>NC_136501.1:76948456-77300956 GCF_053919585.1 Euprymna scolopes
CCAGCAAGACAACATGGATGCATCCTCGGTCCAGATACTGGCACCTCATAGATTACATTCTAGTACGCTAAAGAAACCACAGAGATGTCTTACATGCCCGAGTGATGTCCAGTGTAGAATGCCTCATAGATCACCGCAAGTGCATTGCAAAATCTGGCTGCATTTCGAATCTAAACCAGGGAAGGGAGGACCACCCAGGAAAACGTACAAGCTTAGCAAGCTACAATCAGCTGAAGTGAAAGCTGTCTTCCTGGCAGGCTTGCAGTCCAAGCTCAAAAACGACAAAAGCGGCTCAGAAGTAAATCCCTCACCTGTGATACTCTGGGATCAACTGAAAACAACCATCCTGCAGACATCTAAGGAGGTCCTGGGGTTTTCCACTAAAAATAACCGACTCTGGTTTGATAAAAACAATGAAGAAATACGGGAATGGTTGTAGAGGAAGAGATCGGCCCATGTGGCTCACCTGGCTCGGCCGTTCTGTCTGCTGAGGGGAGCAGCCTTCCGTCACATCTACAGCAACCTCCAGTGCAAGTTCAGGGTGATACAGAAAGAGTTTTGGTCCAACCTTGCAGTAAGAACTCAGCAATGCACAAACGCTGGTGACTACAAAGGCTTCCCTGGAACCTCAAGACAGTATATGGCCCCAAACACGTCCAGAATCTTCTGCATAGTGCAGAAGGCCAGACACTCCTCACGGATGGAGTGTCTATCCTGAACCGATGCTCTGAGCACTTCCCGCCCTCTTCAAAGCTGACCGGGCCATTTAGGATTCAGCAATCCTCCGCATCCCTCAATGCCAAAGTGGAATTTTATAAACCTCCCTCCATGGAGACCATAAAACAGTTGAGGAGGGGCAAGGCAGCAGGAATTGACGGGATCCCACTAGAGATCTTGAAATGTGGAGACCTAGCGTGTCACAGCAAGCTCCATGAACTCCTTGTCTATTGTTGTGAGCAAGGAGAGCTCCCACGGGACCTCTGTTATGCAGTCATTGTTGCCTTGTACAAAAACAATGGAAAAAAGTAGGTCTGCTCTAACTTGTTCTCCATCGCAAGTAAAATCCTTGTCCGTGTGCTCCTGAACAGACTGATACCTTCCATCACAGAAGACCACTTCCCAGAAACTCAATGTGGTTTCAGATCAAACAGGGGCACTACGGACATGGTCTTCGTCCTCAGGTAACTCCAAGAGAAATGCCGAGAAGAAAACAGTGGACTCTATGTAACATCTGTGGACTTGACCAAATCATTGGACACAATGAGCAGGAGGGGGATTTGACTGATCCTTGAGCGCCTCGACTGCCCTCAAAAGCTCCTCAGCATGATTATTCAGCTGCATGAGAACCAGAGTAGCCAACCTCTGAGAATCTTTCCTAACCGTCAACGACGTGAAATAGGGATGCCTCCTGGCACCGACTCTGTTCAGCATCTTCTTCAGCATCAGATGCTCAAGCAGGCAACCGAAGATCTTAACAATGACGACGCTGTCTACATTCCCTATCGCCTCGAATGCAGTCTGTTCAACCTCAGAAGGCTGCAAGCCCACACAAAGACTTTCGAGCAACTAATCTGAAACCTCCTCTTTGCCAACAATGTTGTCCTCGTTGCCCACACCGAAAGAGACTTGCAGCACCTCACATCTTGCTTTGCAAAGGCTGTCCAGCTCTTCGGACATGGTCAGCTTGAAAAAGACAGAAGTCCTCAACCAGTCCGCTCCTCAGAAGAGTACTGCCCTCCCCAAATCACCAGTAAGACTGAACTGAAGATCGTTCACCAATTCACCTACCCAGGGTGTACCATCACATCAGATGCTAAGCTTGACAGGAAAATCGACAAGACTGGGCAAGGCAAACAGTGCGTTTTGCAGACTGTACAACACAGAGTCTGGAAAGAAACAAATACTAGAAGAAAGGCATGAAAATCAGTGTGTACAGAGCCGTAGTATTCTTCGCCCTCCTGTACGGCTCTGAGTCATGGACAACCTACCATCACCAACTACGATTCCTTGAGCGTTTTCATCAGCGCTATCTCCGCACTATCCTCAACGTTCACTGGAGTGACTATGTCACCAATGCCATCGAGCAGGCGGAGATCACCAGCATCGAGGCTATGCTGCTGAAGTTGCAGCTATGCTGGGCCAGCCACGTCTCTACAATGGAGGATTATCACCTGCCCAAGATAGTCCCATATGGCGGACTCCGCACTGGCCACCGTGACAGAGAGGCATCGAAGAAATGATACTCTCTGAAGAAGTCATTCAGTGCCTGCCACATTGACCATCACCAGTGGTCTTCTCTGCTGACCGTGACATCTGGCGACACACTGTTCACCAGGCTATCACCTCCTTTGAGGTCTCTCGCACAGAGAAACTGTGGTAGAAATGCTGCAGGAAGAAGATTCGAGAAGCTTCAGCCGCCGTACCTGACGTGAGCCTGCAGTTGACGTGGACAGCCCCCTTTATAGGGTCTTCGTTGGCAAAGTCGTTCGCGAAGTCAAGCCAAAAAGAACCCGTTTTTAATCGATTTTTCCAGGTGTATAATCCGCCATGTTTTGTGAACTGTATCAGGTTATTAATGTACACGCTATCGAGTTATAATTTAATTTTATTTTAAATTTATAATTTTATTTTATTTTATTTTAATTAACAATATCATTTTATTTAATTCAGTACTGGGCAATACCATTTTCGTAAGACAATATTTTTTTTTTTTTTACAGAGGAGTCGTCATAGAGGAGGAAGCCACTCGAGGATAAAGTGGTTGGTGTAACAACAGCTCAGTGATAGATTTTATTATGTATTGAGCAGAATTTGACAATTTGATGAGTGTTTTTTGCTTGGCAGGGGGTAATTGAAGGAAGCTTAGACAAGCAGTTGCCGTGAAAATAACGGTAAAATAGGCTCGCGATGTCTTTTCTGTGAAAAAGCGGTTGAAGGGAGGAGAAGAGAGCATCACTCACCAGGTTTTAAGACCGGTTTTGAACTCTTTCAACTCCTCCCATCTGTGGCAACCGTATTTCATTAAGGAGTATTTTGTTTTTTAGAACCAAATACTCCGTAAATGAGAGGATTGAGTCGGTAGTGAAATATCTTCTAGAGGTGTAGAAAGATATGAGTATTTTTCGGGTGACCTTGCCAACAGATTTGATAGAAGTCTTCTATTTCAGGTCAGGTGTGAAGGTCAGTCCCACAAGCTTTTCGAAATAGCTTTGAGATGCGATTCGTATCAGTTGTTGTCATGTGGTGTAAAGATAAAAGCTTAGTTTTGGATGCATCAACCATTTTTTGCCCCATCGCACCATGGGCTCATGGTCGGATGAGACAGACTCTAAGAGATCTTGGTCGTTGCTAGCTTTTAAAGTGTTACCAAAGATGATGGTATTGTCGGTAAAATTTAACTTTAGATTTTAGATAACATTTTAATAGGCTGCATGTTCCTTCTTTAGCTAGTCCGTACATAATGCTTTGAAAAATGCCAAATACAATTTTTAAGGCCAAATAGTTTCTAAAAAGCCAAATTCGCGAAATTTTTTCCTTAAAAATGCCAACCTGAGCAAGAATCTGACAGTTGTATCCCTTTAATGTTTTTATTATTATTATTATTATTATTATTATTATTATTATTATTATTATTATTATTATTATAATACAGGATTATTGTCGTAATGGTGTCAAAAAGAAACTCGTGCAATGGTTCTTCACCAAAGAAGAAGTCAGCAAAATGTTATGTAAAAAGAGGAACATTCGAAAGAAACAAGGCAAAAAAGGAAGAACATTGTTAGCAGGTGTCACTTACAGTGTGATTTTATTATTTTCTATTGAACTATGTATCGAACTATGTATTGAACTATGTATTGAACTATGTAGCACAACTTTCTGAGCATTTATTAGAACTTATTAATTCATCTCATTTGGGGCGGTCGATATTTAAAATACAATGGGCATTATTTTCATAGAATTGTTAATAAACTCATATTTGCTGCGTGTGATTGGCTTTTTGTCCAAAATACTAAGTTTTGTTATCCCAAAAAATATTTGTCATTCATGGAATTTCCACGGGTCCTACTGGTTACTAAATATTCCATAATTTTTTTTTTTTTTTTTCAAATATTTTTGGATGATAATGTACAAGTTCCCGTATTTCATATTTGCATTGAATTTGCTTTATAGTCATTACACACCAATTAAGCAAGATTCCTTGAATTCCAATTTTTTATTCAGCCACTTTAAGCCTTAAAATTGAGACATTTTCTCGAATAAAAATCACACAATAGATTTTGGCCGAAAGTGGAAAAAAATATAAACATGGAAATATTCCAACTTATTCCACAAATTAAACATATACAAACAAAACAAAAATCCATAATCTCACACATACCGCTTTCACAAAATGAGATATTATCTCTATTTACCACAACACAAATTTTCATTTATTCAAACCTTCATAAAGTGCTGTATAGTTTCGTCGATGATCCTTCGTGAATGCAGACGCTAGCTCCCCGGAAAGTTTCTCACTTTTTGTTTTTAAATTTTAGTATAACTTGTAGCAGTTAACAAACTATTTACTATAAGTGGATCAATGCTCGGTGCCAAAGTGATTCGGCCACACTAACCAATCGGTTGGCAGGGCGCATTGATTTGAGTTGTCCCCTTAAAGACTATTTTTAGCTCTTTGGGATCTCAGCTGCGATCGCCAGAGAGAGACGCCAGCAAGCGACCTATACAGACCTCTCTCACTCACCCCTCCCACTGCTACTTCTTGAGGACTGCAGTCTGGTGGCAGACAACACCTTCAAACAGATATTTACACTTTCTTTCTTTCTCTCCAGTTTCAGATACAATCTCACCTTTTTTAAATAAACCCTTTATTATTGTTTTGTTAAAAGCAATGTCGTTTGGCCTTGTGTTTATTTAAGTAATTATTAGGAGAGAAATGCACATTTCCCTCTATATGAGCACAATTTGAAATATGAAGACATAAACTATTTTAGACACTTTTTTATTTGTATAGATTAGTTGTATTTTATTTTTATTTTATTTAGGTTCTGTAAAGTCATAATTTACCTGGTCGAAAGGGTGGGTAATGTTCTATACAATGAACTATATTTTTATCAAACGACTTTAATAATGTCGGGAAATGATATTTTACATTTAAACGTCGTTTTTGAATAGTCGGCATCAATAAAGTTGTTAATTAAAATAATACACAACAGATTGAATTTACACACTCAGATTGAATTTAGCTAACAAAAAACTATGATCAAATTTTAACTGAAAAAAATTAAACCGAAAATTTGTTAAATGCGTTTTAACATTTTAAAATCTATTTGAAAAAAAAAAAAACAGTATGATTATAATAAGCCGCTATTTACTTTCATTAACTTTAGATATAAGCAATCTGTCGCGAATTTTTTTTTTTTTTTCGCAAGATACCATTTCTGCTGAATGAAAAAAACCAGACGTTGTTAAACGAATTTAACTAACATGAATTTTGTTTTAGTTTCTAATTTCTAATTAAACAGAAATTTGGATATCAAATTAAAACGCTGTGAAGAAATAGATTAGCATAACGGAAAATAACACGACATCGTAGTAATTAATCGTTAACCCTAACTTGCCATGTTAAATATGTTTCGTTATTTTTCAGTTAACCTAATTTCACATTGACTTAACGTATCATATATAAGCTACTAAATATATTGATACATTTAATAACTTATATGTGTGTGGGGGGTGTATGTCTGTGTGCGTTATATAGAGAAATAGAGAGAAGGGGTGACATTTTTTCTTTAGAGTTTTAGTCGGTATATTTTCTCATTTATTTCGATGTACCGAAGAGACCTACTGTTTTCAATAGACTTGTTTTGACCATTAGAAGGCTTTTTGCTTCACGTTTGTATCGTCTTTATCGACTTTGTTTCTGTTTTATTTCCTCTGATCCCCTTCCTGTCTATTGTATAGCTCTAGGACACTCTTAACACCAAGAAGCTTAAAATGACAGTCTGGTGTCTTACCTCTTGGAGACATTGTCATCTTTAGCCTTTGTTGAAGAACGAGGACGTCACACCGGTTTCTGGTCAGCCACGTAACAACTTTAAGGTAGACGTTTTCAGCCTAATAATTTCTTCCTTACCTTGGCCTGTTTGAAATCCAGGTGATTGAATGCTGGTGATGCAGACTTTCAGGCTTTGCTTTGAAATGATTCTACCTTTCTCTCCCTTTTTATTATCATTCCTTCTACAAATTAGTACTATTTCCTATAGTAAAATCAGAGTTCTCACGTTAACTTCTCTTTAGGTTCAGCTTTTCTCTTGCGCAACTCTCTTCACATTCTTTGATAGCAACAATCTCCAAATCGATGGTTATTTGCCTCTTGTCTAGTTAAACTCTTCCAGTCATTTGCATAATATTGCTCTTTTCCTTTACAAGAATCTCCACATTGTACATTTCCAGAGTCTTGAATATCATGGGTGTCCTTTTATGTGTTCGGGGTTGTCTTTACTGCATTCGATTTCTTATCTGTTGTTTTTGTATCGTTTTCCTTTTGACAATGAATGCTCTATTGTTGCTGCTTTATCTTTTATTGTTTTCATGACTCGCCCCATTTCATTACTTCCCTATACATTTTCCTAATAATGACCTTTATCCAATATCCCTACTTGATGTTTTTCACTTCTCTTCCCGACCCATACCTTGTTTTCTCTTCTCCTTTATTGAATTCTTCTAAACATGCTGTTGAGGTTGAGTTTTATTATGTAAAGTTTTCCATGGGAAGACATGTAACTACAAGAAGATTGAGATGAGTTTTGCAGCTTACTGTGTGGCGTTCCATGGGACCTTATCTTTGGAATGTCTTTGAATGCTGTTTCTAAAGAGGTTATCGACTGGCTTCTTGTTTGAATTGACATATTCATTCCTCAACGTAAGTTTCAAACCAAACCCCGTTCTTATCCTTGGTTTTCTTAACTAAAGCATGGCTACATTAAGTTGGTAAATATTTGTCCTCATAGATATCAAATACTATCCAACGATTCTATAGTCTATGAGTATGTTCCTTTGTCTATCACGTGTCTCCATATGAATGAGGAAGACAATAAATAGTAATTAATGTCAGTTTTAGTTGGATTAGAGTTTTAATCGATTGATTGATGTTTATCGACCCCCCTTTTAATATTCCGGGCAATTATAGATCACGCTGATAGGTTTCATTGACCAATGGAGGAGTCTGCTATTTTATATCTATTTAAGTGGAGAAGAATATGCAGTGTTTGAAAAATTAATCAGTATAAACAACCTTTAGAATGCTATTAGGGAAAACAACATTTCTTTCCGAACCCCTAAGACCAGTTTTACTACGAACAACTATTACTAATAATACTACTAATAATAATATTATTACTACTTCTAAAAATAATACAATTCTACACTTCTACTACTGTTGCTGCTACTACTACTACTACTACTAATAATAATAATAATAATAATAAAATAATAATAATAATAATAATACCTCTATTAAGAAGTAATATTATCAGAATATTAGATTACCGCCCAAAATAAAAAGTAAGGTTATACTAGGTTTAGGCGAATAAGTTGGAAATTTTGACAGTAAAAATATATCAATTAATGTATATTTAGATTTAAGAACATAAAACTGATTATTGTTGCAGCAAGAGACACAGCAATATGGACAGTACAGGGAGCAGTGAAATTGAGGACGAAATTATGAGAAAAGAAAATGGAAACGAAAACACTTAGGCGATTTATAAAATTGAGCTGAGAAGAGACACGCGAAAACACCTGGAAATAACTACAAAAAGATTATCAGAACAGAGAAATGGAATGACCACTGCTAACGAAACGAACTTTTTCAAAGCAGAGATAAAATCCAAGAAAACAATAAATATAGAGTATGGATACACAGTAAACCATATCGTATGTATATGCAGTTCAACATAAAATTAACAACAGACACGACTACTTGGAAAAGGCAGTTGGCTTGGAACTATACAAAAGTGTGTACCTTGACATGAAGACAAATTATATAGGCACAAACCAAAGACAATATTGAAAAATGAAAATCACAAAATCTTCTAGAATAAGAATGTATAAACAGACATACTTGTCCGTGCAAAGATATTGGACGTTATAACAGTCAACAAAGAGGGAAAAATGCCAGATCCTATCTTTCGCTGTTCAAGCATTCAAGGTGAAAATCAGTGAGACAGAAACACAAAGCTATGGATTATGCTATAGAACTGAAAAGAATATGGGGGAAAATTTCCTAAATATAATACCAATAATTGTAGGAGCACTAGGATCAGTTCCAATAAAACTAGAAAAAATTAGAAAAATTGGAATCAAAGGAAAATAAACATACAAAGAACGACAATGATGAAAAAAATCCTTGAATGCCGAAACCACCTACGAACGTGAACTAGACATTATCATTATTTTCATATCAAAAATGGTGATCATATGAGAGAACAACTTCAAATTTCCAATGAATCTACAAGTCAATCGCGTACAAAAATGTGAAATTTCGGCATTAAATAGCCCAACGATGGTTGAGATGCTGTAAAACAAAAAACAAGATCGTTTTCCCAAGATTTTCACATTATGTTTGATATGCTTTGAACTTTGTGTAGACGATGCCATAATCCATGATGGCGTTCATTGGGTTTATCGTATGCTCCAACCAAATGAATGTGAGACAGGAATCCAATAAATAGTCCCACCAATGTCAGTTTTTGTTAGATTAGAATTTTGCTCAATTACTCGGCGTTAATCGATTTCCTCTAATTTCAATGAAATTATAGATCCTGTTGATAGATCCCATCAAGTGTTCTATATCATAAAAAGGGATGTGTAATATTCAAAAAAGTTCATTAATAAAATCGATTTTTTCGAGCCAGTTTGACCGGTTTAACGAGTGAGATGACGAACAAACAGAAACAAGACAGGAATATTAAGAAGGCCGCGTTACTTTAACTGCACGCCGAAATTGATTCGTATTCTACTGATTATAAATGAGCTGTTCGGTGTTAACAAACAATGTGTTGCTCTGATTGACTATTCATAGTTCACTTATTTGCCAAATTCAAATGTTTTCATAATCACGATTGATTTGATGAGAAACTGTTTTCTTATCTCTAATTTCAAATGCAATAAATCAATATATTGTAGCACTACGTAGACCACCTCTTATCACAGCAAAGTATTACGTAAACGCTTGAGTTTTGTTGGTTTGATAATACGTAGCAGCGTTTCGTTCTTTCTGGTTATTTTTCGTTGTTGTTGTTCTGCCGTTCTGCATATCGATTGATAGCAATGATATAAATAATGACATTACAAAATCATTCGAGATTTAACAATCTTGTCGGAGATTTTATTTTTATTTATAACTATAAAATATACATAATTATTTATGTATACTCGTCTCCCGTTCCCTGAACGCAAAATCACATCAGTTTATCCGCTGTGTCTCTACGAATTTCCTGGAATTAGGTGATTCTAGGACCTTGACGCAATCAATGGAAAGTTTACAGAAATACACGTCAATTCAGTAAATAGTCTCGTGAAGCTATCTTGACTGTGAATAAAAGTTCAATTAGCCTGATGAAAGAGCGAATTTGTAACATCATGGCCTCCGTCAAGGAGATTATGTTTTTGTCAGAGGCTTCACGTCGCTTGAACAATCTGAGTCCAAATATCAGTCATGAACTTTGAACTGATTTAATTCTGGTATATCTAGATATAAGGTCACAGACAAGATTAAGAAAAGGTGAAAGTACCCCTTTTAACTCCGGTTATGCTCATCGAAAAGTCATGCAATTTGATGGTCCATCGATCAATAAAGTCTCGCTTCTTATCTAATCTTAATTGTGAAAAGTTCGGTATTGATTAGAATTTTAATAGAATTTGCACTTGCGATTTTTCAAATATGATGTTTATGTAGATTTGATGATCTTTGATGACACTAACGACTACGCAAAATTTCACCCTAATTAGATAGTTTTTGAATTATCAACGTCTTCATGGCATAAATTTAGGAAATTCTGAAGTGATTTACAATGCGTGAGATATTTCTCACCCATTGTAAATCACTTCAGAAATTCACAACTGAGCCGTCTTATTTGACATACTCTTTTATTATGATTCTAAACATTTCATCTGCGACTTATATTAAGTTTTCATTGTTTTAACATGATTTATTTACGTTTTTTGTTTCTCAAGGCTTCGTTGAAATGAGTGCTGGGAGCAAACGACAATTTATTTATTTTCGTTAGCTTTACGATTTTGGTCAGTGGCGGGTTTGATGTCGCGGTGGATCAGACGGCGCTTGGCTACGTGAGATTTACGTAAGTAGTGTTAGTCCGGTATTAGGAGCGTTGATTTAAATTGAATAAAATAGAATACGTTTCATGTACGTTGGAAAGCTAAATCACAACGCAGTATTATGAAATATATAAAGTTTAAACAAGTAAAATATTTGTTCCGGAATTTCAAAATACAACTGCTGAGAGACTGTTCTTCTTTCTTCAACTTAACAACATGGTAAGAAAGAAGAAGAAGAAGAAGAAGAAGAAGAAGAAGAAGAAGAAGAAGAAGAAGAAACAAACAACCAAACAAATGTACAAAATTCTGATGATGGAAATGCTCCGAAATATATAAATTTCAAACAAGTAAAATATTTGTTTATTTTATTATCATAATACTGTGTTGTGATTTGGGTTTCGAATATACATGATACGTATTCTATTATATATATATATATATATATATATATATATATATATATATATATATATATATATATATATATATCCCTATGCAATGTTGGTGGAAGAGACCCCCAGCAGAGTGCTAGATTATAAGGAAAATCTCTAAAAATAAAAGCGTTATATATATATATATATATATATATATATATATATATATATATATATATATATATATATATATATATATATATACGACTAATGTAAGTCCACTTTGAGCTCGCCGGTAAGTGAAATCATCAGCTGTACCGGCTTATAATCATTGCTAAACAATTGGAAAAGCACGGCACAATCATGGTGACACACCGATTCTCGCCAGATCACCGAAGTTAAGCAACGTTGAGCCTGGCCAGTACCAGATCAGCAACCATTTGGGAAGGCAAGGCGCTGTATGTACCGCGAGGTAAATACCAAGTTGAGAAACTAGCGCGGTCTATCCTTCTCTCGAGGGTAGATGCCGTGGTAGACACCCTGTCTAGGGAGTGCGTCACGATAAAAAAATACCCTTGGTAGACCTGGCGAAGCATCAAGTATTCGGCTACTGACAAGATTTGAAATACGTTACAAACGTAAAGTGAGTTTAATCTCGACTATGGTCGCGCTGGATGGATGATAAACAATTGGAGCTCTTCTGCACATTATAGTGTTTACATAAAGATTAAGCTTCCTATAAGCAGGTGTCGGGTGATGGCTAAGTGGTTAGATGCACCGACTATTGTTTAGTCGGTCGAGTTTCGATTGCGGGTGTGTGTGTTCAAGAAAACAAATTGGATTGTATCTGACAGAACTTTGTGAAAATAAATAGTAAATCACATTAGAAAAAAACGCAATTAAAATCAAAATGCCGCGCATGATTGATAATTTGTCCTTTTTAATAAAAACCTAGAAAACGTTCTTAGAATAAAAAAATAAGTATACAATATTAGCCATGTGTGAAATTTTTATTTGATTTTTATCTGATTTTCACTTTCTCTGGGCCAATATAATAAATATCTAACACGCTTTACAAAGCTGTTTGTTTATCTGATACGCCGAAATCGCATGACTCGAAGTGGATAATGATGGTAATCATAAAAATCCTTGATTATTGTCGACATTCTTACATAGCAACGCTGAACCCAACTGATTTGCGTCTGGTAAGCTTTTTTATTTCTTCATCCTTTAAGTTCCACTTTTATGCTGATGTTCGATGCGCACTCGATTGCATGCTTCTCTGCCCTTGCCACGGTTTACAAGATGCATGGTTCCTCTTTTGTCAATGACAACACGCTGACTCAGTACCTTTTTGTCTCTTTTAAATCGAACGCTTCAGTGCATCCTTTTTTATTTCTAAGTAATTCCCAGGATATAATTAAAAAACATTTCCTTCAGATTTTTCCATTTTTCTTTCTTTTTATCAGCTTTGTCTCCTAATGAGATTTGTTCAGTCTATTCCCTTACAAATAGATCAAAGCGTTGGATTATTAAATCAGGGGAATCTAACTCTACAAAATTGAAAAATAACATCGGAACTTCAGTGGTGTATCTTCATTCTACCAACCCTTTTATTGCTTTTAAGTATGTAAGGGTCTGACTTTTTCTAATCAACTAGTTTTTGCGTATTATAAGACGTTCTAACTAGTTTTTGCGTATTATAAGACGTTCTAACTAGTATTTGCGTATTATAAGACGTTCTAACTAGTTTTTGCGTATTATAAGACGTTCTAACTAGTATTTGCGTATTATAAGACGTTCTAACTAGTATTTGCGTATTATAAGACGTTCTAACTAGTATTTGCGTATTATAAGACGTTCTAACTAGTATTTGCGTATTATAAGACGTTCTAACTAGTTTTTGCGTATTATAAGACGTTCTAACTAGTATTTGCGTATTATAAGACGTTCTAACTAGTATTTGCGTATTATAAGACGTTCTAACTAGTTTTTGCGTATTATAAGACGTTCTAACTAGTTTTTGCGTATTATAAGACGTTCTAACTAGTATTTGCGTATTATAAGACGTTCTAACTAGTATTTGCGTATTATAAGACGTTCTAACTAGTATTTGCGTATTATAAGACGTTCTAACTAGTTTTTGCGTATTATAAGACGTTCTAACTAGTATTTGCGTATTATAAGACGTTCTAACTAGTATTTGCGTATTATAAGACGTTCTAACTAGTATTTGCGTATTATAAGACGTTCTAACTAGTTTTTGCGTATTATAAGACGTTCTAACTAGTATTTGCGTATTATAAGACGTTCTAACTAGTATTTGCGTATTATAAGACGTTCTAACTAGTATTTGCGTATTATAAGACGTTCTAACTAGTATTTGCGTATTATAAGACGTTCTAACTAGTATTTGCGTATTATAAGACGTTCTAACTAGTTTTTGCGTATTATAAGACGTTCTAACTAGTATTTGCGTATTATAAGACGTTCTAACTAGTATTTGCGTATTATAAGACGTTCTAACTAGTATTTGCGTATTATAAGACGTTCTAACTAGTATTTGCGTATTATAAGACGTTCTAACTAGTATTTGCGTATTATAAGACGTTCTAACTAGTTTTTGCGTATTATAAGACGTTCTAACTAGTATTTGCGTATTATAAGACGTTCTAACTAGTATTTGCGTATTATAAGACGTTCTAACTAGTATTTGCGTATTATAAGACGTTCTAACTAGTTTTTGCGTATTATAAGACGTTCTAACTAGTATTTGCGTGTTATAAGACGTTCTAACTAGTTTTTGCGTATTATAAGACGTTCTAACTAGTATTTGCGTATTATAAGACGTTCTAACTAGTATTTGCGTATTATAAGACGTTCTAACTAGTATTTGCGTATTATAAGACGTTCTAACTAGTTTTTGCGTATTATAAGACGTTCTAACTAGTATTTGCGTATTATAAGACGTTCTAACTAGTATTTGCGTATTATAAGACGTTCTAACTAGTATTTGCGTATTATAAGACGTTCTAACTAGTATTTGCGTATTATAAGACGTTCTAACTAGTTTTTGCGTATTATAAGACGTTCTAACTAGTATTTGCGTATTATAAGACGTTCTAACTAGTTTTTGCGTATTATAAGACGTTCTAACTAGTATTTGCGTATTATAAGACGTTCTAACTAGTATTTGCGTATTATAAGACGTTCTAACTAGTATTTGCGTATTATAAGACGTTCTAACTAGTTTTTGCGTATTATAAGACGTTCTAACTAGTTTTTGCGTATTATAAGACGTTCTAACTAGTATTTGCGTATTATAAGACGTTCTAACTAGTTTTTGCGTATTATAAGACGTTCTAACTAGTTTTTGCGTATTATAAGACGTTCTAACTAGTTTTTGCGTATTATAAGACGTTCTAACTAGTATTTGCGTATTATAAGACGTTCTAACTAGTATTTGCGTATTATAAGACGTTCTAACTAGTATTTGCGTATTATAAGACGTTCTAACTAGTATTTGCGTATTATAAGACGTTCTAACTAGTATTTGCGTATTATAAGACGTTCTAACTAGTATTTGCGTATTATAAGACGTTCTAACTAGTATTTGCGTATTATAAGACGTTCTAACTAGTATTTGCGTATTATAAGACGTTCTAACTAGTATTTGCGTATTATAAGACGTTCTAACTAGTTTTTGGAATAAATATTTACAAACATTTGTGTTTATATCGAGTTCATGCCTTTTTCTCTATACATTTTTTGTTTTCTGTATTTTCTTTATTCTCCCTCAAACTCGCTTTCTGTTCGTCTCTCTCTCTCTCTCTCTCTCTCTCTCTCTCTCTCTCCCTTCCTCTATCTATCTATCTATCTATCTACTATCTATCTATATATATAATAGCGATTGAAAGGTGCTCGTAGAACCAAGTTAATTCGCGATATTCCCCAGTATGACACGCCATAATTAGATGACTGAGAAAGTATGCATGGCGGGACCAATAACTCCATTCGTCTTCGTGGCGACCTGATTGAAAATATGATATGCATTTGTTTGCTTTTCTGTCCGAGCTCAAAATAAATTCCAAATGGTTCTACTGATTTGATTTACAAATTAATTTTGCAAAACAAATTAAGCTTTTACTTCAATATGCAAGTCATTAGAAAGAGAAGGGCTTATTTGTTCTTATTTGTATCAGCATGGTAAAATGAAATTTCTGTGTAATATTACGGGAAAATTACGCTTCGTCAAATAACCCCAGTATGCACGTTTGAACTAAAGTTGGGCATATAACATATATACACACTAGAACATGCTTCAAGCAAAATGTATTAACTATCTGCAGCTGATTGCTATACATCAAATATGTGAATGCTGACCCCGGCAGGAAAAATTGTTTTTAAAAAGCAAATTTCTATCTTGATCCAGCGTTTTCACTGAGATGGTGTGCTTACTAGGGAGCTAATGTTTGCAAAAAGAAATCAACTTGTAGCTTGTCATCTGAAAAATAATTTATGTTTAGAAGGTTTAGGTCATTGGTATATTCCGGTCTATCTTTGAATGTGAATATACGATTATATTTTTCGCATATAACCATAAAACGGCTGGCATGATTTACTGTTCAATTCTTATAATAAAATTATAGCGTTCTTTGTTTACCATGGTAAACAACGAACGTTATAATTTTATTATTTAGACTAGACTACCCGCGACCCGTTGGTCAGTATGTTATATTAGCTATGGAATTAATGTATGACCGTGACACTGGTGACGTAAAGAAAATAGTTTTTTGTGACATAACAGAAACATTTCTATGAAAGTATATTAACATGGAAAAAGAATATAGATAGATTTCTATAAGTCGTTATGTTTATAATTATTTATTTTTGAAAATAAAAACTTACAGCCATTGAATTATAAGTGGTTCGCCATACTTATACGTAAATGTGCACAGAACAGATACCGGCACTTGATGACGAGTGTGGACCCTGCACAAACATTGGTCTATTTAGCAACGAAAAACTTTTTCAGGAGAAAAAAAAGATTTTAAGCCCAAGAAAATGCCAAATTGAAAAATGGTAGTCACATTTAATTCGTATAGATAAGCAGCGACAAAACCAGTGATCTGTCTAGACCAGACATGCACAAGTTTTATAAATTCTTGTAAAGTTAACTAAGAGTTTTTTTTAAAAGATCCTTTTTTACTTGATGTCTTCTGACACATGAATTTTGCACCAAAAAATCCTCGTGTCACGATACTTTATGAGCGGCATCTTCTGATGACAAACATTACATTGCATCGTAGATGCAAGTATTTTTCGTTTATCGAGGAAATTATGAGAAGAATCAAAGTCCATTCAAATAGTTGCGTAAGCACTTTTTATTATAAATGTACAAAAAAATATTTCGTAGAGAAAATAAAATAAAAATGAATTTAAAATTAAATTAGAAGGAAATAAATTAAAATAAATTTAAAATGAATTAAAATAAAATAAAAATGAATTTAAAATTAAATTAGAAGGAAATAAATTAAAATAAATTTAAAATGAATTAAAATAAAATAAATTTAAAATGAATTAAAATAAAATAAAAACAAGCACAAAATACAAGTATGAATGAAATTTACTCAAAGAAAAAAAAAACTCAAAACAGAAAACACGCTCAATTATTTTCAGTTTGAAATCAATTTAGCATTTTCTTTGGCCTGAAATAGACCAATGTTTGTGTAGGGTCCATACTCGTCATACCATATACCATAATACTTAAAGTTAATTCAAATTTTGATATATCTTTTAATTTAATCGCGAAAAAAACAATTGGGACGCTGCAAACGTACACAGTAAAACTACGTTTTATTGTCGCGTTGATTATGTACGCATGCGTAACCGAAAGTCGTAAATCGGATGTTGGGTTACAACACTCGTTACAAGATCATTTGAGTTTTATAATTATATAGATTATTATATTATTTAAAAGCATGAATATAAATTGTAATTAAAACACACACACACACACAAAACATGAGATGGCAACCACGATAAACTTCTATACTATTACCTATGTTGTTTTTCCGGAATGTGTATGTTAAGTGTTCATTAAGTATTCTACAATATTCAGCCAATTAAAAATTAGCAAACGTTGAATCTTGCAAATGTTAAACATTGCTAATTATTAAGCCATGTACTTTGTTTTAGAAAACGTTAAAACATTTTTTGCAGATCGTGTCTTGTGATATAATCACCAAAAGTTCTTATTCAGTCGCTGCTGCATGATGGGCATCATTGTTTATCATGTGCAGTTATCTAACTCTCCAAAAGAGTACTCTAAGTCTACTGTAGTCAATATTCAGAAATGCTTACGGCCATTTTATGTAAATACTAGTTTTCGTAGATGTATAAAACTTGATATCTCAGCTCTGGAATCTGAGCCACAGTAACAACCGAAGTAATCAATGAACGAACTTGAAGACATCACGGTATTTGGATTTAAGTTAAGTTCAAGTTGGACATAAATTTCAAGATGGCGACCTATGGCAATTTTTGAAATCTTGAGAAGTTCTTGAAGCACTTTTCTTGAACTATTAATTGATCATCCTCAGTGGAACATCGAAATGCTTCACTAAGATACATTGTTACTATCTATATTGCCAAATGTAAACTTACTGAACAAACACTGAATAGATGTCATAAGGTTCTCCGAATACTTTGGATAGCATTATTTATTTATTCATAAATAGCTATTCCTTTTTGTATTTCAGGCATTCATGAAGTTGTTTTTATTGTGTCTGTTGTTGTTGTTGTTGTTGTTGATGATGATGATGATGATGATGATGATGATGATGATGATGATGATGATGATGATGATGATGATGATGATGATGATGACGGCGGCGGCGGCGGCGGCGGCGGCGGCGGCGGGGCTTCTTTTGCCATTACCCTATTTTGGATATGATGGCCCTTTTAAATTCAGAAATAGTTTGGAGAATGTTTGTAGAAATGTCCTTGAGAAAACAACACAGATAAAAAATTTGATGCTAAGATCCAGTGAGTGTGGATCCCATACAGAATAATTCCTACTATTGCTAAAACGAATAACCAAAGTGTCCTTGAATAATATTGAATGGTATAAGACAAGGACTTTTGAGAGAGGGACCATCCTATGTAACTGCAAGAAAGATTGTGAATTTGATTAACGATTCTTTGTGTGTCACTTAGGTGTCACAATCTTTATTATTTTATAGTTTTATTTTGTGTCCTAATAGACCACCTTGTTATAAAATATAATTATTATTTAAATTGCATTAACTATTATTGATTTTAATATTTAATTCTTTCCACATATTACGCATTTTACATGCCAATCAATATTGGTTCGTTTTTTTTGTGGGGGGGGGTCAAATTAAGGCAGAACCATTTTCTCAGCTTTCTGTTTGCATGTTATTCATGATTTCATATATTTTCGTTGTTTGAAGATCTGTAATTTAATCTGTTTGTATTTGTTATGGGGTTAAATGCTAATAAGACCGAAGGAAGGACTTTTAAGAACGAACATGTATTCACATATATTACAGGCAAAAACAGGTGAAGCAATACTCTTCCTCAACGCGTGCCAAACTCAGACTGCCCGACACCGGTACTCCGTACCGGAAGTGACGTCACCAGAGTAAGTGACGTCATGAGATAGTCCATTAATCCCCCTCCCAATCTTTTTGTTCGTAAAAGCTGTCAGTACCTCTTCCTTTTAGGGTTTACCATCAATGGCTTGGTAAACTTTCTCTTACGGAACGACCGCCGTAGTCCAGGCGTTGGTTGAGGAGGTTCAAGATCAAAAGTTTCGAAGACAGTGTCTATGGGCTCATCTTCTAATAGTGGACTGTCGCTGGTTTCAACTGATCGACATCTTAGTTGGTTCTGGTGACGTTTGTGGGTATATGTTGGTCCTTGGATGATATATACCATGTCACCGACTCTATTAGTAATTATACCCACCTCCCAGAATGATGTGCTGTTTTTATAACTTTTGAAAAACACTTTTTCACCTGGTATGAAATGTTTACTCGGTACATAAGTTGTCACTAGTGGCCTTGACTGTTTGGGTCAGAGCTTGTCAAAAACGGATCTCACTTTCCGCGCAAACATCGTTTCTGTAGGTGGCACTGCTGTTGGTGTGTTCGGGTTGGGTGTAATCCTATACACGTGTAGAAATTCTTGAAGGGTTTCATCTGTTGAGGTCCCTTGAGCCTTCTCCAGTGCTCTTTTCAGAGTGTCCACGAAGCGTTCCGCTTGCCCATTCGACCATGAATGGTATTGGGGAGTGGTGATGTGATTAATTTGGAACGTATCACAAAAACTTTTGAACTCAGCAGACGTAAACTGGGTTCCATTATCACTTATGATGCAATCGACATCACCGAAACGTGCGAACAGTTCATGTAAAAAATTTATAGTCGTTCCAATTGTCGGTCTTCTACACCTCAATAATGCTCAGGCCACTTGGTGAAAACTATCGACTACGATTAAGTAATAATTGTCCTCGAGCGGACCCGCAAAATCGATGTGCACCCTAGACTATGGCTGGTCAGTATTCAGCCAAAGTTTAAACGTAATCGGTGGTGATTTAGCCGCAAGGGCACAGCCTGTACACGAGTCTATCCTCTCATTGATGGCCTTGTCCATATTAGGCCAGTAAACATAGCTCCTATTCAAACTTTTCATATGATTTTTCCCAGGATGTCCTGTGTGAAAATCCCGTAGAATTCGTTTTTGGAGACATTTGGGAATCACCATTCTTTCGCCATATAGTAAAACCTCATCGCAAAGCGAAAATACGTCCGGAACATCGCCCTTTGTGGCGATCTTATTTTTTATGTCACTGATTAAGTCATCCTTGTCTGCTTCCCTTTTAATCTCCGGTAGAGACACCGGGAGTTCTCTGATTGTGTTGCCCATCATTGTTTTTATTTCCCCGTCCGTCCGAAGAGTGCCAATGATGGAATCTTCAAACGGTCCCGTTTCAATGGTATCAGCCTAGATAGACTATCCGCATGATAAATTTGTTTGGAAGACAAGTACTCCAGGGTGAAATCATAATTCAGTAATAATGTACCCCCATCTCAACAGTCTATTAGCCATATATGTCGGTAAGCCCTTTTTTAACCAAAAATCGTGAGTAACGGCTTATGATCCGTCTGCAATGTAAATTTTCTGCCGTGTAAATATCTATAAAACTTTGTCACAGCGAATATAATACTCAAGGCTTCTTTTTCAATTTGAGAGTACTGTATTTCGGCCTTTAGTAGTGTTCTAGATGCATGTGCGATCGGTTTCTTGGTACCGTCAGGCATTATATGAAGTATGCAAGCTCCTACACCAAATGAGCTTGCGCCACACGCTATTATTATTCTCGACAGTTTACAATAGTTCTCGTGGTGAAAACTGAGTCAAATTTTTTCTCTTTTTTATCTTCTTCTTTCAATAAGCAACCAGACTAACTTTTACGGTCTAACAAAATGCGTTAAGCCCAGTTCTTTTCAATTTAAATATAGAGACAAAAAGATTAATTACAATTGTGTCAATAACTTTGCCTTGGGTTCGTTTTCGTTTTATTTTTTATTTTTTTAGAATTTTGTTTTAAGAACGTAATTACTAGTCGACTTCTTAACTTGTAAATCCTAAGTTCTTTTGGAGTCAATAAGTTTTTTGTGGATTTAACCCGTGTGAAAGTCGAATTAGTCGTCGCCAGTTGTTATGGGGTTAAATGGTAATAAGAACGAAGGAACACAGGACTTTTAAGAATGAACATGTATTCACATATATTACAGACAAAAACAGGTGGAGCAATACCCTTCCTCAACGATTGGGTGTTTGCACCCGACCGCCTTGGTCGCGTGCCAAACTTCCCGACACAGGTACTCCATACCGGAAATGACGTCACCAAAGGAAGTGACATCATGAGATAGTCCATTAATCTCATAGAGGGGCGTCTCCAACAGTAATCTATTTTCACTAATTTATGTGACGAGCATGCGTGGTATATGTATGTATCTAAATTAGGCCCACCTTCGGTGAAAATGGACGTCTAAGGGCTACAAAAACGACACTCGTTCAGATGGGGACTTCTGAGATTGCTCTGGTAGTGTATTGTGATGTATCAACGAAAGTGTTCGCATCGTATCAGTTCGTGTCGGGTAGTTGTTTAGAATCATGTCGGGTCGTGTCGGGTTGTGTCGACAGAATTGTTCGCAACCGTACTGTGTCGTGCCAAAGGAATTGTTCGGAGCCATGTCAGATCGTATCGACAAGATTGTTCATATTGAGTGTAGATGAAAGTGTTCGCCTTACTTTTATTGTTCGACTAATTTAACGATTATCGCAGTCGTAGTCGTGTGTGATTACATTTTTTGTCTGTCTCGTCTCTCTTTCCTCGTAAAACTACAAGCTATTTCGGCAGTTATGACCTTCGACCCAAAGCTTATCGAGTGTTTGATGATAGTGACCCCGGATAGTCAATAGCTGGAGAAAGCTGATGTGTGAACTAAGTGGAGTGAAACATATCGAGTGCGTCATCGTGATACACTTGTTAGACGGCGCGTATGCTGTGTACCAACAATTAGGTGAAAAAAAAACGTACACACTTCTTTTAACCATCGCTATCGTGTAAGTTGATCAACTCGATTTTTGTGGGACTTAACGAGCATCAACTCAATCTTCAGTGCATATTTCGAGGCCAGCCCTTTAGTGTGGAGAGAACGGCCAATTAACATTTCAAAAGCTGCTTTGGTTTGCGATCTCGTCAATCCATACTATGAGAGAGTTTTGCACTCCATCATGAAATGAAGGACAAACATTGTAAAAACTGAATGGGAATCCAGTTTTTACAATGTTTGTTCTTCATTTCACAAACGCCATGGCAACACGAAACTAACCACACACCGGGAACTGGGCTCGTGACACACCATCAATCACGTTGAAAATTAGACTGGTGGAATAACTAGCACCAGCACATATTCAACAGAAATCAAGAACTGCAAATGGTGATCGATAACGGCTGGCTGCTATTATTTATGGAGGATGAAAACGGTCCCCTTAAACATATAATTCCTATCATGGTTGTTCTATAGGAAAACAAACAAAAGGTTCCACCTGTTATAGATTATCGGGATTTAAATGAGTATGTGGCCAACGCGGGTGTTTGCTTGCAAAATTTAAGGAAATGGCGACAGCAAGGACAAAAAAATGCAGTTGCTAGTCCGTGCAAGGAGGGAGATGCTGTTTTAGTGAATAATCGTAGGGAAGATGTAAGACGCAGTTTATAAGGGGTATGGTGACGAAAATCAACAGCCGAAAGTCAGTCTCAGTTAATGGAATGCCCAGCCACATAAAAGATGTGTCCAGTGTGCAGAAATGATTGCTCCATCTATGACGATGTTACCTCCTCAGATGACGAAGCCCAACTGGTAGATGAACGACCATATGGAGAAAGCTCCGCAAATAGTGATGCACCCAACAATCTATGACAAGAAGTTCAATGATACAACAGACGAAAACTGAGGAAATTCTTAGGATCGTACCGTTAAGTCGAAATACTAGGCAAAAGCACCCCCACACACACACACACACACGTTGCCATTTGTGTGATCTCGAAATCAGGGAGGTGTGTGACGACCATGCGTGGAAGCGATCAAAAATTGTGTGCCAGTGTCTCAGCCAGGCTCACCTACGACGAAAATAAGATTGTCCAAGGGTTAGAAAAAGATGACGCAAGAATCGTTCAGAGAGGACCTGCGAGGTGTCGGATTGTATCGACAGAATTGTTTATGTGGAATCATGTAGACGGAAGCATTCAGGTTACGTTAGTTGTTCGGTTGACTTGACGGTTGTCGCAGTCGTACTGCCGCGGAAAATAACAATATTTTTTGTTCCGTTTCTTCCCTTGTAAAGCTACAATTTATTCATTTATTATCTTTTATGAATAAACGAAACTCTTGAGTGATAAAGTATTATAAATAAGCCATTGTAATATTACGCAACTTAATTTGGTGGAAACTAAATATTATTAAGCCAATACAGATTTGTCAGATTACACGAAGCATTATTATATATATTATTATATATATCATTATATATATTATGTATATATTATTATATATATTATTATATGTATTATTATATATATATTATATATATATTATTATATATATTATTATAATATATAGTATTATATATATTATTATAATATATTATTATATGTATTATTTTATATAGCACTTAATTAGTGTGACATTCAAATGCTACTTTGTGTCCAACATTTTATAGTGTGCTTGTTTACTTCGAGAAATCGTGAGATCGATTTAAGAATGTATTAAAATTAGTCTTTTCAGCTTCTATTTTCAAATCAATTAAAGTAAAAAGTTATGAACATAAATAGCAGAACTTCGAAGTAAACAGAATGATGTTCATCCTAAACAGGATGATGCGAATCGTTGAATAAAACTTAATCTTAATTGTTCTTTTTCAGAGTACACACGTCAATTTTTTATATGGAATATTAGAACAATAGTCATACCGAACAAGTCTTGGTTAACGTAGTATCCTATTTCGTCAACAAACCATACTGACAATAGAGAAGCAATATTTTCGGGGCAAGTTTTGGTGTCGACGAGGAAATTTACTTCAAAAGTTTATACATTATGAAACCATGCAAATTTCATTCAAAAAGTTTTAGCGTTAAGGTTATTCTAGTTGGAGATTAGTGATCGAATAGGGGGGTCATTAATACCTTACGAGACTCAGGTGAACAGAGTCCAAAGCACTTCGGCGATGCACTTCGACGATGCACTTCGAAAGCAATCTGTGATGAATATTGGAGACGGGTACTTCAATCAGAATTTGCCAGATCGAAAACAAAGAAAAACGTAAAATGGACATTGAAAATAGCTTTTGTGACACAATTGATAGCAAACCAAACTTCTTGGCCGTTATTTGTTGACGAAGCGTACTTTATGTAAATAGCATTAATAATATTAGTGCGTGTACATTGGCACCGTAGTATTTATTGTAATAAAAGATGTTATAGTAAATGAAGTTGGCAAAATGCTGTTTGCGAGACGAAAATAAGATAAATCTACGACTGAGCATTATTTGTTAGTGATGAGAACTGCGATTGCGTAGAATCGATCGGGATGAACAGTTTCAGCAAGACAGACTTAATTTACATATCAAATGACCCCTTAACTCCTTAATCTCTATGAATCTTGCTTTCCGGGATGTTGGAAAACTGCTTCTGTGGTACCAGTATTCAAGAATTCTGGCGAAAGGACTGACCCATTAAATTATCGCCCTATTAGCCTCCTCCCACTTTTTGCCAAAATATTTGAGACCTTAATTAACCATGCTCTAGTCCAGCACCTTACAGATGTTAAACTTCTGACCGACTAACAATATGGATTTAGACAAGCCCGTTCCACGGCAGACATCCTCACTGTAATCTCTGAACGCATATACCATTCACTGAACAAAGCGGGAGAGGGCAGAGCGGTAGCTCTAGATATATCTAAGGCTTTTGACAGGGTATGGCATGAGGATCTCCTCAGGAAGATTAGATCTTACGGTATCACTGGTAGAATACTTAACATAATTAAATCCTTCTTAGATAAGAGAAAAATCCAGGTTGTCCTCGACGGTCGTACATCTAAACAATATGATATAAATGCGGGAGTGCCCCAGGGATCTATGCTTGGACCTCTGCTGTTCCTGATATTCATAAATGACCTCCCCGACAAAATTACCTCTGAGATGGGTATATATGCTGATGACACCACACTCTATCGCAGGCACGACAGGAAAACAAATGAACATATATCTAAAGTAATGGCAGAAACACTAGAGGATGACCTCCAATCAGTAGTGGAATGGGGACAAAAATGGATGGTCACGTTCAATGCTGCCAAGACAAAACTGGTTTCATTCAATAATTACAAGAAACCTTCTCTACCACCTATAGCAATGGCCAACGACTCTTTATCTGAGAGTACGTCTCTCAAGCTCCTTGGCCTAACGTTCACAGGAAACATGAGTTGGAACAATTACAGCGAGGGCATTGCCAGGGCCGCTGCGAGGAAGGTGGGCTCTCTCTACCGTGCTAGAAAACTTCTAACACCTGAAAGTATCCTTACCTCTATAAGGCCACTATTCGCCCATGTATGGAGTATTGCTGTCATATTTGGGCTGGTGCATCGGCTACTAGTCTCTCGCTCCTTGACAGGGTTCAAAAGAGAGTCGCAAATCTGATAGGCCCTAAACTGGCATCTAAGCTTCAGCCTCTGTTCCATCGTCGAAACGTTGCATCCCTCTGTCTGTTCTACAAGTATTATAATGGTGAATGCTCTGAAGAACTGCAAGCACTTGTGCCCCCACGACGTGAACACCCTCGACAGACCCGACAAGCTGCAAAATCCCACCCCCACACTGTAGAGATCCCTAGATGTAAAAGATCTTTCTACTCCAGTAGTTTCTTCCCCAGAACTGCTAGACTTTGGAATTCCATTCCAGGTCACTGCTTCCCCAACTGTACTGACATGCATAAGTTCAAGTGCAACGTGAACCAACATCTCGCTGCCCTAATCCCTACATAGTACCCCAGTAGATATTCCCCTGATAGTAGCCCCCTACACCAAAGTGGCAATGTGCCTTGTTTGGGGTGAAAATGTAATAAAAAAAAAATGGGAAAGGAAAAAAGAAAAAAACTTTTTTTAAGTCACCGCTTATCAAAGTCACTTGAAAATAAAATAAAATAAAAACGCCGAGATAGCATATAAAATGGAAAAGGAACAATAAAACTGGCTGTGCCAAACCGTCCTCTTGTCAATGCACGAAAGTCTTTTTTCCTTTCTTTCATCAATTTGCAACAAATCCTCGTGTATTCGATATTATCTTCCACAGTTCGCTCTCATTCTAAGCTGTCCAAGAAAAAAAAAACTCCATTCAACTTCCATGCTTCAGAATTCGTCCCATTATACATTTACCAATTGTGCACATATGCAAATTAATGGCATACGTTCACCAATGAGCGACTGACAAAATTATGCTTGTCGTTTCTTTTCTACATTTTCTGCTGGCATTTTACAGGCTAAGCAAACACGAGGTCATTTGCGAGAGTGATTTCTATGACAATGTCCGGTAGCTATTCTGTAACTGACATTCTTGTGTCGTTGTTGTTGTGACAAGCAATCATTTCCAGGTTTTCCCACTGGTGCTTATTTCTTGTTTAAACATCTGAATAATGAATTCATTTAATGGAGCATTTGGAAATCTGTCACATTTCTAAAAGATTTCGTTATCAAGTAATAATATGTCTTATGACTCAAATCAAATGTTATAGGGTGATGGAGGACTGATACACGGAAATAGTCATAATAACAAAAATCAGTAAACGTATAATGTATAAATCACAAGTTAACTTAAAAGAAATATAAGAATATGTATGCCTGAGTTGTAAATCTCGTTCAGCGGTAGCTGTGCAAAAGTCTTTTGAACGCATTTGTGTATGATATATGCATAAAATAGAGGCCACAGTAGTATTGGAAAATATAAATTCATAATTCATAAACCTACGATTTTGAAATGAAAACACATCCATATATGATAATGAACAAGAAAGCGTTCACTAATTGGAAGCTGGGGTATATAAGAAAAGAAAATATTGTCAGAGAACTTAATTGTCTAAAGAACATCAAATCTACATTAATACCAATAATTGTAGGAGTACTAGGAAAAGTTTAGAGTGGAATTATGGGAAATATTGACACCATACAAAGCACAATATTGATAAACACTAGCTGCTATATTAAAGAAATCCCTGGAATGTGGGAACAACCCCACATAGTCAGGTGACAAAGGGGTCAAAAACAACTCGAAACTGGACGGAACATTATTGACTGCTGATACAAGAAAACCAAGTGAAAAACAAGCAAGGGTATCAGTATTTTCTTTTAATTTTTAGTATCTCCATCATTTTCAATAAAGTATCCGTGAATGTTCTTATATACAAACAGAATAATCGGATTAAGTAAATACGTCGTGTATAAAAGATATTGGGAAAATTATCTCGATTTTTCTCTTGTTACTAGTGTCAGTAGGAAATTAAGAAAACACTTCCAAAACAAATGTTTCATTCTCACCAATTTTATCACGTTCATTATCACCATTTAGTATCACCTTGTATGCAAGTTTATTATCGAGAGGTCGGGACTGGAGTCAATTTTGAGTTTTACGGTCTTGTTAAAGATTTTAACCATATTTGCGTAAAGTCCATTATCGCCTGACTGTGTTTGTCTTATTTTATTTCTGGGTTTCCTTGGTTTTTTTGGCACATAAACAACGTGTTATTTCGTGGCCAACTTGACCGCAATTTTTACAGATTGTCTTCTATTTCGCTGGGCAAAATCTCATGTAGTGTGGTTCACAATTACAACTTCTGGTGATTCTTTATTTGTCGTGAATATTTTGTCGTATAATTTAACTTTTCTCTTTATATGGGGAATAGCGTGTCAGTTTGACCTTGATTTTTTTTTAATATGAACAACTCCCGATTGCTCAATAGTTTTAGAGTCACTTTTAATAGATACTACCCTCTGACAATCTTCAGCCAATTTTTAAGGGCCAGCCCTTGTTTGTTCTTCAGTTTAGTGCATACACAATGTCTAAGTTCAGCGTCTTCTGTTAATACCAGGCTTTGCGCGAAAATAAGAAATTTCAAATCGTCTGCGGTTAAATCTGCTAACTTGAAATCGTTACAATGTTTATTCATTGTCGCAGAAAATATCAAATAATATTGGTGGTTCTCTTTAACTATATTAAGGTATTCCCATCTCTTGTGAAACAGAGACGTGTGGGGCCAAAAATATTTTACCTAATAACTTAATTTTCTCAGAGAACTCCAAGTCCTATGTTTGCTATGGAAGGATAAAATCAGCGAACCTCCAGTGTACGGTTCTACCCAATTTCGTCACTAACAAGGGTACCTATTTTCAGTTGATCATTCCTTACAGTCAACCTAAACTATGTCTTCATATCGTCTGTAAAATGCATCAGAAGGTTCTATTATTTTCTGTTACATAATCAAAGGAAAAAAGGGTTTTATTATTTTCTGTTACATAATCAAAGGAAAAAAGTAGTTTTATTATTTTCTGTTACATAATCAAAAGAAAAAAGTAGTTTTATTATTTTCTGTTACATCATCAAAAGAAAAAAGTAGTTTTATAATTTTCTGTTACATAATCAAAGGAAAAGAGTAGTTTTATTATTTTCTGTTACATAATCAAAAGAAAAAGTAGTTTTATTATTTTCTGTTACATAATCAAAGGAAAAGAGTAGTTTTATTATTTTCTGTTACATAATCAAAAGAAAAAAGTAGTTTTATAATTTTCTGTTACATAATCAAAGGAAAAAGGTAGTTTTATTATTTTCTGTTACAATATCAAAAGAAAAAAGTAGTTTTATTATTTTCTTTTACATAATCAAAAGAAAAAGTAGTTTTATTATTTTCTGTTAAATAATCAAAGGAAAAGAGTAGTTTTATTATTTTCTGTTACATAATGCAAAGAAAATGTAGTTTTATTATTTTCTGTTACATAATCAAAAGGAAAAGAGTAGTTTTATTATTTTCTGTTACATAATCAAAGGAAAAAAGTAGTTTTATTATATTCTGTTACATAATCAATAGAAAAAAGTAGTTTTATTATTTTCTGTTACATAATCAAAGGAAAAAAGTAGTTTTATTATATTCTGTTACATAATCAAAAGAAAAAAGTAGTTTTATTATTTTCTGTTACATAATCAAAGGAAAAAAGTAGTTTTATTATATTCTGTTACATAATCAAAAGAAAAAAGTAGTTTTATTATTTTTCTGTTACATAATCAAAAGAAAAGAGTAGTTTTATTATTTTCTGTTACATAATCAAAAGAAAATGTAGTTTTATTATTTTCTGTTACATAATCAAAAGAAAAAAAGTAGTTTTATTATTTTCAGTTACATAATCAAAGGAAAAGAGTAGTTTTATTATTTTCTGTTACATAATCAAAAGAAAAAGTAGTTTTATTATTTTCTGTTACATAATAAAAGGAACAGAGTAGTTTTATTATGTTCTGTTACATAATCAAAAGAAAATTTAGTTTTATTATTTTCTTTTACATAATCAAAAGAAAAAAGTAGTTTTATTATTTTCTGTTACATAATCAAAGGAAAAGAGTAGTTGTATTATTTTCTGTTACATAATCAAAGGAAAAAAGTAGTTTTATTATTTTCTGTTACAAAATAAAAAGAAAAAGTAGTTTTATTATTTTCTGTTACATAATCAAAGGAAAACAGTAGTTTTATTATTTTCTGTTACATAATCAAAAGAAAAAAGTAGTTTTATAATTTTCTGTTACATAATCAAAGGAAAAGAGTAGTTTTATTATTTTCTGTTACATAATCAAAGGAAAAAAGTAGTTTTATTATTTTCTTTTACATAATCAAAAGAAAAAGTAGTTTTATGATTTTCTGTTAAATAATCAAAGGAAAAAAGTAGTTTAATTATTTTCTGTTACATAATCAAAAGAAAATGTAGTTTTATTATATTCTTTTAAATAATCAAAAGAAAAAAGTAGTTTTATTATTTTCTGTTACATAATCAAAGGAAAAGAGTAGTTTTATTATTTTCTGTTACATAATCAAAAGAAAAAAGTAGTTTTATAATTTTCTGTTACATAATCAAAGGAAAAAAGTAGTTTTATTATTTTCTGTTACATAATCAAAAGAAAAAAGTAGTTTTATTATTTTCTTTTACATAATCAAAAGAAAAAGTAGTTTTATTATTTTCTGTTAAATAATCAACGGAAAAGAGTAGTTTTATTATTTTCTGTTACATAATGCAAAGAAAATGTAGTTTTATTATTTTCTGTTACATAATCAAAAGGAAAAGAGTAGTTTTATTATTTTCTGTTACATAATCAAAGGAAAAAAGTAGTTTTATTATATTCTGTTACATAATCAATAGAAAAAAGTAGTTTTATTATTTTTCTGTTACATAATCAAAAGAAAAGAGTAGTTTTATTATTTTCTGTTACATAATCAAAAGAAAATGTAGTTTTATTATTTTCTTTTACATAACCAAAAGAAAAAAGTAGTTTTATTATTTTCTGTTACATAATCAAAGGAAAAAGTAGTTTTATTATTTTCTGTTACATAATCAAAAGAAAAAAGTAGTTTTATTATTTTCTGTTACATAATTAAAGGAAAAAAGTAGTTTTATCATTTTCTGTTACATAATCAAAGGAAAAAAGTAGTTTTATTATTTTCAGTTACATAATCAAAGGAAAAGAGTAGTTTTATTATTTTCTGTTACATAATCAAAAGAAAAAGTAGTTTTATTATTTTCTGTTACATAATAAAAGGAACAGAGTAGTTTTATTATTTTCTGTTACATAATCAAAAGAAAATTTAGTTTTATTATTTTCTTTTACATAATCAAAAGAAAAAAGTAGTTTTATTATTTTCTGTTACATAATCAAAGGAAAAGAGTAGTTGTATTATTTTCTGTTACATAATCAAAGGAAAAAAGTAGTTTTATTATTTTCTGTTACATAATAAAAAGAAAAAGTAGTTTTATTATTTTCTGTTACATAATCAAAGGAAAACAGTAGTTTTATTATTTTCTGTTACATAATCAAAAGAAAAAAGTAGTTTTATAATTTTCTGTTACATAATCAAAGGAAAAGAGTAGTTTTATTATTTTCTGTTACATAATCAAAGGAAAAAATTAGTTTTATTATATTCTTTTACATAATCAAAAGAAAAAGTAGTTTTATTATTTTCTGTTAAATAATCAAAGGAAAAAAGTAGTTTAATTGTTTTCTGTTACATAATCAAAAGAAAATGTAGTTTTATTATATTCTTTTAAATAATCAAAAGAAAAAAGTAGTTTTATTATTTTCTGTTACATAATCAAAGGAAAAGAGTAGTTTTATTATTTTCTGTTACATAATCAAAGGAAAAAAGTAGTTTTATTATTTTCTGTTACATAATCAAAAGAAAATGTAGTTTTATTATATTCTTTTAAATAATCAAAAGAAAAAAAGTAGTTTTATTATTTTCTGTTACATAATCAAAAGAAAAAAATAGTTTTATTATTTTCTGTTACATAATCAAAGGAAACAAGTAGTTTTATTATATTCTGTTACATAATCAAAAGAAAAAAGTAGTTTTATTATTTTCTGTTACATAATCAAAGGAAAAAAGTAGTTTTATTATATTCTTTTACATAATCAAAAGAAAAAAGTAGTTTTATTATATTCTTTTACATAATCAAAAGAAAAAAGTAGTTTTATTATTTTCTGTTACATAATCAAAAAAAAATGTAGTTTTATTATATTCTTTTAAATAATCAAAAGAAAAAAGTAGTTTTATTATTTTCTGTTACATAATCAAAGGAAAAAAGTAGTTTTATTATATTCTTTTACATAATAAAAGGAACAGAGTAGTTTTATTATATTCTTTTACATAATCAAAAGAAAAAAGTAGTTTTATTATATTCTTTTACATAATAAAAAGAAAAAAGTAGTTTTATTATATTCTGTTACATTATCAAAGGAAAAAAGTAGTTTTATTATATTCTTTTACATAATCAAAAGAAAAAAGTAGTTTTATTATATTGTGTTACATAATCAAAGGAAAAAGTAGTTTTATTATATTCTTTTACATAATCAAAAGAAAAAAGTAGTTTTATTATATTCTGTTACATAATCAAAGGAAAAAAGTAGTTTTATTATATTCTGTTACATAATCATAAGAAAAAAGTAGTTTTATTATTTTCTGTTACACAATTAAAAGAAAAAAGTAGTTTTATTATTTTCTGTTACATAATCAAACGAAAAAGTAGTTTTATTATTTTCTGTTACATAATCAAAACAAAAAAGTAGTTTTATTATTTTCAGTTACACAATTAAAAGAAAAAAGTAGTTTTATTATTTTCTGTTACATAATCAAAGGAAAAAGTTGCTTTATTATTTTCTGTTACATAATCCAAAGAAAAAAGTAGTATTATTATTTTTTGTTACATAATCAAAAGAAAAAAGTAGTTTTATTATTTTCTGTTACATAATCAAAAGAAAAAAGTAGTTTTATTATATTTCTGTTACATAATAAAGGGAAAAAGTAGTTTTATTATATTCTGTTACATAATCAAAAGAAAAAAGTAGTTTTATTATTTTCTGTTACATAATCAAAGGAAAAAAGTAGTTTTATTATATTCTGTTACATAATCAAAAGAAAAAAGTAGTTTTATTATTTTCTGTTACATAATCAAAGGAAAAAAGTAGTTTTATTATATTCTTTTACATAATCAAAAGAAAAAAGTAGTTTTATTATATTCTGTTACATAATCAAAAGAAAAAAGTAGTTTTATTATTTTCTGTTACATAATCAAAAGAAAATGTAGTTTTATTATATTCTTTTACAAAACTAAAGGAAAAAAGTAGTTTTATTATATTCTTTTACATAATCAAAGGAAAAAAGTAGTTTTATTATATTCTTTTACATAATCAAAAGAAAAAAGTAGTTTTTTTATATTCTGTTACATTATCAAAAGAAAAAAGTAGTTTTATTATATTCTTTTACATAATCAAAAGAAAAAAGTAGTTTTATTATATTCTGTTACATAATCAAAGGAAAACAGTAGTTTCATTATATTCTGTTACATAATCAATAGAAAAAAGTAGTTTTATTATTTTCTGTTACACAATTAAAAGAAAAAAGTAGTTTTATTATTTTCTGTTACATAATCAAAGGAAAAAGTTGTTTTATTATTTTCTGTTACATAATCCAAAGAAAAAAGTAGTTTTATTATTTTTGGTTACATAATCAAAAGAAAAAAGTAGTTTTATTATTTTCTGTTACATAATCAAAAGAAAAAAGTAGTTTTATTATATTTCTGTTACATAATAAAGGGAAAAAGTAGTTTTATTATATTCTGTTACATAATCAAAAGAAAAAAGTAGTTTTATTATTTTCTGTTACATAATCAAAGGAAAAAAGTAGTTTTATTATATTCTGTTACATAATCAAAAGAAAAAAGTAGTTTTATTATTTTCTGTTACATAATCAAAGGAAAAAAGTAGTTTTATTATATTCTTTTACATAATCAAAAGAAAAAAGTAGTTTTATTATATTCTGTTTCATAATCAAAAGAAAACAGTAGTTTTATTATTTTGTGTTACATAATCAAAAGAAAATGTAGTTTTATTATATTCTTTTAAATAATCAAAAGAAAAAAGTAGTTTTATTATTTTCTGTTACATAATCAAAGGAAAAAAGTAGTTTTATTATATTCTTTTACAAAATCAAAGGAAAAAAGTAGTTTTATTATATTCTTTTACATAATCAAAGGAAAAAAGTAGTTTTATTATATTCTTTTACATAATCAAAAGAAAAAAGTAGTTATATTATATTCTGTTACATTATCAAAAGAAAAAAGTAGTTTTATTATATTCTTTTACATAATCAAAAGAAAAAAGTAGTTTTATTATATTGTGTTACATAATCAAAGGAAAAAAGTAGTTTTATTATATTCTTTTACATAATCAAAAGAAAAAAGTAGTTTTATTATATTCTGTTACATAATCAAAGGAAAAAAGTAGTTTCATTATATTCTGTTACATAATCAATAGAAAAAAGTAGTTTTATTATTTTCTGTTACACAATTAAAAGAAAAAAGTAGTTTTATTATTTTCTGTTACATAATCAAAGGAAAAGAGTAGTTTTATTATATTCTGTTACATAATCAAAAGAAAAAAGTAGTTTTATTATTTTCTGTTACATAATCTAAAGAAAAAAGTAGTTTTATTATTTTTTGTTACATAATCAAAAGAAAAAAGTAGTTTTATTATTTTCTGTTAAATAATCAAAGGAAAAGAGTAGTTTTATTATTTTCTGTTACATAATCAAAAGAGAATGTAGTTTTATTATTTTCTGTAACATAATCAAAAGGAAAAGAGTAGTTTCATTATATTCTGTTACATAATCAAAGGAAAAAAGTAGTTTTATTATATTCTGTTAAATAATCAAAAGAAAAAAGTAGTTTTATTATTTTCTGTTACATAATCAAAGGAAAAAAGTAGTTTTATTATATTCTGTTACATAATCAAAAGAAAAAAGTAGTTTTATTATTTTTTGTTACATAATCAAAGGAAAAAGTAGTTTTATTATATTCTGTTACATAATCAAAAGAAAAAAGTAGTTTTATTATTTTTTCTGTTACATAATCAAAAGAAAAGAGTAGTTTTATTATTTTCTGTTACATAATCAAAAGAAAATGTAGTTTTATAATTTTCTTTTACATAATCAAAAGAAAAAAGTAGTTTTATTATTTTCTGTTACATAATCAAAGGAAAAAAGTAGTTTTATTATTTTCTGTTACATAATAAAAAGAAAAAAGTAGTTTTATTATTTTCTGTTACATAATTAAAGGAAAAAAGTAGTTTTATAATTTTCTGTTACATAATCAAAAGAAAAAGGTAGTTTTATTATTTTCTGTTACATAATCAAAGGAAAAGAGTAGTTTTATTATTTTCTGTTACATAATCAAAAGAAAAAGTAGTTTTATTATTTTCTGTGACATAATAAAAGGAAAAGAGTAGTTTTATTATTTTCTGTTACATAATAAAAAGAAAAAAGTAGTTTTATAATTTTCTGTTACATAATCAAAGGAAAAGAGTAGTTGTATTATTTTCTGTTACATAATCAAAGGAAAAAAGTAGTTTTATTATTTTCTGTTACATAATGAAAAGAAAAAGTAGTTTTATTATTTTCTGTTACATAATCAAAGGAAAAAAGTAGTTTTATTATATTCTTTTACATAATCAAAAGAAAAAAGTACTTTTATTATTTTCTGTTACATAATCAAAGGAAAAAAGTAGTTTTATTATATTCTGTTACATAATCGAAGGAAACAAGTAGTTTTATTATTTTCTGTTACATAATCAAAGGAAAAAAGTAGTTTTATTATTTTCTGTTACATAATCAAAAGAAAAAAGTAGTTTTATTATTTTCTGTTACATACTCAAAAGAAAAAAGTAGTTTTATTATTTTCTGTTACATAATCAAAAGAAAAAAGTAGTTTTATAATTTTCTGTTACATAATCAAAGAAAAAAGTAGTTTTATTATATTCTTTTAAATAATGAAAAGAAAAAAGTATTTTTATTATTTTCTGTTACATAATCAAAGGAAAAGAGTAGTTTTATTATTTTCTGTTACATAATCAAAGGAAAAGAGGAGTTTTATTATTTTCTGTTACATAATCAAAAGAAAATGTAGTTTTATTATATTCTTTTAAATAATCAAGAGAAAAAAGTAGTTTTATTATTTTCTGTTACATAATCAAAGGAAAAAAAGTAGTTTTATTATATTTTTTTACATAATCAAAAGAAAAAAGTGGTTTTATTGTTTTCTGTTACATAATCAAAAGAAAAAAGTAGTTTTATTATATTTCTGTTACATAATAAAGGGAAAAAGTAGTTTTATTATATTCTGTTACATAATCAAAAGAAAAAAGTAGTTTTATTATTTTCTGTTACATAATCAAAGGAAAAAAGTAGTTTTATTATTTTCTGTTACATAATCAAAGGAAAAGAGTAGTTTTATTATTTTCTGTTACATAATAAAAGGAAACAAGTAGTTTTATTATTTTCTTTTACATAATCAAAAGAAAAAAGTAGTTTTATTATTTTCTGTTACATAATCAAAGGAAAACAGTAGTTTTATTATTTTCTGTTACATAATCAAAAGAAAAGAGTAGTTTTATTGTTTTCTGTTACATAATCAAAGGAAAAAAGTAGTTTTATTATATTCTTTTACATAATCAAAAGAAAAAAGTACTTTTATTATTTTCTGTTACATAATCAAAAGAAAAAAGTAGTTTTATTATTTTCTGTTACATAATCAAAAGAAAAGAGTAGTTTTATTATTTTCTGTTACATAATAAAAGGAAAAAAGTAGTTTTATTATATTCTGTTACATAATCAAAATAAAAAAGTAGTTTCATTATTTTCTGTTACATAATCAAAAGAAAAAAGTAGTTTTATTATTTTCTGTTACATAATCAAAAGAAAAAATAGTTTTATTATTTTCTGTTACATAATCAAAGGAAAAAAGTAGTTTTACTATATTCTTTGACATAATCAAAAGAAAAAAGTAGTTTTATTATTTTCTGTTACATAATCAAAGGAAAAGAGTAGTTTTATTATTTTCTGTTACATAATCAAAGGAAAAAAGTAGTTTTATTATTTTCTGTTACATAATCAAAGGAAACAAGTAGTTTTATTATATTCTGTTACATATTCAAAAGAAAAAAGTAGTTTTATTATTTTCTGTTACATAATCAAAGGAAAAAAGTAGTTTTATTATATTCTTTTACATAATCAAAAGAAAAAAGTAGTTTTATTATGTTCTTTTACATAATCAAAAGAAAAAAGTAGTTTTATTATTTTCTGTTACATAATCAAAAGAAAATGTAGGTTCATTATATTCTTTTAAATAATCAAAAGAAAAAAGTAGTTTTATTATTTTCTGTTACATAATCAAAGGAAAAAAGTAGTTTTATTATATTCTTTTACATAATCAAAGGAACAAAGTAGTTTTATTATATTCTTTTACATAATCAAAAGAAAAATGTAGTTTTATTATATTCTTTTACATAATCAAAAGACAAAAGTAGTTTTATTATATTCTGTTACATAATCAAAGGAAAAAAGTAGTTTTATTATATTCTTTTACATAATCAAAAGAAAAAAGTAGTTTTATTATATTGTGTTACATAATCAAAGGATAAAAGTAGTTTTATTATATTCTTTTACATAATCAAAAGAAAAAAGTAGTTTTATTATATTCTGTTACATAATCAAAGGAAAAAAGTAGTTTTATTGTATTCTGTTACATAATCAATAGAAAAAAGTAGTTTTATTATTTTCTGTTACACAATTAAAAGAAAAAAGTAGTTTTATTATTTTCTGTTACATAATCAAACGAAAAAGTAGTTTTATTATTTTCTGTTACATAATCAAAACAAAAAAGTAGTTTTATTATTTTCTGTTACATAATCAAACGAAAAAGTAGTTTTATAATTTTCTGTTACATAATCAAAGGAAAAAGTTGTTTTATTATTTTCTGTTACATAATCAAAAGAAAAAAGTTGTTTTATTATTTTCTGTTACATAATCAAAGGAAAAAAGTAGTTTTATTATATTCTGTTACATAATCAAAAGAAAACAGTAGTGTTATTATTTTCTGTTACATAATCAAAGGAAAAAAGTAGTTTTATTATATTCTTTTACATAATCAAAAGAAAAAAGTAGTTTTATTATATTCTGTTACATAATCAAAAGAAAAAAGTAGTTTTATTATTTTCTGTTACATAATCAAAAGAAAATGTAGTTTTATTATATTCTTTTAAATAATCAAAAGAAAAAAGTAGTTTTATTATTTTCTGTTACATAATCAAAGGAAAAAAGTAGTTTTATTATATTCTTTTACATAATCAAAAGAAAAAAGTAGTTTTATTATATTCTTTTACATAATCAAAAGAAAAAAGTAGTTTTATTATATTCTTTTACATAATCAAAAGAAAAAAGTAGTTTTATTATATTCTGTTACATTATCAAAAGAAAAAAGTAGTTTTATTATATTCTTTTACATAATCAAAAGAAAAAAGTAGTTTTATTATATTGTGTTACATAATCAAAGGAAAAAAGTAGTTTTATTATATTCTTTTACATAATCAAAAGAAAAAAGTAGTTTTATATTATTCTGTTACATAATCAAAGGAAAAAAGTAGTTTTATTATTTTCTGTTACATAATCAATAGAAAAAAGTAGTTTTATTATTTTCTGTTACACAATTAAAAGAAAAAAGTAGTTTTATTATTTTCTGTTACATAATCAAAGAAAAAAGTAGGTTTTTTATTTTCTGTTACATAATCAAAAGAAAAAAGTAGTTTTATTAGTTTCTGTTACATAATCTAAAGAAAAAAATAGTTTTATTATTTTTTGTTACATAATCAAAAGAAAAAAGTAGTTCTATTATTTTCTGTTACATAATCAAAGGAAAAAAGTAGTTTTATTATTTGCTTTTACGTAATCAAAAGAAAAAGTAGTTTTATTATTTTCTGTTAAATAATCAAAGGAAAAAAGTAGTTTTATTATTTTCTGTTACATAATCAAAAGAAAATGTAGTTTTAGTATTTTCTGTTACATAATCAAAAGGAAAAGATTAGTGTTATTATTTTCTGTTACATAATCAAACGAAAAAAGTAGTTTTATTATATGCTGTTACATAATCAAAAGAAAAAAGTAGTTTTATTATTTTCTGTTACATAATCAAAGGAAAAATGTAGTTTTATTATATTCTGTTAAATAATCAAAAGAAAAAAGTAGTTTTATTATTTTCTGTTACATAATCAAAGGAAAAAAGTAGTTTTATTATATTCTGTTACATAATCAAAAGAAAAAAGTAGTTTTATTATTTTTCTGTTACATAATCAAAAGAAAAGAGTAGTTTTATTATTTTCTGTTACATAATCAAAAGAAAATGTAGTTTTATTATTTTTCTTTTACATAATCAAAAGAAAAAAGTAGTTTTATTATTTTCTGTTACATAATCAAAGGAAAAAGTAGTTTTATTATATTCTGTTACATAATCAAAAGAAAAAAGTAGTTTTATTATTTTCTGTTACATAATCAAAGGAAAAATGTAGTTTTATTATTTTCTGTTAAATAATCAAAAGAAAAGAGTAGTTTTATTATTTTCTGTTACATAATCAAAGGAAAAAAGTAGTTTTATTATTTTCTGTTACATAATCAAAGGAAAAAAGTAGTTTTATTATATTCTTTTACATAATCAAAGGAAAAAAGTAGTTTTATTAAATTCTTTTACATAATCAAAAGAAAAAAGTAGTTTTATTATATTCTTTTACATAATCAAAAGACAAAAGTAGTTTTATTATATTCTGTTACATTATCAAAGGAAAAAAGTAGTTTTATTATATTCTTTTACATAATCAAAAGAAAAAAGTAGTTTTATTATATTGTGTTACATAATCAAAGGAAAAAAGTAGTTTTATTATATTCTTTTACATAATCAAAAGAAAAAAGTAGTTTTATTATATTCTGTTACATAATCAAAGGAAAAAAGTAGTTTTATTATATTCTGTTACATAATCAATAGAAAAAAGTAGTTTTATTATTTTCTGTTACACAATTAAAAGAAAAAAGTAGTTTTATTATTTTCTGTTACATAATCAAAGGAAAAAGTAGTTTTATTATTTTCTGTTACATAATCAAAAGAAAAAAGTAGTTTTATTATTTTCTGTTACATAATCTAAAGAAAAAAGTAGTTTGTTTATGTTTTGTTACATAATCAAAAGAAAAAAGTAGTTTTATTATATTCTGTTACATAATCAAAAGAAAAAAGTAGTTTTATTATATTTCTGTTACATAATAAAGGGAAAATTAGTTTTATTTTTTTCTGTTACATAATCAAAAGAAAAAAGTAGTTTTATTATTTTCTGTTACATAATCAAAGGAAAAAAGTAGTTTTATTATATTCTGTTACATAATCAAAAGAAAAAAGTAGTTTTATTATTTTCTGTTACATAATCAAAAGAAAAAAGTAGTTTTATTATTTTCTGTTACATAATCAAAGGAAAAAAGTAGTTTTATTATATTCTTTTACATAATCAAAAGAAAAAAGTAGTTTTATTATATTCTTTTACATAATCAAAAGAAAAAAGTAGTTTATTATATTCTTTTACATAATCAAAAGAAAAAAGTAGTTTTATTATATTCTGTTACATAATCAAAGGAAAAAAGTAGTTTTATTGTATTCTGTTACATAATCAATAGAAAAAAGTAGTTTTATTATATTCTTTTACATAATAAAAAGAAAAAAGTAGTTTTATTATATTCTGTTACATTATCAAAGGAAAAAAGTAGTTTTATTATATTCTTTTACATAATCAAAAGAAAAAAGTAGTTTTATTATATTGTGTTACATAATCAAAGGAAAAAGTAGTTTTATTATATTCTTTTACATAATCAAAAGAAAAAAGTAGTTTTATTATATTCTGTTACATAATCAAAGGAAAAAAGTAGTTTTATTATATTCTGTTACATAATCATAAGAAAAAAGTAGTTTTATTATTTTCTGTTACACAATTAAAAGAAAAAAGTAGTTTTATTATTTTCTGTTACATAATCAAACGAAAAAGTAGTTTTATTATTTTCTGTTACATAATCAAAACAAAAAAGTAGTTTTATTATTTTCAGTTACACAATTAAAAGAAAAAAGTAGTTTTATTATTTTCTGTTACATAATCAAACGAAAAAGTTGCTTTATTATTTTCTGTTACATAATCCAAAGAAAAAAGTAGTATTATTATTGTTTGTTACATAATCAAAAGAAAAAAGTAGTTTTATTATTTTCTGTTACATAATCAAAAGAAAAAAGTAGTTTTATTATATTTCTGTTACATAATAAAGGGAAAAAGTAGTTTTATTATATTCTGTTACATAATCAAAAGAAAAAAGTAGTTTTATTATTTTCTGTTACATAATCAAAGGAAAAAAGTAGTTTTATTATATTCTGTTACATAATCAAAAGAAAAAAGTAGTTTTATTATTTTCTGTTACATAATCAAAGGAAAAAAGTAGTTTTATTATATTCTTTTACATAATCAAAAGAAAAAAGTAGTTTTATTATATTCTGTTACATAATCAAAAGAAAAAAGTAGTTTTATTATTTTCTGTTACATAATCAAAAGAAAATGTAGTTTTATTATATTCTTTTACAAAACTAAAGGAAAAAAGTAGTTTTATTATATTCTTTTACATAATCAAAGGAAAAAAGTAGTTTTATTATATTCTTTTACATAATCAAAAGAAAAAAGTAGTTTTATTATATTCTGTTACATTATCAAAAGAAAAAAGTAGTTTTATTATATTCTTTTACATAATCAAAAGAAAAAAGTAGTTTTATTATATTCTGTTACATAATCAAAGGAAAACAGTAGTTTCATTATATTCTGTTACATAATCAATAGAAAAAAGTAGTTTTATTATTTTCTGTTACACAATTAAAAGAAAAAAGTAGTTTTATTATTTTCTGTTACATAATCAAAGGAAAAAGTTGTTTTATTATTTTCTGTTACATAATCCAAAGAAAAAAGTAGTTTTATTATTTTTGGTTACATAATCAAAAGAAAAAAGTAGTTTTATTATTTTCTGTTACATAATCAAAAGAAAAAAGTAGTTTTATTATATTTCTGTTACATAATAAAGGGAAAAAGTAGTTTTATTATATTCTGTTACATAATCAAAAGAAAAAAGTAGTTTTATTATTTTCTGTTACATAATCAAAGGAAAAAAGTAGTTTTATTATATTCTGTTACATAATCAAAAGAAAAAAGTAGTTTTATTATTTTCTGTTACATAATCAAAGGAAAAAAGTAGTTTTATTATATTCTTTTACATAATCAAAAGAAAAAAGTAGTTTTATTATATTCTGTTTCATAATCAAAAGAAAACAGTAGTTTTATTATTTTGTGTTACATAATCAAAAGAAAATGTAGTTTTATTATATTCTTTTAAATAATCAAAAGAAAAAAGTAGTTTTATTATTTTCTGTTACATAATCAAAGGAAAAAAGTAGTTTTATTATATTCTTTTACAAAATCAAAGGAAAAAAGTAGTTTTATTATATTCTTTTACATAATCAAAGGAAAAAAGTAGTTTTATTATATTCTTTTACATAATCAAAAGAAAAAAGTAGTTATATTATATTCTGTTACATTATCAAAAGAAAAAAGTAGTTTTATTATATTCTTTTACATAATCAAAAGAAAAAAGTAGTTTTATTATATTGTGTTACATAATCAAAGGAAAAAAGTAGTTTTATTATATTCTTTTACATAATCAAAAGAAAAAAGTAGTTTTATTATATTCTGTTACATAATCAAAGGAAAAAAGTAGTTTCATTATATTCTGTTACATAATCAATAGAAAAAAGTAGTTTTATTATTTTCTGTTACACAATTAAAAGAAAAAAGTAGTTTTATTATTTTCTGTTACATAATCAAAGGAAAAGAGTAGTTTTATTATATTCTGTTACATAATCAAAAGAAAAAAGTAGTTTTATTATTTTCTGTTACATAATCTAAAGAAAAAAGTAGTTTTATTATTTTTTGTTACATAATCAAAAGAAAAAAGTAGTTTTATTATTTTCTGTTAAATAATCAAAGGAAAAGAGTAGTTTTATTATTTTCTGTTACATAATCAAAAGAGAATGTAGTTTTATTATTTTCTGTAACATAATCAAAAGGAAAAGAGTAGTTTCATTATATTCTGTTACATAATCAAAGGAAAAAAGTAGTTTTATTATATTCTGTTAAATAATCAAAATAAAAAAGTAGTTTTATTATTTTCTGTTACATAATCAAAGGAAAAAAGTAGTTTTATTATATTCTGTTACATAATCAAAAGAAAAAAGTAGTTTTATTATTTTCTGTTACATAATCAAAGGAAAAAGTAGTTTTATTATATTCTGTTACATAATCAAAAGAAAAAAGTAGTTTTATTATTTTTTCTGTTACATAATCAAAAGAAAAGAGTAGTTTTATTATTTTCTGTTACATAATCAAAAGAAAATGTAGTTTTATAATTTTCTTTTACATAATCAAAAGAAAAAAGTAGTTTTATTATTTTCTGTTACATAATCAAAGGAAAAAAGTAGTTTTATTATTTTCTGTTACATAATCAAAAGAAAAAAGTAGTTTTATTATTTTCTGTTACATAATTAAAGGAAAAAAGTAGTTTTATAATTTTCTGTTACATAATCAAAGGAAAAGAGTAGTTGTATTATTTTCTGTTACATAATCAAAGGAAAAAAGTAGTTTTATTATTTTCTGTTACATAATGAAAAGAAAAAGTAGTTTTATTATTTTCTGTTACATAATCAAAGGAAAAAAGTAGTTTTATTATATTCTTTTACATAATCAAAAGAAAAAAGTACTTTTATTATTTTCTGTTACATAATCAAAGGAAAAAAGTAGTTTTATTATATTCTGTTACATAATCGAAGGAAACAAGTAGTTTTATTATTTTCTGTTACATAATCAAAGGAAAAAAGTAGTTTTATTATTTTCTGTTACATAATCAAAAGAAAAAAGTAGTTTTATTATTTTCTGTTACATACTCAAAAGAAAAAAGTAGTTTTATTATTTTCTGTTACATAATCAAAAGAAAAAAGTAGTTTTATAATTTTCTGTTACATAATCAAAGAAAAAAGTAGTTTTATTATATTCTTTTAAATAATGAAAAGAAAAAAGTATTTTTATTATTTTCTGTTACATAATCAAAGGAAAAGAGTAGTTTTATTATTTTCTGTTACATAATCAAAGGAAAAGAGGAGTTTTATTTTTTTCTGTTACATAATCAAAAGAAAATGTAGTTTTATTATATTCTTTTAAATAATCAAGAGAAAAAAGTAGTTTTATTATTTTCTGTTACATAATCAAAGGAAAAAAAGTAGTTTTATTATATTTTTTTACATAATCAAAAGAAAAAAGTGGTTTTATTGTTTTCTGTTACATAATCAAAAGAAAAAAGTAGTTTTATTATATTTCTGTTACATAATAAAGGGAAAAAGTAGTTTTATTATATTCTGTTACATAATCAAAAGAAAAAAGTAGTTTTATTATTTTCTGTTACATAATCAAAGGAAAAAAGTAGTTTTATTATTTTCTGTTACATAATCAAAGGAAAAGAGTAGTTTTATTATTTTCTGTTACATAATAAAAGGAAACAAGTAGTTTTATTATTTTCTTTTACATAATCAAAAGAAAAAAGTAGTTTTATTATTTTCTGTTACATAATCAAAGGAAAACAGTAGTTTTATTATTTTCTGTTACATAATCAAAAGAAAAGAGTAGTTTTATTGTTTTCTGTTACATAATCAAAGGAAAAAAGTAGTTTTATTATATTCTTTTACATAATCAAAAGAAAAAAGTACTTTTATTATTTTCTGTTACATAATCAAAAGAAAAAAGTAGTTTTATTATTTTCTGTTACATAATCAAAAGAAAAGAGTAGTTTTATTATTTTCTGTTACATAATAAAAGGAAAAAAGTAGTTTTATTATATTCTGTTACATAATCAAAATAAAAAAGTAGTTTCATTATTTTCTGTTACATAATCAAAAGAAAAAAGTAGTTTTATTATTTTCTGTTACATAATCAAAAGAAAAAATAGTTTTATTATTTTCTGTTACATAATCAAAGGAAAAAAGTAGTTTTACTATATTCTTTGACATAATCAAAAGAAAAAAGTAGTTTTATTATTTTCTGTTACATAATCAAAGGAAAAGAGTAGTTTTATTATTTTCTGTTACATAATCAAAGGAAAAAAGTAGTTTTATTATTTTCTGTTACATAATCAAAGGAAACAAGTAGTTTTATTATATTCTGTTACATATTCAAAAGAAAAAAGTAGTTTTATTATTTTCTGTTACATAATCAAAAGAAAAAAGGAGTTTTATTATATTCTTTTACATAATCAAAAGAAAAAAGTAGTTTTATTATGTTCTTTTACATAATCAAAAGAAAAAAGTAGTTTTATTATTTTCTGTTACATAATCAAAGGAAAAAAGTAGTTTTATTATATTCTTTTACATAATCAAAGGAACAAAGTAGTTTTATTATATTCTTTTACATAATCAAAAGAAAAATGTAGTTTTATTATATTCTTTTACATAATCAAAAGACAAAAGTAGTTTTATTATATTCTGTTACATAATCAAAGGAAAAAAGTAGTTTTATTATATTCTTTTACATAATCAAAAGAAAAAAGTAGTTTTATTATATTGTGTTACATAATCAAAGGATAAAAGTAGTTTTATTATATTCTTTTACATAATCAAAAGAAAAAAGTAGTTTTATTATATTCTGTTACATAATCAAAGGAAAAAAGTAGTTTTATTGTATTCTGTTACATAATCAATAGAAAAAAGTAGTTTTATTATTTTCTGTTACACAATTAAAAGAAAAAAGTAGTTTTATTATTTTCTGTTACATAATCAAACGAAAAAGTAGTTTTATTATTTTCTGTTACATAATCAAAACAAAAAAGTAGTTTTATTATTTTCTGTTACATAATCAAACGAAAAAGTAGTTTTATAATTTTCTGTTACATAATCAAAGGAAAAAGTTGTTTTATTATTTTCTGTTACATAATCAAAAGAAAAAAGTTGTTTTATTATTTTCTGTTACATAATCAAAGGAAAAAAGTAGTTTTATTATATTCTGTTACATAATCAAAAGAAAACAGTAGTGTTATTATTTTCTGTTACATAATCAAAGGAAAAAAGTAGTTTTATTATATTCTTTTACATAATCAAAAGAAAAAAGTAGTTTTATTATATTCTGTTACATAATCAAAAGAAAAAAGTAGTTTTATTATTTTCTGTTACATAATCAAAAGAAAATGTAGTTTTATTATATTCTTTTAAATAATCAAAAGAAAAAAGTAGTTTTATTATTTTCTGTTACATAATCAAAGGAAAAAAGTAGTTTTATTATATTCTTTTACATAATCAAAAGAAAAAAGTAGTTTTATTATATTCTTTTACATAATCAAAAGAAAAAAGTAGTTTTATTATATTCTTTTACATAATCAAAAGAAAAAAGTAGTTTTATTATATTCTGTTACATTATCAAAAGAAAAAAGTAGTTTTATTATATTCTTTTACATAATCAAAAGAAAAAAGTAGTTTTATTATATTGTGTTACATAATCAAAGGAAAAAAGTAGTTTTATTATATTCTTTTACATAATCAAAAGAAAAAAGTAGTTTTATATTATTCTGTTACATAATCAAAGGAAAAAAGTAGTTTTATTATTTTCTGTTACATAATCAATAGAAAAAAGTAGTTTTATTATTTTCTGTTACACAATTAAAAGAAAAAAGTAGTTTTATTATTTTCTGTTACATAATCAAAGAAAAAAGTAGGTTTTTTATTTTCTGTTACATAATCAAAAGAAAAAAGTAGTTTTATTAGTTTCTGTTACATAATCTAAAGAAAAAAATAGTTTTATTATTTTTTGTTACATAATCAAAAGAAAAAAGTAGTTCTATTATTTTCTGTTACATAATCAAAGGAAAAAAGTAGTTTTATTATTTGCTTTTACGTAATCAAAAGAAAAAGTAGTTTTATTATTTTCTGTTAAATAATCAAAGGAAAAAAGTAGTTTTATTATTTTCTGTTACATAATCAAAAGAAAATGTAGTTTTAGTATTTTCTGTTACATAATCAAAAGGAAAAGAGTAGTTTTATTATTTTCTGTTACATAATCAAACGAAAAAAGTAGTTTTATTATATGCTGTTACATAATCAAAAGAAAAAAGTAGTTTTATTATTTTCTGTTACATAATCAAAGGAAAAATGTAGTTTTATTATATTCTGTTAAATAATCAAAAGAAAAAAGTAGTTTTATTATTTTCTGTTACATAATCAAAGGAAAAAAGTAGTTTTATTATATTCTGTTACATAATCAAAAGAAAAAAGTAGTTTTATTATTTTTCTGTTACATAATCAAAAGAAAAGAGTAGTTTTATTATTTTCTGTTACATAATCAAAAGAAAATGTAGTTTTATTATTTTTCTTTTACATAATCAAAAGAAAAAAGTAGTTTTATTATTTTCTGTTACATAATCAAAGGAAAAAAGTAGTTTTATTATATTCTGTTACATAATCAAAAGAAAAAAGTAGTTTTATTATTTTCTGTTACATAATCAAAGGAAAAATGTAGTTTTATTATTTTCTGTTAAATAATCAAAAGAAAAGAGTAGTTTTATTATTTTCTGTTACATAATCAAAGGAAAAAAGTAGTTTTATTATTTTCTGTTACATAATCAAAGGAAAAAAGTAGTTTTATTATATTCTTTTACATAATCAAAGGAAAAAAGTAGTTTTATTAAATTCTTTTACATAATCAAAAGAAAAAAGTAGTTTTATTATATTCTTTTACATAATCAAAAGACAAAAGTAGGTTTATTATATTCTGTTACATTATCAAAGGAAAAAAGTAGTTTTATTATATTCTTTTACATAATCAAAAGAAAAAAGTAGTTTTATTATATTGTGTTACATAATCAAAGGAAAAAAGTAGTTTTATTATATTCTTTTACATAATCAAAAGAAAAAAGTAGTTTTATTATATTCTGTTACATAATCAAAGGAAAAAAGTAGTTTTATTATATTCTGTTACATAATCAAAAGAAAAAAGTAGTTTTATTATTTTCTGTTACACAATTAAAAGAAAAAAGTAGTTTTATTATTTTCTGTTACATAATCAAAGGAAAAAGTAGTTTTATTATTTTCTGTTACATAATCAAAAGAAAAAAGTAGTTTTATTATTTTCTGTTACATAATCTAAAGAAAAAAGTAGTTTGTTTATGTTTTGTTACATAATCAAAAGAAAAAAGTAGTTTTATTATTTTCTGTTACATAATCAAAGGAAAAAAGTAGTTTTATTATATTCTTTTACATAATCAAAGGAAAAAAGTAGTTTTATTATATTCTTTTACATAATCAAAAGAAAAAAGTAGTTTTATTATTTTCTGTTACATAATCAAAAGAAAAAAGTTGTTTTATTATATTTCTGTTACATAATAAAGGGAAAAAAGAGTTTTATTATATTCTTTTACATAATCAACAGAAAAAAGAAGTTTTATTATATTCTTTTACATAATCATAAGAAAAAAGTAGTTTTATTATTTTCTGTTACATAATCAAAGGAAAAAAGTAGTTTTATTATTTTCTGTTACATAATCAAAGGGAAAGAGTAGTTTTATTATTTTTCTGTTACATAATCAAAAGAAAAGAGTAGTTTTATTATTTTCTTTTACATAATCAAAAGAAAAAAGTAGTTTTATTATTTTCTGTTACATAATCAAAAGAAAATGTAGTTTTATTATATTCTCTTACATAAGCAAAAGAAAAAAGTAGTTTTATTATTTTCTGTTACATAATCAAAAGAAAAAAGGAGTTTTATTTTATTCTTTTACATAATCAAAAGAAAAAAGTAGTTTTATTATATTCTGTTACATAATTAAAAGAAAAAATAGTTTTATTATTTTCTGTTACATAATCAAAAGAAAATGTAGTTTTATTATATTCTTTTACATAATCAAAAGAAACAAGTAGTTTTATTATTTTCTGTTACATAATCAAAGGAAAAAAGTAGTTTTATTATATTTTTTTTCTATAATCAAAGGAAAAAAGTAGTTTTATTATATTCTTTTACATAATCAAAAGAAAAAAGTAGTTTTATTATATTCTGTTACATAATCAAAGGAAAAAAGTAGTTTTATTATTTTCTGTTACATAATCAAAAGAAAAAAGTAGTTTTATTATTTTCTGTTACATAATCAAAGGAAAAAAGTAGTTTTATTATATTCTTTTACATAATCAAAAGAAAAAAGTAGTTTTATTATATTCTTTTACATAATCAAAAGAAAAAAGTAGTTTTATTATATTCTTTTACATAATCAAAAGACAAAAGTAGTTTTATTATTTTCTGTTACATAATGAAAGGAAAAAAGTAGTTTTATTATTTTCTGTTACATAATCAAAAGAAAAGAGTAGTTTTATTATTTTCTGTTACATAATCAAAGGAAAAAAGTAGTTTTATTACTTTCTGTTATATAATCAAAGGAAAAAAGTAGTTTTATTATTTTCTGTTACATAATCAAAGGAAAAAGGTAGTTTTTTTATTTTGCTTTTACATAATCAAAAGAAAAAAGTAGTTTTATTATATTCTGTTACATAATCAAAGGAAAAAAGTAGTTTTAATATATTCTCTTACATAATCAAAAGAAAAAAGTAGTTTTATTATATTCTGTTACATAATCAAAGGGAAAATGTAGTTTTATTATTTTCTGTTACATAATCAAAGGAAAAAAGTAGTTTTATTATTATCTGTTACATAATCAAAGGAAAAAAGTAGTTTTATTATATTCTGTTACATAATCAAAAGAAAATTTAGTTTTATTATTTTCTGTTACATAATCAAAGGAAAAAAAGTAGTTTTATTATTTTCTGTTACATAATCAAAAGAAAAGAGTAGTTTTATTATTTTCTGTTACATAATCAAAAGAAAATGTAGTTTTATTATATTCTCTTACATAAGCAAAAGAAAAAAGTAGTTTTATTATTTTCTGTTACATAATCAAAGGAAAAAAGTAGTTTTATTTTATTCTTTTTCATAATCAAAAGAAAAAAGTAGTTTTATTATTTTCTGTTACATAATCAAAGGAAAAAAGTAGTTTTATTATGTTCTTTTACATAATGAAAAGAAAAAGTAGTTTTATTATTTTTTGTTACATAATCAAAGGAAAAAAGTAGTTTTATTATATTCTTATACATAATCAAAAGAAAAAAGTACTTTTATTATTTTCTGTTACATAATCAAAGGAAAAAAGTAGTTTTATTATATTCTGTTACATAATCGAAGGAAACAAGTAGTTTTATTATTTTCTGTTACATAATCAAAGGAAAAAAGTAGTTTTATTATTTTCTGTTACATAATCAAAAGAAAAAAGTAGTTTTATTATTTTCTGTTACATACTCAAAAGAAAAAAGTAGTTTTATTATTTTTCTGTTACATAATCAAAAGAAAAAAGTAGTTTTATAATTTTCTGTTACATAATCAAAGAAAAAAGTAGTTTTATTATATTCTTTTACATAATCGAAAGAAAAAAGTAGTTTTATTATTTTCTGTTACATAATCAAAGAAAAAGAGTAGTTTTATTATTTTCTGTTACATAATCAAAGGAAAAGAGGAGTTTTATTATTTTCTGTTACATAATCAAAAGAAAATTTAGTTTTATTATATTCTTTTAAATAATCAAGAGAAAAAAGTAGTTTTATTATTTTCTGTTACATAATCAAAGGAAAAAAAGTAGTTTTATTATATTTTTTTACATAATCAAAAGAAAAAAGTGGTTTTATTGTTTTCTGTTACATAATCAAAAGAAAAAAGTAGTTTTATTATATTTCTGTTACATAATAAAGGGAAAAAGTAGTTTTATTATTTTCTGTTACATAATCAAAAGAAAAAAGTAGTTTTATTATTTTCTGTTACATAATCAAAGGAAAAAAGTAGTTTTATTATTTTCTGTTACATAATCAAAGGAAAAGAGTAGTTTTATTATTTTCTGTTACATAATAAAAGGAAACAAGTAGTTTTATTATTTTCTTTTACATAATCAAAGGAAAAAAGTAGTTTTATTATTTTCTGTTACATAATCAAAGGAAAAAAGTAGTTTTATTATATTCTGTTACATAATCAAAAGAAAAAAGTAGTTTTATTATTTTCTGTTACATAATCAAATGGAAAAAAGTAGTTTTATTATATTCTTTTACATAATCAAAAGAAAAAAGTACTTTTATTATATTCTGTTACATAATAAAAAGAAAAAAGTAGTTTTATTATTTTCTGTTACATAATCAAAAGAAAATGTAGTTTTATTATATTCTTTTAAATAATCAAAAGAAAAAAGTAGTTTTATTATTTTCTGTTACATAATCAAAGGAAAAAAGTAGTTTTATTATATTCTTTTACATAATCAAAGGAAAAAAGTAGTTTTATTATATTCTTTTACATAATCAAAAGAAAAAAGTAGTTTTATTATTTTCTGTTACATAATCAAAAGAAAAAAGTAGTTTTATTATATTTCTGTTACATAATAAAGGGAAAAAGTAGTTTTATTATATTCTTTTACATAATCAAAAGAAAAAAGTAGTTTTATTATATTCTTTTACATAATCATAAGAAAAAAGTAGTTTTATTATTTTCTGTTACATAATCAAAGGAAAAAAGTAGTTTTATTATTTTCTGTTACATAATCAAAGGGAAAGAGTAGTTTTATTATTTTTCTGTTACATAATCAAAAGAAAAAAGTAGTTTTATTATTTTCTTTTACATAATCAAAAGAAAAAAGTAGTTTTATTATTTTCTGTTACATAATCAAAAGAAAATGTAGTTTTATTATATTCTCTTACATAAGCAAAAGAAAAAAGTAGTTTTATTATTTTCTGTTACATAATCAAAGGAAAAAAGTAGTTTTATTTTATTCTTTTACATAATCAAAAGAAAAAAGTAGTTTTATTATATTCTGTTACATAATTAAAAGAAAAAATAGTTTTATTATTTTCTGTTACATAATCAAAAGAAAATGTAGTTTTATTATATTCTTTTACATAATCAAAAGAAACAAGTAGTTTTATTATTTTCTGTTACATAATCAAAGGAAAAAAGTAGTTTTATTATATTTTTTTTCTATAATCAAAGGAAAAAAGTAGTTTTATTATATTCTTTTACATAATCAAAAGAAAAAAGTAGTTTTATTATATTCTGTTACATAATCAAAGGAAAAAAGTAGTTTTATTATTTTTCTGTTACATAATCAAAAGAAAAAAGTAGTTTTATTATTTTCTGTTACATAATCAAAGGAAAAAAGTAGTTTTATTATATTCTTTTACATAATCAAAAGAAAAAAGTAGTTTTATTATATTCTTTTACATAATCAAAAGAAAAAAGTAGTTTTATTATATTCTTTTACATAATCAAAAGACAAAAGTAGTTTTATTATTTTCTGTTACATAATGAAAGGAAAAAAGTAGTTTTATTATTTTCTGTTACATAATCAAAAGAAAAGAGTAGTTTTATTATTTTCTGTTACATAATCAAAGGAAAAAAGTAGTTTTATTATTTTCTGTTATATAATCAAAGGAAAAAAGTAGTTTTATTATTTTCTGTTACATAATCAAAGGAAAAAGGTAGTTTTTTTATTTTGCTTTTACATAATCAAAAGAAAAAAGTAGTTTTATTATATTCTGTTACATAATCAAAGGAAAAAAGTAGTTTTAATATATTCTTTTACATAATCAAAAGAAAAAAGTAGTTTTATTATATTCTGTTACATAATCAAAGGGAAAATGTAGTTTTATTATATTCTGTTACATAATCAAAGGAAAAAAGTAGTTTTATTATTATCTGTTACATAATCAAAGGAAAAAAGTAGTTTTATTATATTCTGTTACATAATCAAAAGAAAATTTAGTTTTATTATTTTCTGTTACATAATCAAAGGAAAAAAAGTAGTTTTATTATTTTCTGTTACATAATCAAAAGAAAAGAGTAGTTTTATTATTTTCTGTTACATAATTAAAGGAAAAAAGTAGTTTTATTATTTTCTGTTACATAATCAAAGGAAAAAAGTAGTTTTATTATTTTCTGTTACATAATCAAAAGAAAAAAGTAGTTTTATTATTTTCTGTTACATACTCAAAAGAAAAAAGTAGTTTTATTATTTTCTGTTACATAATCAAAAGAAAAAAGTAGTTTTATAATTTTCTGTTACATAATCAAAGAAAAAAGTAGTTTTATTATATTCTTTTACATAATCGAAAGAAAAAAGTAGTTTTATTATTTTCTGTTACATAATCAAAGGAAAAGAGTAGTTTTATTATTTTCTGTTACATAATCAAAGGAAAAGAGGAGTTTTATTATTTTCTGTTACATAATCAAAAGAAAATTTAGTTTTATTATATTCTTTTAAATAATCAAGAGAAAAAAGTAGTTTTATTATTTTCTGTTACATAATCAAAGGAAAAAAAGTAGTTTTATTATATTTTTTTACATAATCAAAAGAAAAAAGTGGTTTTATTGTTTTCTGTTACATAATCAAAAGAAAAAAGTAGTTTTATTATATTTCTGTTACATAATAAAGGGAAAAAGTAGTTTTATTATTTTCTGTTACATAATCAAAAGAAAAAAGTAGTTTTATTATTTTCTGTTACATAATCAAAGGAAAAAAGTAGTTTTATTATTTTCTGTTACATAATCAAAGGAAAAGAGTAGTTTTATTATTTTCTGTTACATAATAAAAGGAAACAAGTAGTTTTATTATTTTCTTTTACATAATCAAAGGAAAAAAGTAGTTTTATTATTTTCCGTTACATAATCAAAGGAAAAAAGTAGTTTTATTATTTTCTGTTACATAATCAAAAGAAAAGAGTAGTTTTATTGTTTTCTGTTACATAATCAAAGGAAAAAAGTAGTTTTATTATATTCTTTTACATAATCAAAAGAAAAAAGTACTTTTATTATTTTCTGTTACATAATCAAAAGAAAAAAGTAGTTTTATTATTTTCTGTTACATAATCAAAAGAAAAGAGTAGTTTTATTATTTTCTGTTACATAATAAAAGGAAAAAAGTAGTTTTATTATATTCTGTTACATAATCAAAATAAAAAAGTAGTTTCATTATTTTCTGTTACATAATCAAAAGAAAAAAGTAGTTTTATTATTTTCTGTTACATAATCAAAAGAAAAAATAGTTTTATTATTTTCTGTTACATAATAAAAGGAAAAAAGTAGTTTTACTATATTCTTTGACATAATCAAAAGAAAAAAGTAGTTTTATTATTTTCTGTTACATAATCAAAGGAAAAGAGTAGTTTTATTATTTTCTGTTACATAATCAAAGGAAAAAAGTAGTTTTATTATTTTCTGTTACATAATCAAAGGAAACAAGTAGTTTTATTATATTCTGTTACATATTCAAAAGAAAAAAGTAGTTTTATTATTTTCTGTTACATAATCAAAGGAAAAAAGTAGTTTTATTATATTCTTTTACATAATCAAAAGAAAAAAGTAGTTTTATTATGTTCTTTTACATAATCAAAAGAAAAAAGTAGTTTTATTATTTTCTGTTACATAATCAAAAGAAAATGTAGGTTCATTATATTCTTTTAAATAATCAAAAGAAAAAAGTAGTTTTATTATTTTCTGTTACATAATCAAAGGAAAAAAGTAGTTTTATTATATTCTTTTACATAATCAAAGGAACAAAGTAGTTTTATTATATTCTTTTACATAATCAAAAGAAAAATGTAGTTTTATTATATTCTTTTACATAATCAAAAGACAAAAGTAGTTTTATTATATTCTGTTACATAATCAAAGGAAAAAAGTAGTTTTATTATATTCTTTTACATAATCAAAAGAAAAAAGTAGTTTTATTATATTGTGTTACATAATCAAAGGATAAAAGTAGTTTTATTATATTCTTTTACATAATCAAAAGAAAAACGTAGTTTTATTATATTCTGTTACATAATCAAAGGAAAAAAGTAGTTTTATTGTATTCTGTTACATAATCAATAGAAAAAAGTAGTTTTATTATTTTCTGTTACACAATTAAAAGAAAAAAGTAGTTTTATTATTTTCTGTTACATAATCAAACGAAAAAGTAGTTTTATTATTTTCTGTTACATAATCAAAACAAAAAAGTAGTTTTATTATTTTCTGTTACATAATCAAACGAAAAAGTAGTTTTATAATTTTCTGTTACATAATCAAAGGAAAAAGTTGTTTTATTATTTTCTGTTACATAATCAAAAGAAAAAAGTTGTTTTATTATTTTCTGTTACATAATCAAAGGAAAAAAGTAGTTTTATTATATTCTGTTACATAATCAAAAGAAAACAGTAGTTTTATTATTTTCTGTTACATAATCAAAGGAAAAAAGTAGTTTTATTATATTCTTTTACATAATCAAAAGAAAAAAGTAGTTTTATTATATTTTGTTACATAATCAAAAGAAAAAAGTAGTTTTATTATTTTCTGTTACATAATCAAAAGAAAATGTAGTTTTATTATATTCTTTTAAATAATCAAAAGAAAAAAGTAGTTTTATTATTTTCTGTTACATAATCAAAGGAAAAAAGTAGTTTTATTATATTCTTTTACATAATCAAAAGAAAAAAGTAGTTTTATTATATTCTTTTACATAATCAAAAGAAAAAAGTAGTTTTATTATATTCTTTTACATAATCAAAAGAAAAAAGTAGTTTTATTATATTCTGTTACATTATCAAAAGAAAAAAGTAGTTTTATTATATTCTTTTACATAATCAAAAGAAAAAAGTAGTTTTATTATATTGTGTTACATAATCAAAGGAAAAAAGTAGTTTTATTATATTCTTTTACATAATCAAAAGAAAAAAGTAGTTTTATATTATTCTGTTACATAATCAAAGGAAAAAAGTAGTTTTATTATTTTCTGTTACATAATCAATAGAAAAAAGTAGTTTTATTATTTTCTGTTACACAATTAAAAGAAAAAAGTAGTTTTATTATTTTCTGTTACATAATCAAAGAAAAAAGTAGTTTTTTTATTTTCTGTTACATAATCAAAAGAAAAAAGTAGTTTTATTAGTTTCTGTTACATAATCTAAAGAAAAAAATAGTTTTATTATTTTCTGTTACATAATCAAAAGAAAAAAGTAGTTCTATTATTTTCTGTTACATAATCAAAGGAAAAAAGTAGTTTTATTATTTTCTTTTACGTAATCAAAAGAAAAAGTAGTTTTATTATTTTCTGTTAAATAATCAAAGGAAAAAAGTAGTTTTATTATTTTCTGTTACATAATCAAAAGAAAATGTAGTTTTAGTATTTTCTGTTACATAATCAAAAGGAAAAGAGTAGTTTTATTATTTTCTGTTACATAATCAAACGAAAAAAGTAGTTTTATTATATGCTGTTACATAATCAAAAGAAAAAAGTAGTTTTATTATTTTCTGTTACATAATCAAAGGAAAAATGTAGTTTTATTATATTCTGTTACATAATCAAAAGAAAAAAGTAGTTTTATTATTTTCTGTTACATAATCAAAGGAAAAAAGTAGTTTTATTATATTCTGTTACATAATCAAAAGAAAAAAGTAGTTTTATTATTTTTCTGTTACATAATCAAAAGAAAAGAGTAGTTTTATTATTTTCTGTTACATAATCAAAAGAAAATGTAGTTTTATTTTTTTACTTTTACATAATCAAAAGAAAACAGTAGTTTTATTATTTTCTGTTACATAATCAAAGGAAAAAAGTAGTTTTATTATATTCTGTTACATAATCAAAAGAAAAAAGTAGTTTTATTATTTTCTGTTACATAATCAAAGGAAAAATTTAGTTTTATTATTTTCTGTTAAATAATCAAAAGAAAAGAGTAGTTTTATTATTTTCTGTTACATAATCAAAGGAAAAAAGTAGTTTTATTATTTTCTGTTACATAATCAAAGGAAAAAAGTAGTTTTATTATATTCTTTTACATAATCAAAGGAAAAAAGTAGTTTTATTAAATTCTTTTACATAATCAAAAGAAAAAAGTAGTTTTATTATATTCTTTTACATAATCAAAAGACAAAAGTAGTTTTATTATATTCTGTTACATTATCAAAGGAAAAAAGTAGTTTTATTATATTCTTTTACATAATCAAAAGAAAAAAGTAGTTTTATTATATTGTGTTACATAATCAAAGGAAAAAAGTAGTTTTATTATATTCTTTTACATAATCAAAAGAAAAAAGTAGTTTTATTATATTCTGTTACATAATCAAAGGAAAAAAGTAGTTTTATTATATTCTGTTACATAATCAATAGAAAAAAGTAGTTTTATTATTTTCTGTTACACAATTAAAAGAAAAAAGTAGTTTTATTATTTTCTGTTACATAATCAAAGGAAAAAGTAGTTTTATTATTTTCTGTTACATAATCAAAAGAAAAAAGTAGTTTTATTATTTTCTGTTACATAATCTAAAGAAAAAAGTAGTTTGTTTATGTTTTGTTACATAATCAAAAGAAAAAAGTAGTTTTATTATTTTCTGTTACATAATCTAAAGAAAAAAGTAGTTTTATTATATTTCTGTTACATAATAAAGGGAAAATTAGTTTTATTATTTTCTGTTACATAATCAAAAGAAAAAAGTAGTTTTTTTATTTTCTGTTACATAATCAAAGGAAAAAAGTAGTTTTATTATATTCTGTTACATAATCAAAAGAAAAAAGTAGTTTTATTATTTTCTGTTACATAATCAAATGGAAAAAAGTAGTTTTATTATATTCTTTTACATAATCAAAAGAAAAAAGTAGTTTTATTATATTCTGTTACATAATAAAAAGAAAAAAGTAGTTTTATTATTTTCTGTTACATAATCAAAAGAAAATGTAGTTTTATTATATTCTTTTAAATAATCAAAAGAAAAAAGTAGTTTTATTATTTTCTGTTACATAATCAAAGGAAAAAAGTAGTTTTATTATATTCTTTTACATAATCAAAGGAAAAAAGTAGTTTTATTATATTCTTTTACATAATCAAAAGAAAAAAGTAGTTTTATTATTTTCTGTTACATAATCAAAAGAAAAAAGTAGTTTTATTATATTTCTGTTACATAATAAAGGGAAAAAGTAGTTTTATTATATTCTTTTACATAATCAACAGAAAAAAGTAGTTTTATTATATTCTTTTACATAATCAACAGAAAAAAGTAGTTTTATTATATTCTTTTACATAATCATAAGAAAAAAGTAGTTTTATTATTTTCTGTTACATAATCAAAGGAAAAAAGTAGTTTTATTATTTTCTGTTACATAATCAAAGGGAAAGAGTAGTTTTATTATTTTTCTGTTACATAATCAAAAGAAAAAAGTAGTTTTATTATTTTCTGTTACATAATCAAAAGAAAATGTAGTTTTATTATATTCTCTTACATAAGCAAAAGAAAAAAGTAGTTTTATTATTTTCTGTTACATAATCAAAGGAAAAAAGTAGTTTTATTTTATTCTTTTTCATAATCAAAAGAAAAAAGTAGTTTTATTATATTCTGTTACATAATGAAAAGAAAAAATAGTATTATTATTTTCTGTTACATAATCAAAAGAAAATGTAGTTTTATTATATTCTTTTACATAATCAAAAGAAACAAGTAGTTTTATTATTTTCTGTTACATAATCAAAGGAAAAAAGTAGTTTTATTATATTCTTTTACATAATCAAAGGAAAAAAGTAGTTTTATTATATTCTTTTACATAATCAAAAGAAAAAAGTAGTTTAATTATATTCTGTTACATAATCAAAGGAATAAAGTAGTTTTATTATTTTCTGTTACATAATCAAAAGAAAAAAGTAGTTTTATTATTTTCTGTTACATAATCAAAGGAAAAAAGTAGTTTTATTATATTCTGTTACATAATCAAAAGAAAAAAGTAGTTTTATTATTTTCTGTTACATAATCAAATGGAAAAAAGTAGTTTTATTATATTCTTTTACATAATCAAAAGAAAAAAGTAGTTTTATTATATTCTGTTACATAATAAAAAGAAAAAAGTAGTTTTATTATTTTCTGTTACATAATCAAAAGAAAATGTAGTTTTATTATATTCTTTTAAATAATCAAAAGAAAAAAGTAGTTTTATTATTTTCTGTTACATAATCAAAGGAAAAAAGTAGTTTTATTATATTCTTTTACATAATCAAAGGAAAAAAGTAGTTTTATTATATTCTTTTACATAATCAAAAGAAAAAAGTAGTTTTATTATTTTCTGTTACATAATCAAAAGAAAAAAGTAGTTTTATTATATTTCTGTTACATAATAAAGGGAAAAAGTAGTTTTATTATATTCTTTTACATAATCAAAAGAAAAAAGTAGTTTTATTATATTCTTTTACATAATCATAAGAAAAAAGTAGTTTTATTATTTTCTGTTACATAATCAAAGGAAAAAAGTAGTTTTATTATTTTCTGTTACATAATCAAAGGGAAAGAGTAGTTTTATTATTTTTCTGTTACATAATCAAAAGAAAAGAGTAGTTTTATTATTTTCTTTTACATAATCAAAAGAAAAAAGTAGTTTTATTATTTTCTGTTACATAATCAAAAGAAAATGTAGTTTTATTATATTCTCTTACATAAGCAAAAGAAAAAAGTAGTTTTATTATTTTCTGTTACATAATCAAAGGAAAAAAGTAGTTTTATTTTATTCTTTTTCATAATCAAAAGAAAAAAGTAGTTTTATTATATTCTGTTACATAATGAAAAGAAAAAATAATTTTATTATTTTCTGTTACATAATCAAAAGAAAATGTAGTTTTATTATATTCTTTTACATAATCAAAAGAAACAAGTAGTTTTATTATTTTCTGTTACATAATCAAAGGAAAAAAGTAGTTTTATTATATTCTTTTACATAATCAAAGGAAAAAAGTAGTTTTATTATATTCTTTTACATAATCAAAAGAAAAAAGTAGTTTAATTATATTCTGTTACATAATCAAAGGAATAAAGTAGTTTTATTATTTTCTGTTACATAATCAAAAGAAAAAAGTAGTTTTATTATTTTCTGTTACATAATCAAAGGAAAAAAGTAGTTTTATTATATTCTTTTACATAATCAAAAGAAAATGTAGTTTTTTTATATTCTTTTACATAATCAAAAGAAAAAAGTAGTTTTATTATATTCTTTTACATAATCAAAAGAAAAAAGTAGTTTTATTATTTTCTGTTACATAATGAAAGGAAAAAAGTAGTTTTATTATTTTCTGTTACATAATCAAAAGAAAAGAGTAGTTTTATTATTTTCTGTTACATAATCAAAGGAAAAAAGTAGTTTTATTATTTTCTGTTACATAATCAAAGGAAAAAAGTAGTTTTATTATTTTCTGTTACATAATCAAAGGAAAAAGGTAGTTTTCTTATTTTTCTTTTACATAATTAAAAGATAAAAGTAGTTTTATTATATTCTGTTACATAATCAAAGGAAAAAAGTAGTTTTAATATATTCTTTTACATAATCAAAAGAAAAAAGTAGTTTTATTATATTCTGTTACATAATCAAAGGAAAAATGTAGTTTTATTATTTTCTGTTACATAATCAAAGGAAAAAAGTAGTTTTATTATTATCTGTTACATAATCAAAGGAAAAACGTAGTTTTATTATATTCTGTTACATAATCAAAAGAAAATTTAGTTTTATTATTTTCTGTTACATAATCAAAGGAAAAAAGTAGTTTTATTATTTTCTGTTACATAATCAAAAGAAAAGAGTAGTTTTATTATTTTCTGTTACATAATTAAAGGAAAAAAGTAGTTTTATTATTTTCTGTTACATAATCAAAGGAAAAAAGTAGTTTTATTATTTTCTGTTACAAAATCAAAGGAAAAAGGTAGTTTTCTTATTTTTCTGTTACATAATCAAAAGAAAAAAGTAGTTTTATTATATTCTGTTACATAATAAAAGGAAAAAAGTAGTTTTATTATATTCTGTTACATAATCAAAGGAAAAAAGTAGTTTTATTATATTCTGTTACATAATCAAAGGAAAAATGTAGTTTTATCAGTTTCTGTTACATAATCAAAGGAAAAAAGTAGTTTTATTTTTTCTTTTACATAATAAAAGGAAAAAGTAGTTTTATTATATTCTGTTACATAATCAAAGGAAAAGAGTAGTTTTATTATTTTCTGTTACATAATAAAAGGAAACAAGTAGTTTTATTTTTTTCTGTTACATAATCAAAGGAAAAAAGTAGTTTTATTATATTCTGTTACATAATAAAAGGAAAAAAGTCGTTTTATTATTTTCTGTTACACAATCAAAGTAAAAAAGTAGTTTTATTATTTTCTGTTACATAATACAAGGAAAAAGGTAGTTTTCTTATTTTTCTGTTACATAATCAAAAGAAAAAAGTAGTTTTATTATATTCTGTTACATAATCAAAGGAAAAAAGTAGTTTTGATATATTCTCAGTCATAATAAAAAGAAAAAAGTAGTTTTATTATATTCTGTTACATAATCAAAGGAAAAATGTAGTTTTATAATTTTCTGTTACATAATCAAAGGAAAAAAGTAGTTTTATTATTTTCTGTTACATAATCAAAGGAAAAAAGTAGTTTTGTTATATTCTTTTACACATTCAAAAGAAAAAAGTAGTTTTATTATATTCGTTTACATAATTAAAGGAAAAAAGTAGTTTTATTATATTCTGTTACATAATCAAAAGAAAAAAAGTAGTTTTATTATATTCTGTTACATAATCAAAGGAAAAAAGTAGTTTTATTATATTCTTTTACATAAAAAAAAGAAAAAAGTAGTTTTATTATATTCTGTTACATAATCAAAGGAAAAAAGTAGTTTTATTATATTCTGTTAAATAATCAAAGGAAAAAAGTAGTTTTATTATATTCTGTTACATAATCAAAAGAAAAAAGTAGTTTTATTGTATTCTGTTACATAATCAAAGGAAAAAAGTAGTTTTATTATATTCTGTTAAATAATCCAAGGAAAAGAGTAGTTTTATTATATTCTTTTACATAATCAAAAGAAAAAAGTAGTTTTATTATATTCTGTTACATAATCAAAGGAAAAAAGTAGTTTTATTATATTCTTTTACATAATAAAAAGAAAAAAGTAGTTTTATTATTTTCTGTTACATAATCAAAAGAAAAATTAGTTTTATTATATTCTGTTACATAATCAAAGGAAAAAACTAGTTTTATTATATTCTTTTAAATAATCAAAAGAAAACAGTAGTTTTATTATTTTCTGTTACATAATCAAAAGAAAACAGTAGTTTTATTATACCGTTTTACATAATCAAAAGAAAAAAGTAGTTTTATTATATTCTGTTACATAATGAAAGGAAAAAAGTAGTTTTATTATATTCTTTTACACATTCAAAAGAAAAAAGTAGTTTTATTATATTCTGTTACATAATCAAAAGAAAAAAGTAGTTTTATTATTTTCTGTTACATAATCAAAAGAAAAAAGTAGTTTTATATTTTCTGTTACATAATCAAAAGAAAAAAGTAGTTCTATTCTCAACAGTTTTGGTACCGTTTGACGATTTTAATAGTAATTTTTTTCATTTTTTTCTGCTTTTTCATTAATGTTTGTAGAAATTGTTGTTGCAGTTCCATTTGTTTGCTTTTGTTCCATATGTTTTTATTGTTGTTATTCCATCTGTTGTCATTATCGTTGGTTGTCTATCTGAACTTTTAACATATTATTCTTTGGAAGTCTCCCATTATTGGTAACAGAACTTTTTTATATAAAATCCAAACAACAACAATAAGAATTAGAACGAATTTTTACGTGAAAAAGAGAAAAAAGTAAACATGTCAAAACAAAAAAATACAGTAATTACAGTTTCTTTTACAAAAATAAACACGTAACCAATAAGAAATCTAGTGAAGATTTTTATACCTTGATAATGTAGGCGCTAGAGAGATTTGAACTTTCGACCTTAAGTAACCTTGAGGTCGAAAGTTCAAGGGGAAAAGACAGCAGAAAGATTACTTACATTTTTTTCCTTCTTGGTCCACTGACTTAGTCTAGGAACTCACCCTCGTCGGTTCCTTCCCAAAATTATCAATAACCACTCATTACATTTTTCAGAAATTTTGCATGAGATTACAACTACCTAAGGGAGAAAATGTAACATTCTCGAATTTTTGATAAAAATACTGGTTGCGTTCCAGGGGGCGGGGGCCCAAAAGGGGTCAAAATAGCCTAAAACCGCACTTTCCGGGATATACAATCTTTTCCGACCATTAGATTTTGCTGAAAACTACCCAAAGCAAGATTACATGGATATACATCTCAAAAAGTAATATTCGACCCTGGAAAATTCTGGTTGTGTCCCCAAGGGATCAAAAGTGGTCAAAATGGCCTAAAATAGCACTTTCCTCTTTTTTTCTTTATTACATTTTCACCCCAAACAAGGAAAATTGCCACTTTGGTGTAGGGGGCTACTATCAGGGGCAACAGCTACTGGGGTACTATGTAGGGATTTGGGCAGCAAGGTGTCGGTTCACGTTACACTTGAACTTCTGCACGTCAGTACTGTTGGGGAAGCAGGGACCTGGAATGGAATTCCAAAGTCTAGCGGTTCTGGGGAAGAAACTATTGGAGTAAAAAGCTCTTTTACATCTAGGGATAAGTGTGGGGGTGGGATTTAGCAGCATATCGGGTTTGTCGAGGGTGCTCACGTCGTGGGGGCACAAGTGATTGCAGTTCGTCAGAGCATTCGCCACTAAAATACTTGTAGAAAAGGCAGAGGGATGCAACATTTCGTCGATGAGACAGAGGCTGAAGCTTAGATGCCAGTTCAGAGCCTATCAGTTTTGCGACTCTCTTTTGAACCTTGTCAAGGAGCGAGAGACTAGTAGCAGATGCACCAACCCAGATGTGACAACAATACTCCATACATGAGCGAATGGTGGCCTTATAGAGGTACAGGATACTTTCGGGTGTTAGTAGTTGTCTAGCACGGTAGAGAGAGCCCACCTTTCTTGCAGCGGCCCTAGCAATACCTTCAATATAATTGTTCCAACTCATGTTTCCTGTGAACGTTAGGCCAAGGAGTTTGAAAGATGTACTCTCAGATAAAGAGTCGTTGGCCATTGCTATAGGTGATAGCTGTCATTATATATATATAGGTGATAGTTGTCATTATTGAACTAGTTTAGTCTTGGCAGCATTGGACGCGACCAACCACTTTTGTCCCCATTCCACCACAAATTGGAGGTGTTCCTCTAGTGTTTCTGCCATTTCTTTAGAAATGTGTTCATTCGTCTTCCTGTCGTGCCTGCCATAGAGTGTAGTATCATCAGCATATATACCCATCTCAGAGGCAATTTTGTCAGGGAAGTCATTTATGAATATCAGGAACAGTAGAGGTCCAAGGATAGAACCCTGGGGCACTCCCGCATTTATATCATATTGTTTAGATGTACAACCGTCGAGGACAACCTGGATTTTTCTCTTATCTAAGAAGAATTTAATTATGCTAAGTATTCTACCAGTGATACCGTATGATCTAATTTTCCTGAGGAGACCCTCATGCCATACCCTGTAAAAAGCATTAGATATATCTAGAGCTACCGCTCTGTCCTCGCCCGCTTTGTTCAGTGAATGGTATATACGTTCAGAGATTACAGTTAGGATGTCTGCTGTGGAACGAGCTTGTCTAAATCCATATTGTTTGTCAGTCAGAAGTTTAGCATCTGTAAGGTGATGGACTAGAGCATGGTTAATTAAGGTCTCAAATATTTTGGCAAAAAGTGGGAGGAGGCTAATGGGGGTATAATTTGATGGGTCAGTCCTTTCGCCAGAATTCTTGAATACTGGTACAACAGAAGCAGTTTTCCAACATCCCGGAAAGCAAGATTCATTAAGGCATTTGTTGTAGAGTTAGGAGAGAACTGGACCTACTTCGGCTGAGCACATTTTTAATAGCACAGCTGGGATAAGATCGGGTCCACATGCTTTTGAAGTGTCAAGGTTTTTTATGATAGCATGCACCTGAGCAGGGGTGGTTTTCAGATCGTCTAGTGTGGCGTCTGTCCGCATAGGAAAGTCAGGTAGGGGGTGGTTGGAAGGGTCCAGTGTGGAGTCTGAGGCAAACCGACTGGCAAGCATGTTAGCCTTGTCGGTTGCTGAGGAGACAACCTCGTGATTGTTGGTTAGTGGGGGAATTGTTGATTGCCCATTATTTACTACACTGTTGTAGATTTTCCAGAAGTCTCGAGTTCCTAGTTTTTGTGCTTCGGTGCGCTTTTTAGTGGTTTCCGTAAATTCTCTCTTAGCTGTCGCTATTTCTTTCTTAACGTTATTTCTAGCTTCTATATACTTCAGTCTGTTTGAACTGGACTTATGTCGGTTAAACCTACGGTATGCATGCTGCTTTTGAGCAATGGCAGTTGCGCAAGTCGACGTTCTGGGACATAGAATCTTTTCCGGTCATTAGATTTTGCTGAAAATTACCTAAAAGCAAGCCCACATGGATATACATCTGGAAACGTAATATTTGACCCTGGGAAAATTCTGAGGCTAGAGCCCCAGGGTGTTTTAGGGGTGAAAAACACACCTTTTGAGATTTATTTTCTCCTAAAATTCATACTTGTGTCTAAAAAGGAGTTTTAAATGTTACCGAATTTTAAAACATTAAGGTATCTTTAGTGTTTTAATGATGTAATTTGGCTGTTTTAGCTCAATTTTTTACATCAGGCCAGAGGTTTAAATGGGCAAAATAAGTAACAGTTCTAAACTGATTTGGGCTAACAGTACAAGGGAAGCAACCCTTGTAGACTCGATTTTACAAATATTGATAATATATTCGTAGATTGAACTTGAATACATGCGATTGGTTTGCAATAGAAGGTTACAAACTAGTAAATAGGCAACATTTTTTAAAGTACCTTCTACACATAAAGATCCGACCTTTATCTAAGTATACCCTCGTGGGGAAGCAAGTAAATAAGAACATTTCAATTCGGATTTGTTTTACAATCCACAGAGATTCGTAAAGTGGCAAAAAACGAATATATAATAACAAATACATGTTACCGAAGGCGAGATAAGTTTCTTTTCTGCCTAGCTGGATAAGTTATTCTTTTAAATATTCAGAGCAGAGCAGACAAAAATATATTCGATTGTGTTGCGCATTAAAAGTGCTGCCCAATTTAATGTAACGTAATATCCCTATTTTCAGGCCTTTGTTTAGGACTCAAGACTAAAACTATTTTTTTCTTATGAGAGATAAATTGTGTGTGCTTTACCATTATAGGTGATTTCGTGTGGTTTTACGATTTTGCCAGTTTTTTTTTTGTTTTTTTTTTACATGAAGGTCACCACTTATCAAGGCCCGGAGGCCACTCAGGGATAAGGGTTATTGCGTGTATAGTAATCAATGAGATAGTATTGTAATAATCATTAGTATTGGCGATTTGATAGAGTGTCTTACGTAGGTTTGTAAGGAATTTGTTTATGTTGGACTTGAAGACATCCAAGATGTAGTCATGTGGATACAGGCAAACGGAAGAGAGTTCCACAGTCGTGCACTTCTGAGAAAGAAGCTCTGCTCATGGAATCTATGTTTGGATTTAGGCACAGATAATAAAGAGTGGGGAAAATTATTGACAGTAGTTTTAGCCAGACGGGTGTTTCTCGTGAAAGATTGGCGAAGTGGGACGAGAGATTGGAGCTCAGACGAGCACTTGCCATGGAAATAACGATAAAACAAAGACAGGCTCGGAACGTCTCTTCTGTGGAAGGAGGGGCTGCAGGGAAGAGAAAGGGCATCCCCCACTAAGCTACTAATTCTATTTTGTGGTTTGTCAAGGCAGGCAGTTGGACGTAGTGTTAGACAGAGATAAAAGATGAATGTCCTGTTCAAAACAGTTAGAACAAGACATGAGGGAACATTTCAATATAAAATTATAGGAAAAACTAATCCTCAACTTTAAATTCTACATTTTTTTCCACGTGGTCACACTTTGTAAAAAGAAGAATCTCATTTTTGGAGAGGATAGCTAAGGTTCCTCGTCTACTTTTAAATATAAATATACTTTATGTTGTTTTTCTAATTTGCCAAACTTCTTAAATGTTTTCCCTTTATTTATTTTCTCCAAACTTGGGAGATTTTCATCTCGTGCTATTTTCCCCATTCATACACTTGTGCCATTTTTACTGGTGCCACTTTTACCTTTCCTCCCAACCCCCCCTTTCAGAACGGTTCTAAAATGTATCAATTAATCACGTATACAGTTGTCGCTTGCTTGTTTGTGGATTTCTTTTTTTAAGAACTCCACAAATATCAGAAAAATTAATATTTGTAAAATGAAACTTTTACAATTATTATTTTTTTCTGATATTTATGGAGCATTTCTTCGGCAATATTCAATATCTAGATTTGCCATTGTTGTGATGTTTAATTTGTAACATATTTAAATTAATTTTCAATGAACATTGTTTGTTTGTTTTATTTTTCTGGCAAAACGAAAGTTACCATATTGCAAAAAACAGAAAAATAGCTGATAAAATTTGGCAGGAATTTTGAGAACTAACCGCTACAATATAATCCAAAAATTATAGAGCAAGTAAAAACGGAATATTTTGTCTATTATATTTTTGTAGGGTAGAAAATTAAAATCTTTTGGGTTTTGGGGTTTTTTTTGTTTTGTTTTTTGTTCTTTTAGATGTTTTTGTTTTCAATTCAGCGGTTTTTGTAAAATTTCAGATGGCAAAGTTACAAATGTAGCCATTTTCTGGAGATTTTATTTTGATACTTATCAGATAAAGAAAATTGTGATTAATGCTTTTACTAAAGTTGCTTTTATTTAAAAACATGACAAAGACATCAGTCGGGGTGGGGCATATAGTTATCGGCTTGTTCTATTTATAAGAACCGACATTTCATGCGACAATTCAAAGATTTTTTACACTTGTTTTTGCGGTCGCCCAAGAAATAATTTAGCATAAATAAAAACTCTTTCTTATTATGGCAAAAAATTTGTTTGAAGTTTCAATTGAAGCAGGGTAATATTTTTAACTGAGATACTCTGAATTTTGTCGACAAATTTTGAAGTGCGGGAATAATTATCATGTAGTCTATACGAGTCAACTGGTTTTTATGTCCGAGAAGAAGAAAACTCTTTACTATTAGAGAGTAGAAACAATAAATCTAATATATTAATCTCACTATGTCTGTGTGTCTGTCTCCGTTTTTCAAATTGTATCTCCTCCTAGACGGATGATTGTATGACAACGTGCAGTAGCTCAAAAGATTGCATTTTTGGTGCAGGATTATATTAGAGGTATTTACTCAGCTAAAATAATTGCTAAGGGGGTTAAAAAGGGGGGTCAAACTTGAAAGAAATGACACCTTGAAGAATGTAGTACAACGGCGACGTTCTGCGCATGCGTACATCATGTAAGAGACATTTATGTAGATATTTCATAACGTTGTCAAACCGGTTGTCCCTTTACTGGCACAAATGTTGTGGTTTCGACTCCATTATTTTCGTGTTTTTTTTTTTATATTCCGATATTCTTGATATCTTAAATCTTATGTAAAAATTCAGAAGAATGTTTTTGAACGAAAATCTCATATTCAAAATATATATGACCACCGGCTTAATTATTACAATCCAAAAATCACGTAAATAGATCAAGTAATGGCATTTTGTATTAGATCTAATTCTAAACTAATTAACCGATCATTGTGAATTTTATTATGGTTATATGATTATATATTTGTCTGTCTTGGATTCACTCCTAAACTAATTAACCGATCATTATGAATATTAATTATGTGCATATGTTTATATATTTCTTTGTCTTGGATTCACTCCTAAACTAATTAACTGATCATTATAATTTTTAATTATGTGTATATGTTTATATATTTCTATGTATTGGATCACTCCTAAACTAATTAACTGATCATTGTGAATTTTATGTATTATATATGCTTGTATATTTGTATATATACCATATTCCATAAATCACATACAATGATCACCTACTTTTTAACGTATTTATGTGTACAAGAAATTCTATCGAAGTAATAAGGGCTTCTGCAGTATGAAAAAAAAAACATATGAAAAAAAAACAAAGAAAATCTTACCTGTTGCATACATAAAAATGAATAAAACCGAAAATATTCGAGTAGAATAACTTACATATGAGAAATAAGGTGCTTCTTCACCCAGATAAAAAACAAACAAATTCTAATCCCTGACATACAGAAAATTTAGCACAACAGAATATTTCATAAATATCGAGTTCTTTAATTTCTAAATTAGAAAAAAGGTACTTGTACAGTATCCTACCCAAGAAATAAGATACTTGTATGGTATAGTACCATATGAGAAACAAAGGAAATCTTACTTATGACGTACATAAAAGTAATCCAAACCGAAAATCATGTAATATATTTAAATAGTATGACATTTTTATAAGAAATAAGCTGCTTTTTGAATATAGCACTCTAATATAAAAACAAACACTCGCCTGTGACATACAGTTTGCACAGCATACATAAGTTTACAAAACAGAAAAGTATGTAAAATCATCGTTTTTTTTTTTCATCTATATATTATAAATAAGCTACTTGTACATTATCCTATCCAACAAATAAGGGACTTGTGCAGTATAGTACTCATATGAAAAAAAAAACAAAGAAAACCCACCCTTGACGTGCATAAAAGTTATTAAAACTGAAAATCACGTTTAATATTCGAGCAGGATGACTTTAAATTAGAAATCAGGTGCTTCTTCATTATAGCACCCAGATAAAAAAAAAACAACCAAATTCTTACCTTAGACGCATAGAAAATTTCCCACAACAGAAAATCACTTAAAAGTATCGAGTTCTTTCATTTTTAAATTAGAAAAAAAAGTAGCTGTACAGTGAAGTACCCATATGAAAAACAAAGAAATTCTTATCTGTGATGTACATAAGTTATCAAAATCGAAAATCATGTAATGTATTCGAGTTGTATTTCATTATATGCAAAATCCGGTGCTTCTTCACTATAGCACTCTGATGCAAAAAAGCTCTTGCTTATGACATATTTAGCACAACATAAACTTATTTAAATTATTTTAAATATGTGTTGTACATAACCCGCCCTAAGTAAGGAATTTTTTCCACATACATGGTGTAAATTTCTTGTCCTAGAGAAAGTACAATTATTCCATACATATGTTGTGTAATACCCGTCCTAGGGTAGGTAAAATATTATTTTGCTCAACATGGCAAATGATACAAAGACATAAAAACTTCCTCTATCCTAAGAATAACAGGTATGTTCAAATTTTTTCTCATTGTCTTATACGGTCCCGAGCAACGCCGGGTAGCCTTGCTAATAAGTAATAAATACTTGATCAGTATCTCTGATAAGATATTTTCGACCCTTCGTGGGCTGTACAACAGAACAACTCGGCCTCGGTTACCAGGACCAAAGAACCGGGAGAACTAATAGCCATGCAGAATGCACTAGAAAAGAGAAGCAACTACATGGACGATTTATCGATCACATCAGATCACACTCAAAGAAATTGAAACTATAGGAAACTAATCGATTTCGACGAAAAAAAAACGGGAGAAAATCCATGTTATTGCACCAACCTTGCTTGGTAGCCATAAAATGAACTAGGGCCAATGTAGATGGAAAGATGGAGGAGGGAGCGTATTAACAAGAACTGGAATGGCACGAAAGTACTGGAACTTTCGAGGGGATTATTATCACTTTAATTCAAGAGAGATAACGCAACTTTTGCAATAACACAAAATGATTTGCAATGATTATTGACAGAAATGAGGGGTGTTGAAGTAGTCGGATAATACTAATAAATACATATTCAATTATTTAATTAACTATTGATCGAGAAGTCATTGAAATCAAAATAGAAGACGACAAACTAATGCAATTTTTAACAATCTACTTTTTTAATTGTAAACGTGACTATATTTGAATTTTTTCTATATCGGCAATATTTGTCCGCCCGGACAACGCCAGATAAATGTCGTTGATAGTAAATAATAAAAGTAATTCAATGTGTCTTCATAAAGTTATGTTAAGCCGAGAACTACATAGGCAAATACACGATATCTTGTATTGTAGTTTTATTAAAACAGAATAAATGGCATGACATAGTTGTCAGTGTCCTTTGAAACATGGACAACAGCTGCCTTTATAGAGGAGTTGATGAATGAACATAAAAGGGAAACTCGTCTATCTCGTTGAAATTACAACGTCGACGCTAGACACGACCGCTTGCAACTGAGCAGAATCAAACCGTTTCATAAAGTCAACTGAAAAGGTATTGTTCACTTTTCGTTATCTTTCGCAGATTTTCGGGGGGGGGACAAAAATGTATCTTCTTTTGTATGCATCATTTGTGCGTTGATTTCAATAATGAAATGAAGTCGATTCACGACAACCAGCGCTTAAATGTATCTACATATTAATTAGTTATTAGGGTTTTTTCGTAATGTTACTTAAAACATTATTTTTTTAAATTGTTACAATCAACAATGCTTTATTTTCATAAAAAAGAAAATTAAATTCATGCGATTTTGTTTGTTTACTTATAACTTTAATATAGGTTTTTTTGTTTACACAAAATAATAGATTTCCAGTAAGATTTAAAATATAATGGGTTCGTTATATTTTGTGGTCATTATTTGATAAATACTGAAAATGTCATTAAAATTGGTTGAACTGTAATTTATGCTTTTACTAACATTGCCTTTTATTCAAAAATATTCAAAAATATTACAAAGGAATCAGTCGGGGAATCATATAGTTTTGGTTTGTTATATATTGAAGATAGTTCAGTTTTACTATAAATTGAATCGTGTTCCTTTCTTTTTTTTTTCTTCTTCTTAAATGTAATTTATAAGAAATAATGAACGTATTTTAGTATTTGAAATGCATGAAACGACGAATTGTTTAATTCATACACAAAGGTTTTCCGTTTTGAATTCTTTTTTTTAATATTGAATGAGTTTCAGTACAAATCATCATGTCCCTTATTGTTTTTTCTTTTTTATGCAATTTTTAAGTTTTCTAATTATTTTTGTAATTTTTTTATTCATTACCGACAATCTGACTATTCCATAGAATTTGCTCCCTGCGACTTCATCGATGGCGTCATTTTTCAGCTCACGGGACTTAATAACATATATTACGAAGTTATGCCTGTGAACGCGTCTCGGTTTGTGTTGGCTGTTCATAAAACAGTCAACAATGTATGCGCTAATGCATGTTTTATGTTTGTATGCACGTTATGCTTTTTTAAAACACGTATAAAGAAATAATTTCGTTCGATCAGTATTGTGATTAGTGATTGATCTGATATCGTTAAAGTAAAATATACCGACTTTTAAAATAAAACTCCAAAATCAAATTATGTGGTCCCGCCAACTAAAACTCTACAACTTTAAATACATTTCAAAAAGTGATATTCGATTTTAAGACAGTAATTTTATTTATTGATACAATTTTTAAAAAAACAATTAACTTTATTTATTTTAAGAATATTATATACGGAAGAAAAAAGGAGTGATTTCTTTTCTGAATTGATCTTGACAGACATTCATTATTTCAAAAGGGGTTATTTATTAACAGTAAATTATGCAAATCGATGTAGAAAGCACTGTGGAATTTCCACGGGTCTTGCTTATGTATTGATAGTAAGCCAACACATAATATTTGCAGATAATTTTTATTCTAGAAAATATGGCATAGCATATGCTTCCTATGAAAATATGGCATATGATAGCATATGCTTCCTATGAAAATATGGCATATGATAACATATGCTTTCTATGAAAATCGTCGTATCATTCTTAGATCTAACATGGTTCGAACATAAACCGAATATAACGATCTAAAAAGAAATGAATATATAAACAAATAAATTAAAAAATTGTTTTAATGTGAATAACAAATCATTTTAAACAAATGGTGACCATAAATTAAAGGTTTTCCATTAATTATTTACCGTAATTGGAATTGCATTCATTTTTCTCGTCGTTTTCTTGAAATTCTCAAGAATTTTTAGAATATTTTTCTCTTTAGGGCTTCAAAAAATAAAATAGGTACTTAAAAAACTAACGCCCATGATCATTGGTGAACAAATTGTTAACCTGAGACTCAATTCAATCTATTGTTGTCAGTCAGTATCTGGTTGGCGCAGATCACGCTATTTGATGTTCATTATATTTGTAAAATAATACCGTTATGATAGGAAGCGCTTCTTTCGGTCACGAGAAATAATGGATTGCTCCGTAAAGGTGCCTTCATGAGAACTCGATAGCGAAGCAAGAGTTGCACGATAAATACAGACTCATTTCTAAACGTAGCATTGATTGAGTCCAGTGTTAACAAGATGTCTAGGGCAATTGTAAACAGTACCGAGATGAGCAGAGAAAAACAGTTATTTTAAATATTTCCCTCCCCCCTATTTAAGAATCTAGTCTACACTACTGTTATACATGAATTTTCTAACAAGAGTATCAGTGGAAGTAATACTAACAAGAGTATCAGTGGAAGTAATACTAAAGTCCCGAGGAAATATATTTCAAAATGCCTAGATCACCGTTTCATTTCATTAAATGTTATATTTGTTGGAGATAATGAAAATGATAAAAGATTATCTACTGATAGAGATTTGCATCACCTTCTGACTATCAATAGATCCGGACAATGTCCACTCCAATTGAGAAAGGTTTTTCTGCCATACACTACATGAATTTTCACTGTGTTCGGTGCGTCCTTTCAATGAATATTTAAATCATTTGTGTTAGAAAATACAAATATCAGCAAGCTATGATCACATGTGTATCAATCGATAATTACTTTTCATTATTTTAGATCAAGAAAAGTAGAATTTGCTATGAACTGTCCTTACTTCCACAGAGCTATATATATGTCTGTATGTATGTGTGCATGTGAGTGTACGTGTGCATGTGTATGTATGTGTGCGTGTGTATGCATGTGTGCGTTTGTGTGTATGTGCGCGTGTGTATGTATATGTGCGCATGTGTGTATTTGTGCGCGTGTATGTATTACAGAGGATCAGAACAATATCAGTATTAACCGTTTCAAATCCAAACAAAGGAAACCTATAATTAGTCTCTTCAGCCTTTTTATTTGGATTTGAAACGGACATTACCAATATTGTTATGATCGTCTGCAATACATATATAAATAGTATGCTTGTATTTTAAATTTTCCAAATAACCGGGTACTCTGCTTATATTATAAAATTATATTATGTTTTAATTAAAATTATATTTTACTTGACACATCCTCGGGACGGGTTAACCTTCATTTATCCACATAGACTGTTTCGGATTTTGATACAATTTTATTCATAAAAAAACTCTATTCACGTATTGAGCACTTTAAAAATATATTGATGGTATCAACATATTTGAACTTAATTAACTAATTATATATGCTTGTGTGTGCGTGTGTGAGAGAGAGACTGTGTGCGTGTGTGAGAGAAAGACTGTGTGCGTGTGTGAGAGAGAGACTGTGTGCGTGTGTGAGAGAGAGACTGTGTGCGTATGTAAGCCTGATGAGTAGATAATAGTACATCTCCAATCCAGTTTCGAGTATTTTATATTATCCTTAGTCCCAGAACTAAGATTTAGGGTGTAGTTTCACTCTAGTCTGGCTTGGTCAATCGCAAGGGAGTCCACTATCGGAAATGCACAACCCAACTATATCCGATCAAATGTCAGACTAATGGGGGCAGAGATCCTCATATAATTACGAGTCGGGTATGGGCTAAAGTGCTTATACCCTAGTCAGTGTTTCCGTGCATACAGTTAAAGAATGAAACAAGAATGGCAATCTATTTTGGCAGGTGAGTAGAACGCATAGAAGTTCAATTGAAGCAAGAAAAATGGGAAGGAGGACACAAAATCCAGAGAATTGAGTTTTATCATTTTCTTTTTTTGTTTTTGATCTTTGATTTTTCAAATCAACAATTCAACTGCAAGAAAAATAATATCAAAATAAAGGAAGGCAAATATGATAGAAGAAAGTCTTTCCAAATTCTCAGTATCAGGAAGGCTCATCGAGTTAAAGTTCACGGGACATCGGAAACTGACAATGATTTCCATATTCGGAAGGATTTCTCGTTGAAGGGTAAACCATCACCATGTGGATCGACCGTACTGCATGAATATGTTGATTTCAATGTTATTTAAAGCAGATTAACAAGTATCGGATATACTACAAGATTTTCTTCATTTTTTAAGATGAGGTTTTAGAGAGATATAGAATCAAGAGCAATGATACACCAACCTTCTTCCATTGGGTACGTCCATATGGACCGATCTCGAATGTTCGATGGCTCTCGTGAGGGGTCGCGTTTATCAAGTTGACACGAATTCACTCTTTAATTCAATCCGGATAAAAAAATATTTTTCCATCTCTCTTTCGCTCCTTCTTTCGTGTTCTCAGTACTCCCAATTGATGACGTTGTGCCATTTAGTTGGGGAGTCATCCTCTTCATGATTAAATAAATGGTTGTTCTGTTATTTCTCTTTTCTTTTAACCGTATCATCAAACCGTGTGAGGTTTGTCTTTTTCAGTTCAGATGCGAACAACTTTCCGCCCATCTTAGGAGGTTCGATCAAAACAAGAAAGTGTCTCTTAGACAACACGCGTTGTTGTCCATGCATGTGTGTCGGCCACCCACGCACGTCGTTAATCAAGCAAAATAAAGGGTCGCTAATGGCATGTTTTATTTCCCTTTTGGGTTACGTGCCGCGACTGCTTTCTCTTATAGTGACGTTGTATTTGATGATTACTTGGTATCACTCGCTTATCAGGAACGTCACAATAAATAATATTATTTAAATTCTATCTGACCTATGTCCTTTGTTACACCTGAAATTAGAAGAAGGCAAGAAACCCCATGCTCAAGCTTAAATTATTGAATAAAATTATTATTATTCAATCACTAGGAGTAGTCACAGGCTTTCATCAAATATTTCTCTTTGTGAACAATCTGTGATGTTCTCTAGAAACTCTCCAGATTGTCAGTACTCTCTATCTCTTTCAAAAACATTGCAGATAACTGCGTTATCGCAACAGCTGTTTACAATTGATTTCTCGTTGGCAGCGATCGTTGGTCTTCACTGGAATTTGGGTGGCAATAATTCTCCCCAAGGCCCCTGCCCTCTTTGCATTTATCCAGCGGAGGTCTGGCTAGTGCTTTCTCTACTGTTTTTCCATCTTCCTCGATCCTCTTGGCTGTTGATGCCAATCCCCACTCTTTTTCGGTGTATAAACTAAAACTTATTGTTTCAGTTTTTTTTTGTTTTTTTTGCTTCCATGTGGTGTTTCTTATGTCTTACCTCTGTAGCAGTTTCTATATATCCAACATGCGCCTGCGGCTCATGTGTATTTGTCTCCACATTCAATGTTTTTTCTTAATATTTCAGCCATTTTCATTATTGTTATCCGTCGTATATTCTCAGCCATCCTTCTGATTCCAATCTCTTTTATCATTTTTTCAAAGTGTTTTCGTATTGTTCCTAGCGCTCCTACAATTAGAGGTGTTATCTTAGCTTTCTTTACCTTCCATATTCTTTTCATCTCTTTCACCAGTTCTGCGCACTTGCTCTGCTTCTCTGTATCCTTGATACTCATTCTGAGGTCTGCTGCAATGGCGAAATCAACGATCTAATAGGATTTTTCCTTCTTGTTATTATTATGATATCTGGTTTTCTTGCTTCTCTTTGTATATCCATGGCCGATAGGATTCTGTGACTTCCGTTTTCAAGTAGTACTGCGGGTTTGTGCTTATACCATTTTTCAAGGTGTTCAAGATTCTATTCTCTGCAATATTTCCAGTTTCATCGTGTCTATTTTTATATTCTTTATGGGTTAGTTTGCTGGATTCGCTTATTATGTGGTTTATTGTTTCGTCTCTTTGTCCACAAAATCTTAATTTTTTTTACAAGGTGGTCACCACTTATAAAGGCCCGGAAGCCACTCAGGGATAAGGGTTATTGCAAGTACAGTACGTTAGTGTGGAGATTTAATAAAGTGTCTACTTAAGGGGGCGGTTCATTAGGAATTTGTTTACGTTGGGCTGGAAGATATCCAGGTTGTAGTCAGGTGGGAAGCAGGCAGACGGAACAGAGTTCCATAAGCGTGCACTTCTAAGAAAGAAGCGTTGTTCACGGAATCTACGTTTGGATTTAGGCACAGATAAAGAGTGGGGAAAATTTTTGACAGTGGATTCAGCTAGACGGGTGTTTTTCGTAAAAGATTGGCGAAGGGGGACCAGAGATTGGAGTTCAGACGAGCACCTGCCATAGAAATAACGATAAAATAAAGACAGGCTCGCAACGTCTCTTCTGTGGGAGAGAGGTTACAGGGAAGAGAAAAGGGCATCCCTCACTAAGCCCCGAAGTCTATTTTGTACTCTGTCAAGGCAGGATAGGCTATTTTTATCAGCTCCTGCCCAAATACGGCAGCAGTATTTCATCCTTGGACGTACTTGGCTAGATAGAGAATTGCATCAGTAGTGAGATATCTTCTGGATCGGTAGAAGGATCCCACCATCTTTCCAGCGACCTTGGCAACAGATTTGATGTACATGTTCTATTTCAGATCAGGAGTAAAGGTCAAGCCCAGAAGCTTGTCAAAACATGGGGCTCTCGTCTAGGAAGAGGAGAGCTATCCATTTCAATTGATGCCAGATGGGGATCAGAGCGTTGATGATGTAAAGATAGGAGTTTGGTTTTAGATGCATTAAAGGTAACCAACCACGCCTTCCCCCACTGAACCACGCGCTCGAGAGAGGAGAGAGAATCAGAAAGAACTTTGTCATTTACAGCCTTTGATGTGTTGCCGTAGATGGTCGTGTAATCAGCATAGATATCAATGAATGATTTAAGTATGTGTTTAGGGAGATCATTGATGTAGATCAGGAAGAGAGTTGGGCCCAGGATTGACCCTTGAGGGACTCCAGCATTTATACTGCAGGCCTCTGATTTTTGTCCATCGACCACTACTCTTATGAGCCTATCAGAGAGAAATGATTTAATGAGAGAGAAAACATTTCCAGTTATACCATAGCTCGAAATCTTTATGCCATACCTTGTCAAAGGCCTTTGATATGTCAAGAGCAATTGTCCTAGAAAGGAAGCCTTTGTAAAGAGATTCGCTAATCCTATGAGATATAGCCGTTAGCACATCTGCGGTAGATCTTGCAGAACAGAAACCATATTGCATGTCACTAAGAAGATTATTTCTGCTGAGGTAGTTTACTATTTCTCTATTTAATATGGATTCCAGTAACTTACTCATGACACACAGGAGACTTATTGGTCTGGATTGAGAGGGAGATTACTTATCACCTGAATTCTTAAATACAGGGCATACTGATGAGGTTTTCTAGGAAAGTTTCGTAACTATGGGAGCAAGTTATAGTTGAAGCTTTTTTAACACTATAATTGGGATGCCGTCATGGCCAGTTGCTTTACTGGAATCAAGGTTCTTGATTAGCTTGGCGACCTCATGCACAGATATTTATATGTTACCTAGCGTGTTCTGCGTTATAGGAGGAAAAATGCGGAGCTGATGGCATTCGTCGCATAGGGTAGAATGAGCTGCAAAGTTCTTGGCAAATAGTTTGGCCTTGTCTGATGCTGACGAGATGACCTTTGATAATGGTTAGGATAGAACGCATATTTCCGTTCAGGATCCTATTTGTTATTTGCCAAAACTGGTGGGAACCAAGCCGCTGATCAGCTACTTTGGATTTAACAGACTGAGCATATAGCTCTCTTGTATTTTTTATTACTCTTTTACAGTGGCTGCTGGCGTTCCTGAAAACGGCTTTAGTCACAGTGCATCTATTACGTTGGTAGCTATGGAAAAAGTGATTTCTGTGCGCGATGGCAGCAGCACATTCTGGAGAGAACCATGGCTGGCTGTTAGGTTTTTGTTGGAAATTTTTAGATGGTATGAATCGGTCTATGCCTACAATTAACCATTCGGTCAGGTCTGATACTATAGAGAGGACACATCCTTTTTAAACATGGAATGCAGGTGTAGATCAGATATGAATGCTATCCCAGTCAGCCATAGAGTATCGGTATACAGTACGATGGAGGGGTACGTCTGGGGACTTCTTACATTTCGTTTTTATCTTAATTGATACAATGGAGTGGTCGGAGGATCCTAGAGGAGAAAGAACGGAAAAAAATAAAACGGACGCCGAACCATTGTGGCAAACAGACGTTAAGTACTAATTTTAAAATTCATTTTAACTCCCAACAAATGTATTTCATGTTGCCTTGTTTAAAACTTTTTTTCTTGTTTTATTTATGCATATTTATTTATTTGTCTCTACTTTTCCTATCTTGCAAAACTTTTAAGATGAGATTCGTCACCCCCTCCCCGACTACTATTCGAACAGGTAAAACACTGCTCACTTATGCTACATTCAAGTAAACTAGCGATAAAATAAACAAAAATATCGGGAATTATTTTCTCTATTGCAGTAGATGAAGTTAGGACTTTATTTAAGTAATATACTTAATATATACTATTACTATAAGCTTGCTTGTATTGAAATACAATATAGTTAGTCTTACTTTCAATTATATTCGAAACTAAAATACACAGTGATATTAGCAAAGTCACCTATGAAAACGAACTTCCCAAATTAAAACCTTGAATAATTATCTAAACTCAAATGTAAATCAATATTAAGCCGACTTCACATATTGATAAAAGTTCATTATTGGATTTTAATTATAAGGTGAAGCTCGAATGATTCAAACTCGAGATAGATAACGCCAAAAACATCCCCACATTGATATAGTAGGGGAGATTATCTTCAAAAAGCGTCCTGAATTAATAATTGAGCACCGGACTTATACTAAGTAGATATTAATAAGTCCCTTGTACCTATCCCCCCTTTTGTTTTAATGGAGAGTAGATAATACAGTGGATGAGTTATCGGCAGCTCCAGTAACTCTCGCTTCTCCTTATTTGTCCCTCAGTCCTCATTCAATGAGTGATTTTTCTGACAATGAAGAAAAAGCTGCTTTCCAGGTCGGTAGTACTTGGTGAACAGTAGTCTGAGATGTCGGAAATTTTTCTGCCTCTATGTCTATCCTTGTGGGCATGTCACTAGTAAGGATGCTGAAGACAAACGTTTCATCTGGGCTGACGTTATCCTCCTGATAGTCAGGGACCCGAACTTTGGATTAACCACTAAGGAGGCTGTCCTATCAGCATGCGCAAAGTACCGGGGCTGCTGCATTGCCATTTGGTGAATGGATTCTGGACCATGCAGTACTCTCTGGTGTGGCCTCTCGATGCCATACTAGTGGGTAATTGTTACGGCTTTACCTTTCATGTGCTACATAAAAAAAAATTTAATTCCTGTCCTTTTCTCTCTTACTTTCCCTCTCTATCCTGCTCTAACCAAGTATGCCGACTTATTCCACAAATCCCAAAACTTCAACATGAAATAACTCAAATAAACCTAGAACCCCATCTTCCAACGTAGACCCCTACTACCATGTCTCCTTCTCCAACATCAGGGGTCTACGTTCCAACCTTCCAGAGGTTGAAACCCAATTACAAGAGACGAAACCGGACATATTCTTTCTAAGCGAAACTGGAATAGGGCCGACCATTTTCCTAGATGAGTTCATAATTAACAGACACTCTAACTTAACATCAAAATCTGACCCCCAAGATCGCCATGGGCATGGAATATGTGCCTACATTAAATATGGCATCCTGTGTGGCAGGGATATCTCTAGAGAATATCCTAGTTTACCTTATATGTGCTTCCGGGTTGCACTTGCTTACACCACTGCATTTCTATTTGCACTCTATCAGCCCCATAACAGCGGAGTTACTATCTTTAAGAGTATATCTGAGAAAATAGACCACATCCTATGTGCACATCCCTCGGCTAACATCCACATCTGTGGTGACTTCAACGTCCATAACGTGGAATGGCTGACCCACTCAAATAAGACAGACGATGAGAGGAGGTTCTGTCATGATTTTGCCATTGCTTATGACCTCACTCAGATTGTTCGCGAGCCCATGTCGATTCTGGGGGTCAGATTTAGATGTTAAGTTAGAGTATCCTTTAATTATGAACTCATCTAGGGAAGTGGTCGGCCCTATTCCAGTTTCGCTCTCTTTACCGACCTTTATTTGATGTAGTTTGTTCTAATTGCGTTATCTTGTGTACGTGTTATTAGGGATCCAGTTTCTCTGTTTAGGTTTTCTTTCTGTAGCTATGTCCAAAAATTTTCGTTAGTTCTATTTTTGTCACTCGTATAAATCGTCCATGTAGCTGTTTCTCTTCCCATTTTCTTTTCTTGTTTTCTTCCTTTTTCGCATTTTCGTTTTTTAATTGTTTTTTTTCAGTGTCTCTTGCTGCTTTAAGTATTCATTCTGCATATTTTTCTAATTTTTTCGTATGATTTACACAGTTGTTTAAACAAATCAACTCTTCCTCTGTTTTTCCTTTTGCATGGTCATGAGTTTCCTGGTCCTTTTATCGAGGTGTCTCAGTTCTTCTTTAGCACAACCTATAAATGGTGCGGAGTATCTTACTCGTGGCACTGCTCATGTATTTATATCTTTTATTAGGTTTCTACTATATACTTTAGTTTCTAGAAGTTATCTTGTTCTTCTAAGGTATTTTTTTTTTCAATTTTCTCTTTCATTTCTGTTGATTTCATGTTGTTATTATTATTATTGGGTCACAAGGGACTTTCACACAGTCATCAAAGATCTCATTGGATACAGCCTGTGGTGTTCCCTGAAAGCTGAGTGACAACAAGTCTCCCCAGATTTTCCAGTACTCTCCACCTCTTTCTTTGGGGCAAAGGAGAAGTGATGTGGTAATGGGGGATGGGGTGGCATTAGAGAACATATAGGTATGCAGCTTCAATGCTTCAATGCAGCGTTTCATGTTTTGCCTCTGCAGCAGTTTGTCTGGTCTTCGTTTGTGGCTCATGTGTGTTAGTCTCCACATTCAAGGGTTTTCCGTAATATCTCAGCTGTTTTCATTATTGTTGTTCGTTGTATTTTTCCAGTCATTCCTTTGATTCCAATGTCTCCCATTCTTTTTTCAAAGGTTTTCAGGATTGTTCCTAGTGCTCCTACTATTATAGGTATTATTTTGATTTTCTTCATCTTCCATATGCCTTTCAGCTCTCTGGCTAACTCTGTGTATTTGCTCCGTTTCTCCTTTTCTTTGATATTCACCCTGTGTTCAGCTGCAACAGCAAAGTCTACAATTTGACATGATTTTTCTTTCTCGTTAATTATTACATCAGGATGAGGTTATCAGTTTCTTTGCCATATCCCATAGGATTTTTTTTTTCTCGTTTTCAAGTACTGTTTGTACTACTTGTCTATGCATTCAAGATGCAGTTATTTGCATAATTCCCAGTGTACTGCCCTTCCCATTTGGTCGTGTCTGTTTTTGTATTCCTTTTGGGCCAGTTTGTTGCATTAACTTATTATATGTTTTATCGTTTCGTCTCTTTGTCCATTTACTGTTTTCTTGTGTTTTATCGATCTTTACTTTGATGTAGTTGGTGCTTATCGAATTATCTTGTGCTGCGGTTATTAGGGATTCAGTTTCTCGGCTTATGTGTCCTTTTTGCATCCATGTTCAAGTGTCTTCATTATTCTCATCTTTTGTCATCCCTATGAATCTTCCATGGAGTTGTTTCTCTTCCCATTTTTCTTTTCTCATCTTATCCTTTATCTTTTTTCTGTTTTGTCAATTTTTTCAGTGTCCTTCGCTGCCATGATTATCCTTTCCTTGTTCTGCGTTATTTTTCTAATTCATTTTTTTTTTGTCATGCACACAGTCTTCTATACAAACTAGTCCTCCTCTGCCTTCGTTTCTTTTCACATAGAGTCTGTCAATATCATCCTTTGGGTGTAGTGCATTGTGCATAGCCATGAGTTTCCTGGTCTTCTGATTGACCTGTCTCAGTTCTTCTTTGGTCCACCCTATGAATGGTCCTGAGTGTCTTACTGTGATACTGCCCATGTACCTTTTATTAGGTTTCTGCTATATAATTTAGTTTCTAGAAGTTTTCTTGTTTTTCTGAGGTATTACTTTCTAATTCTCTCCTTCATTTCTATGGCTTTGATGGTGTCTGCTTCCAGAACTCCTAGGTATTTATAAACGTCTTGTTCTCCTACGGCCTTCATCTGTTTGCTTGGGTAATCCCATGCCTTCTGTTGTCTCCAGCTTTCCATTTCTTATAACCAGTAGTGCGCACGTTTCCATACTAAACTCCATTTGGATGTCCTGGCTGAAAATCCTGGTAGTGTTCATTATTCATTTTGTTTCGTTTTTTTTTACAAAAAGTTTTAGATCGTCTATGTACATCAGGTGATTCATTTTTTTCTGTATTAGAGAAAATTTATCCAGCTTGGTACTTTCTTGGTATATTGTTCAGGGCATCATGGCTGCTATGAACAGCAATGGTGATAGTGAATCTCCTTGGAAGATGCCTTTTTGTGTGTTAATTTCTGTTATGTGTTGTTCATCAGCTGTCAATAACAATCTCAACGTTCTCATTGCATTTTCTATCACGTTGATGATCCTACTTGGTATTATTTACATTTTTAAGCATTCTCTTATCCATGCTTGGGGGATCCTGTCATATATCTTTTGTAGTTGGTCTGTGCCATGGCTAAATTCTCTCTCCTTCTCTTAGCTCCTTTAGGAATTTTTGATCTATAATGTGTTCCTCTCTTTCCTTTCTAGCATCCTTTCTGTTCCTCGGGGAGAAGACCACAAATATTTAAGGAGTGGTAGATTTGTTCCCTCAGTTATGCTGTTAATATTTTCGACATAGTGGGTAAGCACGTGATAGACCTATAATTGCTGGGAGTGGTTCCTTTCTCTGTTCTTTCTGTATCAGTGCAGTTCTGCCTTTTGTCACACAATCTTGCACGTTTGTTTCCTACTCACTAGGAGAAGCTACACAGGCTATCATCAAAGATCTCTCTTTGAGAATGACTTGTGGCGTTCTCTGGAGTCTGAGCGACAGCAAGTCTCTCCAGATTCCCAGTACTCTCCACCTCTTTCGATAACCATTGTAGATGAATTTGCGTTATCATAACAGCCACTTACCATTGATTTCTCGTTGGCGGCAATCATTGATCTTTACTAGAATTTGACTGGCAAAAAGCCTCCCTCCAAGGTCCCAGTCCTCTTTGCACTTATCCAGCAGAGGTCTGGCTAGTGCTTCGTCTCCTCGGTTTTTCCATCCACCTTGATCCCCTTGCTTATTTGGCGTGGCATGAGTTTTTGATGACAGACACACTAAAAAGGGGGAAGGCAGGGATGCAGGAGTTAAATTTAAACTACACAGTCTCAGTCTTCATAACTCCACATAATGCCTCCTTGTGTTTTACATCTGTAGTATTTTCTGTATGTTCGGTTTGTGGATTTAGCTCATGTGTATTAGTCTCCACATTCAAGGTTTTTTTAATATTTCAGCTGTTTTCATTATTGTTATTCATTGTATCTTAAAAGCCATCCCTCTGATTCCAATCTCTCCCATTCTCTTTTCAAAGTTTTTTCAGGATTGTTCCTAACGCTCCTACTATTAGTGGTGTTATCTTGACTTTTTTCATCTTCTACATCCCTTTGAGATTTCTAGTCAATTCAGTGTTTTATTATTATTATTATTATTATCATTATTATTATTATCGTTATTATTATTATCGTTATTATTCCATTAACTTCACAGTGGTGTTATGTTTTACACTGTTGTTGTTTTTTTCATTAAGAGTGGGCCCTTACACTAAAGTTAGCACGGATAGTCAAAGAGTCAATTAGATGGAAAGCTCTTCCTCTATCGCCACTACTGCAAATAACACTTCATGACTGTTAGCCAAGTAGTGCTGAACACTTTTAAGTTCTCCCTCAACACATTCTTCAATCCCAATCAGCCCTCTTCCTCCTTTCTCCCTTGAGATGTACAGCCCAAGCACGTTAGAATTTAGGTGAAGTGACAAACAGTTTTCGTGTGTCTCTATCCAGCTTCATTTCTTCCTGTCAATTCAACAAAAGTTGGGACTGTATCGAATTATAGCAACCGCCTATGAATTGATGGCTGCAACAGGTTCTTACCATTCAGTCTAGGTCTCAGAGGCAGTTTGAATCTCCTCATATACACCTCTTTCGTCTTCTTTTTTATTTCATTGCAAAGCATCGTATCAAGTTCAAGCACCCCAAGGTACTTGTAGCCTTCTGCATCAGAATCTCCTACTCTTTTACCATTTGGTAAAATGATGCCTTTCATGGCTCCTTTCCTTCCTCGTTTAAGACTAACTACTGCATATTTAGTTAAAGCAAGCTATTGGTCTATAATTTCCAACATCTGACACTTTAGCAGGATTTTTCATTATTAAAATAGTCCCACTACAAGCCATTCTGGTATCTCGCACAATCTGACACAATCATCCAGAGAAACAGCAAGCCTCATGGATTCCTGTGAAAAATCGCAACCCATGAATTCCATCAGGTCCAGGTCCTTTCCACTTAGGAATGAACTTCATTTGTTTTCTAAAATCTTCAACAGAAATCTGGATATCCTCTTGTTTCCGCCCTTCCAGTTACTCTAGCGATCCAGTCAGCATCAACCTTGTGTAAAGTCTCTCTTGACCATGTACCTGACCAAAACTTTGTAGCCTCTTGAGGGTTATGAGCCACTGTTTTTACTTCACCTCTTTCCAGATTTCTAAAAAATACTTGTCTGTTATCGTTAAACTGCTGGATTCTTTTATTATACTTCCTAATGTTGGAAGTTTTTGCCATAATCTGCTGCTTTATTTTTTCCATAATATCAAACACCTTGACTTTCAGTTTGTATCGTCTATCCAGTTCTCTCTTCTTGTTGGCATTTGTTCCACTGACCTTGGAAATATGCCTGAATTCGACCTCGGCAGCAATTGACACACTGGAGTCACCTACAGAAAGCTCAGGGTGCTACAAATGTGGTGGCCCCAACCACTTCGACAGAGACTGCAGAAGCGGTGCAAAGCGCACCTCCGTGATGGAGCATGGAAACGAGGATGCTGTCACCGATGCGACAGGCCAGGCCATGTAGCACGGAATTGTCCTGGAAACGAGCAAGGGGAGGAAGCCACAGTGCCAGCACTCACCCCAAAGCAATACTGAACAAGACGCTTCCTGTAGTGACAGTGCGAGTTGATGTGTGCAGGTGCTCAGCGCTGGTTGGCACAGGATGCACTCAAATCCTCATACACAAGAAACAAGAAGGTCCCAGTATTAACCATTGGCGGAGGCTCGCTGGTGTGTTGCGGGGTGAGCATTGTCCATATAAGCGTCGGCGATGGCCCCCGGTGGCTGCGAAGGCGTTGGTGGTCGATAGGGAGCTTCTTGGATACAACCTTCTTCTTGGAATGGACACTATTACACAGCTGGGTGGAATCACCATGGACGGCGCCGATGATGTAAGGTTTTCCCAACGCAAGGAACAGGTCTGTGCAGCAATCACTCTTTATGAACCCGACTTCCACATAGAATATGACAAGGGCACAAACGCATAGACCACATCCTAAAAGTGGTCAGGCGACCAGCCACCAGTGTCCTTGCGGAATCGGCTAACACAGTATACCCTCCCGTGTGGCTCAGGGGGCAGTATGAAGCAGAACTCCAGGTTTGGATAGATAATGGCTGGCTAGTTCTGTACCCAGAGGATGAGCTCGGGCCACCAAGGGGGCTGATCCCCTTGATGGCGGTCAGGCAAAAGAATAAACAGAAGGTCCGACCTATCATGGATTACCGAGAACTCAAAAAACACGTTGACCTACACACGGTGGGGGCTGACGTCTGCACTCATAAACTAAGGGAGTGGAGGCATCAGGGGGCGTACACAGCAATTCTGGACCTGCGAAGAGCCTACCTGCAGATACGCGTCGAGAAATTGCTATGGCCATTCCAGATTGTCGAGATCAATGGGACTCGCTATCGTTTGACCAGACTGGGGTTCGACCTGATCGTGGCCCCAAACATTATGACAGCGATTATGCAGGTTATCCGGCATCAGGATGAAGCCGTGCAACAGGCGACATCGTCGTATATTGATGATATTTTTGTGAATGAGAGCCTCATGTCTGCCCAGGCGGTGAAAGAACACTTTGAGAGCTTCAGGCTGTCGTGCAAGGAGCCAGAGCACCTGCAATATGGAGCGAAAGTTCTTGGCTTGCATGTGAGCGGCAGTGCAGATGGACTCCGCTGGAGAAGAGGTGGTGACATCCCGGAAGTTCCATCCAACATCACGCATCAGAGCATTTTTTCCATCTGCAGAAAACTGATGGACTACTTCCCCGTGTTTGGGTGGCTCCTGGTGGCAGTGACGGCCATAAAGCGACGTGTGACTTCAATGTCAATGGGATGGGATGATGAGGTGTGCAATCCCGCCCTGCATAGCATGCTGGTGGAAGCTGTGGCCAGAATGACAGAGGACGACCCTGTGCGAGGGAGCTGGTGCATCGACGGGAATGAGTTTACAGTTTGGGTGGACGCCAGCTCACTCGCCCTTGGCATTGCTCTGGCAGTCAATAGATTTATCGTAGAAGATGCCTTCTGGCTTTGGCCAGAAAATGACGCCGGCATATAAACCTGGCTGAGCTTGATGCTACATTCAAAGGGGTAAATCTAGCGCTTCAGTGGCAGGCCAGAGTGCTACACATTGCCACAGACTCTACATGCATGCATCAGTGGATAACCGATGTCTTGAGTGAGAAAGCACCATTGACAACGAAAGCATTGGCCGAAATGCTAATACAGAAACGACTTGCTACCCTGACCGAGATCATCAAGAAATTCAACCTGGCCGTAGATGTGACACTGGTGCAGTCCTGTCAGAATCGTGCGTATCGCCTGACCAAAGTGCCATGCCAAAAGAAGTGGATGAACCGGCACCTGTGGAGGCGTTGGCTTAGCCCGGATCGTGTCCATTACCAAAGCGGGCACTCCAGTGTAAACCGAACCCTTTACTTTGCCAGGCTGGTCGACCCCTATGTGTCAAAGAGGGACATGAAATCTGTTGTGAGGAGCTGCAAAACCTGTCGTTTGATTGACCCAGCACCCGTCTGGTGGAAGAAGGGAAAGCTGAGTGTGAGAGGAAATTGGAATAGGCTTGCAATGTGCGTAACTCACCACAACGGCAGTCATTTTCTGACGCTCATCGATTGCAAAATGTCTAGATTTGCATTGTGGCAGCCCCTTCGCTGGCAGAACTCAGCCGCCATTGTCCGTAAGTTGGAAAGTGTCTTACTCGAGCGTGATCCCCCTTTATAAGATGCTGACCGACAATGGCGCCGCCTTTGGCAGTGAGCAGTTCAAACAGTTCGCAGACAGTCACTCTTTTTCTTTTATTTTCATTTTTCCACTATCGTTTGAACCATGACTGAATTCGGCATAGATCTTTCCTTAATCTTTTCAGGTCACCTATTCTCTTTCTCCAATATAGTTCTTTTTTTCTGCTTCAGTATTCATTCTTTCGCCCTACCATCTCACCAACCAATACAGCTCCTGCTTGCAAAATGTCGCAAGCATCTGTTATGCTTTCCAGTGATACCTTATATATTACCCTATTCACTTCATTTGTTGCATTCCTTAACTTTGACTGATCAACATTTTTGTAATTTTAAATCTTTCCTTTCTTACTACTTCTCATTAATTCTTTCAGTCTATTCAGCAAATTTAATTCATTATCTGTTATTTCCGCACTGGAAATCTCACTTTTATTAAGTAATCCATTTCCCCTCATTTTGAACGCTATCATTATCTACCATTCCCAGAGTGTCATTTCTACTTTCTTCTTTATCTCTTGGCACACCTGAGACATTTCTGGAAGTGTTTTCAGATTCGAGAAGGTTTCAGTCAATGCCACCGGCTGATGCACTGTTTACTATCCTCCTCCTGATTGATTTTATTTCAATTGACGTAAGCCATCTGTTGTATAGTAGGGGTTCATATTAGAGACACGGGGACTCCAAACAGAGGATGATAATGACGTTTATATACATTGTTACACAGAACGAGACGTCATTTTTATAACGGTGTAAACGCCAGCGACGGTGGTGGTTCTATTTAGTTCATATTATTATAACAGGAGACATATGAATGTGAGAAGAGAGATGTGGAATATAGTTCTTTTACATCATTTATGATGGAGGAGGCGACAGACAATTAATACTTGGAGTTATACAAATGAATATTTAAGATGATGATAGACAAAACACATTTACCTTTCAGTTGTTGAATGACGACACGGAGACAAACGGTTACAAAATATAGATGGTGATTTCTTTATTCATCAGCCGACTAATTGATGACTCAGGAATTCAAGTTTGTATGGCTACATGGTCTACTCCTCCTTCGCCTCTAAGGGCATCAGCTTCACTAAGTCGCTGTCCGACTCTCATCTGTGACTGTGACTGTGATTCTCTCCTTCATCTAACTTCGAACCACATCTCAATATATTTAGAATCGCCTTTCTTTATGACGTCAGAAGTGTGGTCAACCAACGTAACTTTATCACATTTCAATTTACCCGTGTCCTTTGCACATGTATCTAACACCTCTTATAAACAAAAGAAATACATAAATTAAATTGTAGCATTTAACCTGTTTGTTGCATAACATTTTCAACTTTGTTATTGGCCAATTTTTTAACTGGCATTTTTAATATCCAGTTATTTCTAAAAGAATGGACAATCGCTCTATCTCTGACAATATCTGATATTTAGTTATTTGCGAGAACAATGCCAATCGTTCTGCATTCCTAGGATTTCAGTATCTTTTATCACTTTCCTACTGGGTTCGATTCTAGCCTTTTCCTAATATCATTTTCAAATGTATCTAGTTTTGCTTCCTGCCTTACTGGAGTTTGTCCCTTTTCATAACACATCGTTTTTCTAAATATTGTTCTTATATGATTTATCAGCTTATTTTCCATCATTTCAAATAGACCTCCCTCTTCAAAGTTCATCAGTGTAAACTTTCCAATTCCTCTTGGGTGACCATTCAATTCCGATCTGAGTTTACATTACCAGTGTAATAATTGACTTTCTTTGATTTGGAAAAACTCGATACTCCAGTGACAAAAGTGCTGCCCATTTGAACTTCTGACCTAGAGAGATTGGAGTCCTGCACGAAAGATGCAGTCCTTCCCATATTCAATTTATTTGTATTTGTGTAACGTGACCATTTGAGGGAGCGATGTTGCTCCGCATCGGGGAGATTGAGATCCCCCTAAATCCTTAGTGACGCCAGGTAAATATGCTGAGATTGTCTGTTGAACGTTAATTGAATCCCGGACAACGGCAGGTGACCTATCAAAAGGGATGAGTATTGTACTTGAAGAAAAACAGGCATAAATTTTATTGTTTAAAAAAAAACAATGGCAGTAAATGTCAGAATAATGTAGAAACGAGATCATGTACTTGTTGGCCTGAGGAACGCTCAGATGTTCTGGGTTTCTGAGTAGAGAAAATTAACATGATTTAACTTGGGGTCGTGTGAAAGGATTTCATTTTTTGTCCCAGGTATGCAAAACTGCGGACGGATTGTGGAAGTGCACAAACACACAAATATATCTGGGGTTTCTCGTGAGACGTGGCTGGCCTTGGTTGGTTCAACAGATCGCCAAACCCAACCCTGACCTTAGTATAAGAGCACATACCTGGGCTGAATTAGACAGATTGAAGCCAAATCTCAAGAAAAACACACGCTCCCAGAACGCCAGAGGACCCCCTCCATCTATTCTGACCGCCATCCAGTGGACGAAGAATAAGATTTTGTGAAATTTAAATGATGAACTGACGATGTACATATGTAAAAACCTGTAAAGTTAATTTTTCGTAGAAAATCTGACTCTGTCTTTCTTTTCCATCGCGCATGCAAAGCTTTATTTAGCAGAAATCAACACAGAGCTGAGATGCTGAGAATTTATGCGAAGATCTCTCAGAAAAAGACTACCACGAGCCACAGTTTCCGATGAGGTGAGAGGTCAGTTGCTGACCTGAGCATGGGAGGCCTGTTACATTTGTATTCATCATAATAATATGTTGTATTTGTGGAGATTCATTTCTCCATATTTTTATCGAGACATCATCTCTAGATAACTGTCAATCAAGGGTAAAGAGCACTCCACATCCCATAAAACTTAGTTAGTCCTGCCAGACGGCAAAGCAGTACTTCCTTATTACGGGAGTACAGTTTATGGTTGCAACCAACCAGTGTTTTTATCGAGACAAAAGCTCTAGAAAGATTGTCGGCCAAGGCTTAGAGCTCTTTCTACCCAAACCGATACAAACCTCACGTATCCTTGGCAACCGCAATAACAACGACGATACATACATTTTAACATATCTTTACGTAAATAAAAATAATCAAATCTATCACATACGATAGACTTTTCAAGAGAATCCCTGTATCTGTCCTTGGTATGAATTCAATTATCATTATTATCTATATATTAATATGATAGCGTGTGTGTTCTTTTGTGAGTCACGCTTTCTGGCAAATTTCATTGGTTAAGATTTAAGAACACACACGCTATCGTATTAATATATAGAGTATACTAAATGTGAGTTAATGGATTTGGTGAGTGTTTAATGAGATCCCAGGCATAATCTCCTCCTTTTTTTCGAGTAGGGGGGATGATAGTTTGAACTGTTTACTTCCGGTGATAACGTCATTATCTTCTTTTAAAAAAGATGCATATAATATATTTATGATATACTACATTGATATAAGATGTCATTTTCCAAAAATCACATGTATGTACTGCTGATTCATAAAATCAGGTAAATGGATCACGCTAATGGATTATTTTTATATTAAAAAAATCATGTAAATATATGAAGTAACCCTCTGTTCATATTTTCGTCCTTAATGTAATGACAGTAATTGCAAAAAGTCTTCTTAAGGCGGGGCGATTAAAGTCACTGGAATGCTGAGACTGATACTACACTCAGAAATTCATGTTGAAGTAATGGTTGCCTAATCCATAATCATGTTAATGTTTTTATGTATTAATTTCGAAAAGCTGCTGAAACAGTTTATGATTTAAACATTATTTCATATATATTTTTAACTTTGGGGTGGGGTGGGGATATGAATCAGTCCCGGAAATGACCGAAACCATTTACGATTTAAACATCACTTCATTTCATGTATATTTTTAACAGTGGGGTGGGGGATATAAAATTAGTCTCAGAAATGTCTGCAACCATTTACGTTTTATACATTATTTTACTTAATGTATATTTTTAACAGTGGGGTCGGGGATAAGAAGTCAGTCCCAAATATGGCTGAAACAGTTTACGATTTAAACATTACATTATTTAATCTATATTTTTAACATTGGGGTGAGGGATAGGAAGCCCGTCCCGGAAATGGCTGAAACAGTTTACCATTTAGACATTAGATTATTTTTTTAACAGTGGGTTGGGGGAATGAAGTCAGTCCCGGAAATAACTGAAACAGTTAACGATTTAACCATTACTTTATTTCATGTATATTTTTAACAGTGAAGTGGCGGACATGAAATCAGTCCCAGGATTGGATGACATAAGTGTACTAGCAGAATACCCAGCGTCGCCCAGGATTGAAGGAGATAGGTGGAAAACATATAGAAGCAGAATACACAGTGTGGCCTGGGATCGAATGAGCTAGGTGGAAGATATATACTAGCAGAATACGTGGTGTCACCTGGGATTGGATAAGACAGGTGGAACATATATACTATGAGAATGTCTGGAATTGATTGATGTGTTTGTAATGAAATAATCAGCCCGGATAATATATCAAAGTTACTAATTAAATAAGAGGGGCAATAATGTGAGTTGAAATTATGACAAATGATTGTCGAGACTAGTAACATATCCAAGAATGATGAAAAATGATCAAATGTGAGTTAATTGATTAGTGTGTTTGTAATAAAATAATTAGTCCAGACAATATATCACAGTTATTATTTTAGTAAGGAGGGGCGATAACGTAGATCAACATTATGAAAAATGATTGTCGAAAAGAGTAACATATCCAACAATGATGAAAAATTATAAAATGTGAGTTAATGGATTGGAGTGTTTGTAATGAAATAGTCAGCCCAGGCAATATATCAAAGTTATTATTTTAGTAAGGGGGGGGCGATAATGTGAGGTCACGTTATGAAAATGATTGTCGAAATGAGTAACATATCCAAGAATTATGAGAAATGATGAAATGTGAGTTAATTGATTGGTGTGTTTGTAATGAAATAATCAGCCCAGACATTGCATCAAAGTTTTTATTTTAGTAAAGGAGGGCGATAATGTTGGTTTAAATTATGAAAAATGATTGTCGAAATTAATAACATATCCAAGAATGATGAAAAATGATGAAATGTGAGTTAATTGATTGGTGTGTTTGTAATGAAATCATCACACAGGCAATATATCAAAGTAATTATTTTAGTAAGAGGGACGATAATGTAAGTTAAAATTATGAAGAATGATTGTCAAAATTAGTAACATATCCAAGAATGATGAAAAATGATGAAATATTTGTTAATGGATTAGTGTGTTTGTAATGAAATATACAGCCCTTGTAACACCAAAGAGGGGCCACATCAGATCAGTAGGCTCGATGTGACGTTTTTTGTTAAATGTGATAATCAATCCCGGGCGAAGACCGGTTACAGAAAAAAATAATAATTTTTTTTAGTTAATATTTTTATGTATCAAAATCTTGTTGTTGAGATACCATACGGTCGGGGGATAAAAATAGAAATCGCCTGCTAAACTTCAAAGCGAAAGATTACTTCAAACATTTTTTTAACCAAAATACGCTCGCGTTTGAACTACACGAGCCAAACACAAAATATTCCGAATCAGAGCTTTGAAATGTCGGTCGGCTTGAAATGTGTTGGATGACAGGTGAAATGTCGGATCGTTTTTGATCTGAGAAACACACACACACACACACGAAACAGATCGGGCCTGATAAAAGAATTCATGACGTCAGCCCAAGGTTCGACATGAATTGTTTTTCAATATGACTTATCTAACAATGTCTTTTGGCAAATTGTTTTGGGCGCTAAAAGGGAATTCTAACATGTAAATAATATTTTTTAAAAATCACACGGATGTTTTTACAAAACAAATAAATTCAAAGGGGAAAGAATATCAAACGGATATTTTTAAATAGATGAAAGCTGGTGATCTATTACAAGCTAAACAATAATATTTCCTCTGATTATCAGTTGATAATATGGAAAAAAACATTATAAAGAAGGCGGGGTCAGACAAGTTGGGGAGGAGTCAATTTGATTTTGGAAATTGGGGGCGGAAAAATAATACCTGCCACAGGCCAAATTGACCAATGAGAATGAATCAGGGGGATTGTTATCAATCAATTTTATTGGTCGAAGACGAACGTAGGCGTCGTCATTATTCAAGGGTTTTACTATATAAGATCTGTAAAACTCGATTTAATCAGAGAGAGAGAGTTAGAAGAAGAGAGAGAGATAGAGGAGATAAGAAGAGAGAAGACAGAGAGAGATCTCTGGAGAGACAGAGATAAGGTCTCGGTAGAGGACTCCAGCCACCCAACTTCTCTCTCCCCCTCGCTGATCGCCAGAGAGCTCAATTTACAACTTAATAGAATTCAGAGGACCTAGGAAGAGACCAACCAAAACACTTTAGTGATAATTACAACGGTCCGCGACTCCAACCGAGTATTTCAACAACAAGAAGCTCATTCACAAATCTAATTGCTTGCTTCCATTTAATCTTCAATTGTACATACGTCTGTAGATAATCATTTATGAATTTCCTAAATACATTATATATCAACCAACCTCCGGAGTTTGTTTGCTGATGTGCTGTTGTTCCATGTAATTTTAATTCTTTTTACTTGCCACTTGTGACCCCGTTCCCGTCAACGAACACCCAGTCAACAGGACGATCAACTAGACGATCAAGAAGAACAGGCCTTGAGGACCGTGCAACCGAGAAGAGTCCTCCAACGCCTTGGCGAGGACTCACTGGGTGACGCGACGTACCAACGGTTGGCAGACGTGGTTGCCCAGTCGACATAATTAATTACCCGGTAGCTAGTATAGTCATAATTGGGCATCGACCCAGGGTTAAGATCATAACTGGGCCGCGATCAGAGGTTCAAGGTCGTGTAAGGTCACGTTCAAGGTCACACCCTGACAATATATCGAAGTTATTTTTAGTAAGTTTAGGGCAATAAGTTCAGTTTTAATTATAAAAAATTATTGTCGAAATTTGTACCATATATTCAAGAATAATAAAAATGTTAAATGTGAGTTCTTTGATTGGTGTGTTTGTAATGAAATAGTCAGCCCAGGCAATATATCAAAGTTATTATTTCAGTTAGGGGAGGGGGCAATAATTTTTCAAAATTATTAAAAATGATTGTCGAAATTAGTAACATATCCAAGGATTATGAAAAATAATGAAATGTGAGTTTGGTGTGTTTGTAATGAAATAATCAGCCCAGACATTGCATCAAAGTTTTTATTTTAGTAAAGGAGGGCGATAATGTTGGTTTAAATTATGAAAAATGATTGTCGAAATTAATAACATACCCAAGAATGATGAAAAATGATGAAATGTGAGTTTATTGATTGGTGTGTTTGTAATAAAATAATCTGTCCAGACAATATATCAAAGTTATTATTTTAGTAAGTGGGGGAGATACAGTTTTAACAAAAGGGCAAGAATAATATGATGGTGTCTTCATTCAGGCTGAACGCTAACAGCAATATATTACATATGAAAGATGCCGATGTGGAATTTAGTTATTATTATTATCATTATTATTACTCACTAGGATATTTCACACAGGCCATCATCAAATAATTCTCTTTGAAAACAACCTGTGGAGTTCCCTGGAGTCTAAGTGACAACAAATGTCCACATATTTCAAATTTTTCACATCCACGTTTGATGGGCTTATAATCACCTAACCCCCAACACACCCGTTCTTCTTCTGAAGAAGCGTAACCACTCCTTTGGTAACCTGACTCAAGATAGATCCCGTGTCAAACCAGTGGTTAAACATGCCCGTCAGATTGGGAACGAATATGTGCACCAGCCTCAAGAATGTCTTGTTGTAGCCGACCTGCTTCAACGCAGCAACCACCTCACACTCTGCAATCCAACCATCACAACTAGCCACTCGAGCCACTCCAGGTGGGATAAGCCAGCCAAATAGTTGCCAAACTCCTGGACACAGAGCCTGGACAGCTGTGCGAAACGATCTGTAAATTGAACTCGAAATCCCTTGCAAATCTCCTGAGACGATCCAGGCTCTGGATCTCACAAATTAAGTTGACCGATTTGCACCCGAGTGAAGCTCTACGCTCGGAACCATCACCATTCTGGGCTTCGTTTGACACCTTACATAGCCTAGCCCTAGTAATTTGGCCCTAATACTGCTAGCTAGCCGAACGATTCAGATCCCCCTTAGCTAGTTCTATCTCTAGGGTGACCCCCCCCCCCGCCACCGCCAGGGCCAACCTATCCTCTAGACGCTTCTCTGCCTTAGCCTTATTTAGTGCGAGGCATTGGCCGTACTTGACAGAGAAGTCCCTAATGCTAGCTTTGACATTAACCCACCATCTATTCCCGGTTACCGCCCCCCCCCCCACTTAGACCCTCCTTGATGTGTTTAACCAGCTTTTCCTGGCAGTCGACCATCTCCAGTAACGAGGCACTCATTGTCCAGCTATTACACCTAAGCGAGGCGGGGATCTTTTGGAAGCTGGCACAGTCAACATGCATCTTGATGTTGTAGTCCCTCAACAAAAGGTTACGGGGACCACAAACTAGTTGAATAGCTTCGACATCCCTGTACTGGCTCATCACAGTCCCGACCTGTTTAGAGTTGATTAAACAGGGGACGCCAAGAATGGAGACAATGGTACATCTCCTACTTAGGTATTCTGGCTTGAGGCGTAAGTTGTTCCACCCCAAGTCGAATCATCCTCGGTGGGCAGAAGCAGGTCCCACATGGCATAACTGCATCTACAGATATAGGTTGCTGGGATACTGAGCTCCCCCAGCAACTGTGCCATGGTTTCCTTCGGTGCCCCAATCAAGGAGTTCTTTTTACTATCGGTGGTGACTAGAGATACTATTCTTTTCTCTAGCCACCGTTGCTGGCGCTGCCTTGATAATATTGCATGATAATAATAGTGAGTTCTTTGCAGGTTGTATAAAACAACTGACGATAATCCTCTGGCACCAACTGAGACTGGTGCCCCCATGCTGGATGCGTCGGCATGTTGAGAGGTGTTCTAGGGGCCGGCGGCATTCTTTGTCAGGGAGATGGTAATTGTTTTTTCTACGGAGTCTGGAAGCAATGGCCAATCAGAAGGCTTCCGTGATGGGAACATCACAAGGGTCCTTTCTGCAGTGGCACTAGCTGCCCCACTCCTTTGGTCAGGCTGAGCAGTCCCCGCCTTCTTCTTCCTGGAGCAAGATTGTCGTGCTCTGACCTGGACTGCTCTCCTGATGCTGTTGTCTTCATTGCAGCTGTCATAAGTACTGGAGTCGCTGCTGCTGTCGCTGCTGCTCAACTCCATTTCACTTTTTAATGTCTGCGACAGCTCCTTTTTTTTTTTTTTTACACGGTGATCACCACTTATCAAGGCCCGGAAGCCACTCAGGGATAAGGGTTATTGCGTTAGTGTGGAGATTTAATGAAGCATTTACTTAAGGGGGCGGTTCATTAGGAATTTGTTTACGTTGGGCTTGAAGACATCCAGGTTGTAGTCAAGTGAGAAGCAGGCAGACGGAACAGAGTTCCATAGGCGTGCACTTCTAAGAAAGAAGCTTTGTTCATGGAATCTACGTTTGGATTTAGGCACAGATAAAGAGTGGGGAAAATTTTTGACAGTGGATTCAGCTAGACGGGTGTTTTTTGTGAAAGATTGGTGAGGGGGGACCAGAGATTGGAGTTCAGACGAGCATCTGCCATGGAAATAACGATAAAACAAAGATAGGCTCGCACCGTCTCTTCTGTGGGAGAGAGGCTGCAGGGTAGAGAAAAGGGCATCCCCCACTAAAACACGAAGTCTATTTTGTACTCTGTCAAGGCAGGATAGGCTGTTTTTAGCAGCTCCTGCCCAGATATGGCAGCAGTACTCCATCCTTGGACGTACTTGGCTTTTATATAGATAGAGAATTGCATCCGTAGTGAGATATCTTCTGGAGCGGTAGAAGGATCCCACCATCTTTCCAGCGACCTTGGCAACAGACTTGATGTACGTGCTCCATTTCAGATCAGGAGTAAAGTACAAACCCAGAAGCTTGTCAAAACATGAGGCATCTCCTAGACGAGAGCCATCCATTTCAATTGATGCCAGATGGGGATCAGAGTGTTGATGATGTAAAGATAGGAGTTTGGTTTTAGATGCATTAAAGGTAACCAGCCACGTCTTCCCCCACTGAACCACGCGCTCAAGATCAGAGAAGAGAGAATCAGAGAGAACTTTGTCATTTACAGCCTTTGATGTGTTGCCGTAGATCGTCGTGTCATCAGCATAGATGTCAACGAATGATTTAATGTGTTTAGGGAGATCATTGATGTAGATCAGGAAGAGAGTTGGGCCCAGGATTGACCCTTGAGGGACTCCAGCATTAATACTGCAGGCCTCTGATTTTTGTCCATCGACCACTACTCTTATGAGCCTATCGGAGAGAAATGATTTAATGATTGAGAAAACATTTCCAGCTCCAAGTTCAGATGATAAAACCTGCTGCCGGTCGTTGGGCACCGCATGTTTTATTGCCTGATCTGGGTCAGTGGTTCTCAATTTCGAGAGTTCTAACGATCATGATGGTCTCAATCCCAGCCCCGGGAGTACGCTCCTCCTTTGGGTCATGGAGTTGTTGGTTGATGTCCTGGGTCACTGATCCCACCAAGTTGGATCACCTCTACCAGTCGGCCTAATTCTACTGCTGCTGTGAACGGCAGCATCAAAGCTATTGGAGTAGCTTAGTGCTCTAAACTCCAATTCTAAGGTGTGGGGGCAGTGCTCTTCTCAGTGCTTGTTTCAACGACCGTGTCAGCGACACGGGCGGAAGAACCCAGGCTAGGTAGAGTAGTGGAGCTCGGACTGCAGGGAATGGGTGGTGCTTGTGTAGACCCTGGTCCAGTTCTCAGATTTGACCGCGAAGGCCCCTTTTGAGCACTGGACCCCAGGCTAGGCATTGTTGCGCTGTTGCCTGGACCAGCTACCCTCCTCTTCTTCATCCTCTTCCTGAAGCTAGACCTGCTGATTTGGACTAGAAGGTGATTATTTTGGATTTGACTCCTTACTACACCTTGCATAGGCCGGCCAGCTGCTTAAGTCAGCTCAGAAAGAGAATATAACCTGGAAAAAATACAAAACAAAGAGTCAATTAGTGGCCCTAAAAAAGGGGGGAGGGCAATCAGATCAGGAAAACAATAGAGATGCTTTCCCAAAGGAACCAAATAACAAATGCAGGACACGAAAGTCACCGGGGGTAGGTGAAGGAGAAAAAAATCTCCCTCGCCTGCTTAGTCTGAATAATTCAAATCATACAAATGACTTAAATTCCTTTTGTACTTTTTCCTAGAATTTAGTTTAAATATGTTTTACATGGACATAATTAGGTTGTCTTTTATTATCGCTGAAGTTTAGTGCGCTATTTGTAATGGTGACTACACCTCTGGGTTGATAATTACTTATGTTGTTTTCCGCTTTTATTTCAATAGAGATTGTGATATGATTTTTCAGTAAATACGTCTTTACTTTTTCTTTCAGGTGAGAGCAGTTTCCGAGGTGCAATTTAATCATGGATTCCACATTCTAATATCTGATGACACTCCTTGGCTTCATCAAGAGAGCCTTTTTGGCTATCCTGCTTGTTTACGGGCTTATATCTCTTTTACACTATTACAGACGGGCGCATGAATATTCCACTGAGATTTCTCTACTGTTTGATAAATTGGAGGTCAGAGATATATTCAACGACATTGAAAAGTCAAGGCTTTCTTGTCCATCTGTGTGCCCTTCTTTAATAAATGGAGAGGAAGTACAGCTAGGCACTTGCCCAAAACATGAAGACGAAAACAACCACAAGTTATACACACGTCAAATAAAAAACTGCTCATTTATAAATAAGAAGGGTTTTATTCTTCAATCGATGACTGAAGAAGAAGAAAACTTCCCATTAGCGTTCAGTCTTGTAGTTTACTGCAATCCAAATCAAATAGAACTGCTTCTTCGTGCCATCTATCGACCGCAAAACTTCTATTGTATTCATGTCGACTTGCATTCCAAGGAATCATTTAAGACAAGCATGTATACCCTTGCTGATTGCTTCCAGAATGTTTTTGTTGCTGAACGATCGGAACTTGTCCGGTGGGGTACTTTTGGAGTGGTGGCAGCCGAACTGTCTTGCATGAGAGACTTGCTTCGCTACAAAAAATGGAAGTATTTTATCAATCTGACCGGTCAAGAATTTCCTCTGAAGACAAATTTAGAAATCGTTCGAATCTTGAAAGCACTCAATGGAGCAAATGATATAAATGCGAGAGTAGATTCGTAAGTTGATGATTCACTTTTTCTTTTGTAAGACTTATTTCCTTTTCTTGTAAATCTATTTACATAATATGAATAATTTGATATAAAACGTTTTAGCTGCTTGACTTACAAGCGATTTGGCCGAGAAATTGCAAATTTAAATGCTTGTCTAATTTGTATTTTATATCCTTTATTCATGATGTGAACTCACGTGCTGAGAAAGATATTCGAGCAAAAAGGCATGGAGTACAGATCAAGAACAATCTACACCTATTTAATAAATATTTGATTGCAAAAAGAAACAGTGTTGAATGGTAGAAGGTTATAAACTACTTAAAAAGACAGAATGTTAGAGATTGTATAAAAAGAAAGAAAGTTATAGGGGGTATAAAAGGAAGTATAAAAATGAGGTTATAAACTATATAAAAAGAAGGTTACATGTTGTAGAAAAAAGAAGGTTGCAATTAAATGGGCTGGTAAACAGCAAAACAAAATAAACTAAATACAATAAGCAAAAGTTCAGCAAGAATTCGTCACTGTCAACTTTCTCTCTCAACTTCCAGCACGTGTTCTCACCACTGCCTCTGCCAACAGACATTTTATTAGAAAACTGACCCCATTCCATTTGCATACATGTGCAGTGGAAGATGAGATCTTGTGAGATTCCACGAGACTACACCTTAAAAATCCATGGCTACCATCTTTAATCTCTCTCTCCCTCTCCCTCTCCCTCTCTCTCTCTCTCTCAGATCCCATCCAAAGGTAAGTTGTATAACCGCACAATGCACACACACACGGGGGCACTTTCTTCTTTGATTATTACATTCAACTCTACACCCCCTGGTCTCCAGACCACACATGTGGCATGGTGGACGTGGTCGTTTGTTGCAGGCACTCCTACGGAGATGGATTGGTTGGACTTCTTCATCTTCATTGGAGTTCTCAGAAGAGGTGTCGGAACCATTGGCATCAGCGTTAGGGCATACAGTCATACCATCAGGCTGAACTTCTTCATCTTCATTGGAGCTCTCAGATAGTGTGCTGGAACTATCGGCGTCAGCGTTGAGGTTCATAGTTGTACCATCACGTGGAATAGGTCGGATCCACAGGTCATCGTTGGATGATTCACCATTATTACTGCTACTCGCCAACTGGTTCATATTTAGGGCAGGCCGGATATCCTTCACATGGCACGGGGTACCATCGACTAGCATGGCTTGCTCCCTGATGATGCCAGAGATTCATCCTTTTTGAAAGCTGTTGGTGCATCGATTATTGGGAAGCTTCACCCAGACAGTGTCCTCTAACTCATAGGACCCTCGAGTTTCCTGCCGATCAGGCAGACGGGCGTCAATTTCCTTGATGTGCACTCGATAGCAATGGATTGCATTGGTGGGTGTGATTGCAGTAGCCATGCCATCCTTTGGTGTTGCATTATATCTATAGACTGCCTCTGTGATCGTGCATTGTTTTCTTGTCGCGATCCTCTTCATGCTTCGATGACACCGCTCTGCTATGCCGTTGCCACTCGGTACATATGCACATCTGTGTCTGAGCGGGATCCCCCACTTGTCTACGAAACGTCTGAACTCCCTACTGCAGAAGGGCATGTCATTGTATGTGAGGATATCTTCAGGCGGCCCCCTTTCATAAAATATGGACTCCAATTCACGGATGACACTGGAGAAATCCTGTTTTATTAAAGAGCGCCAGATTGCAAACCTTGTCGGTCCACAATCGATTAGGGTGAGGAAGTGCCGTAATGGGTTATGTCCATACCCAGTCAACTCCAAGTTGCACCTACTCTCAGCTGACCTTTTCGACATCGGGCAGGGCCGGGATCGATAGACTGGCATGTTTGGCATTCCTTGACTACCGCTTTCACTGCTCTTTTGGACACCGACGGATTGGACAACTGCACAAAATAACATGTCCATGCCACTCCGGTGTGCCCAGTGAGGTGGTGTATCTTCCTGATTTCATCCACCACCTCAACAGAGGCAGCACTTAATAATGGTACTGGCTCTGCTTTCTTCTTCGTGGTGTCATACCATCTCTGTGGCACCCGAGTGAGCCTAACAGCAAGGTTGCAATTTGAAGTGACCAGTACCGCATCCACAGATAGGTTGTACTCTGTTACCAGTTTTTTACAGTCTCCTTTGGTGAGTCATCTTGCTTTACCCTTGCGATGGTCTTCTTCACCATGCAAACCAACAGATCGTCTGTTGTTTCATTATCCCAGCCTTTAGTGACTGCGCTTGCCCTCCTTTTTATCATGTCTGTTGTCACATGAGTCCATCCACACACTTGTAGGTGTCCCACAAGTTTTCTGCACAGGGAGAATACTGCTCGCCTCGTGAAAACATCGGGCACTTCAGGAACTGCAGTTCTGCGCCTCCATTTCAAAGCCCCTCGCTCCTGTTGAATGTTCAGACCCAAGACACGGACGCCATTCACGAAATGTTCTGGGTCCTTGCACGTCAAACTAACTAGCCATTGCACCTATAACACACGACTTTACCATGCAGGCCGACCCCTGGGATGGTCTATCATCACTTGATGCGGGCCGTGCAGCAGCGACTACCGGTTCTCTCATTTTATAAGTATTCTTCATCACGGTCCTGGCCCGATCTACCAGATCATTAAGGGACAATAAAGCTATGCTTGAGCAAGCCTGCAGGAGTTGCTTTGCTCCGGTTGGGAGCCCTGCCAAAAATTTGCATGCTAAGGCCCGCTCAGACAGCCCACCAAACAACACCATCAACTTCGTCAGCTCGGCCAAATAAACGTCGACAGTTTCGCTGAGATGTAAGGTTCTTGCCTCAAATTGCTCCCAAGAAGTGGCGGGGTCGATAGCGAATGACTTGTATAATGCTGCCTTGATCCTTTCATAATCCTGTTTTTCCTCAGGACTAAGCTGTTAATAGCCCCGCCAGACAGACGTAGAGGAACCATGTGTTCAATGCTCTTCACACTAGACAACAAGCAATGCAGTTCCACCTTCTCCGCCCAGTTAAGTACTGGGGTCAAGCCATTGAATTCCGGTATTAATTTAAGGTTGAACTTGTCCCCCATTACACCAAAATAGCTTGCAGTTAAATGGGCTGGTAAACAGCAAAACAAAATAAAGTAAATACAATAAGCTAGAATTCGTCACTGTGAACTTTCTCTCTCAACTTCCATGGCTGTCATCTTTAATTTCTCTCTCTCTCTCTCTCTCTCTCTCTCTCTTTCTTTCTTTCTCTCTCTCTCTCTCTCTCTCTCTCAGATCCCATTCGAAGGTAAGTTGTATAACCGCACAATGCACACACACGCGAGCGCTTTCTTCTTTGATTATTACATTCAACTCTACAAAGATTAAGGGCGGTATAAAAAGGAAAACGATTATAGACTATATAAACGGGAAAAATGTTATAAACAACATAAAAAGGGAGATGGTTATAGGCTATATAAAAAAAAGTTGATCTATAACAAAGGCTGAATCACGTAAACACCTTAGTATACAACAGTCGAATGGTTTTTGTGTATAACATTATACATGAAATTAATCGAACTGATCAGATAAATCATGTCAATAACTTCGACGTACAATGATCAAATTATTATGTGAATAATAAACAACCATGCAAATGAGTCGCTACAGCTATTTACAACATATAACAACACTACTATAATTCTAAGAAAAATGAAATAATTCTGAGAAGATGGATCAATTCTCAAGCAAATTATTATTTCAGTATGGTCCGTATTCTGTATGTCAGTTTTTGTTTATTAAATTGTTAGATGAAAGTACAGAATAATTAACAAAATACCATCCCCTACCCATATTAAGAATGGTTTTAAAAATTAATGTATAAATACATTGACACAGGTAGAAGTTAGGCAACTCTTGCTTCACGATATAATTCAACATTATTGTGTTATTTGCTTTCCTCACATCCTGGCACTATGATTTTTAGAGAAATTAAAGATGATTCAGCGGGTTTTTGAAATTAGTACATTGTAGCAAAATTGGCAATAACCGAAATGGGGGAGAATAAAGAGCTTACCTCGGATACGTCTGTTGTTGCGTTGCGGGTCGATTGGAAGAGAGTTCCGAGATGGCGTCCATTGGGTTTTTATTGGCGTTGACCCAATGCAATTCTCGCAGACTCGCGTGTGCTCTTGCGCGATTATGCAAATATATAATTCCTGGCTGCAGGACGCTGGGAAGCAGTCAGCGAGTGTTTTGCAGATTGTGCGTAGATGGTTCTGGTGAGTGGATTGTTCTTTGTGACAAACCCCGAATCTGCGAGAAGCTAGTTTTCTTCTGCCTTTTTCTTTTTTTTTTCTGTCTCTTTCTTCTTCTTTCTCCATGGTCATTAGAGCCAAGAAATCCCTCTCTTCTAGAGGTGGGTGGTGCAGAGTGAAACTGACTATTTCCTATCTTTGTTCCTGATTTTTGACTACTACATTTTGCTACATACATGAATACATTGCCACGGTTAGTTATTAGGCAATTCTTGCTTCAACGTGAATTTCAACGATGCCGTGTTTTTGCAACCAACATTTTATGATTCTTTTATTTTCTATATGTTTATCACCATATGTATGTGCTACGTGAATAGCCTCAAAACAACCAAATATATTTTCAACATAATTAAAGTATGCTGTCATAACGAGTACTTTCTTCTCACAAATCTTACTAGTTACTGTAATAGTCTGTCATAAAAGTAATCTTTAGTCTAACCGCATTGTTGTTGTTCGTAAGCGGATATTGATATGAAAATTGTCTCGCCAATCATTAACTAAAATAGTATGACTTGCATACTCGATTAACTTTAATCAGCTACTCGTTTCTCTGCAATAATGATAGCAACACCAGTAAGATCTTATAAGAACACTTATAGATTACGTTTTTAAAAATGATAAATATAATGTATTTTTATTTGTTATTTGATGTGTTGTATATCTGTTGCGTAAAAAGTGGACAGAGCCCAATAATTAAGTAATACTTAATTGGTATGCACACCCACTATTTACCATATCGAGACATATAGATTATTTCTATTAGATTTTGACATATGACGTACAATTATTTATTTACGCCATTCTGGTACTCTCCTTTTCTTGAGCTGCTATGACAAAAAATGATTATATTTTTCCAGCTCAGGAGTTTCTCCCAACATGGTAATGTATACAGAATGTCGGGGATATTTTCACTCTTACGTTAGCATTTACTTTCACAGCCACCCATTTCATCGGGTTAGGCTTATTAATATGTTCATTCTGTCTAACAGTGTTTCTATTCTATTTGTATGCTATTTATATTCTCTGTTAATATTTTAATCTAAATAATAAACACTCTCTTCAAGTACACATGCTTTTTTTCCGGGCGTTTTTCCACATTCTCGATTGATGAATTATTCGAATAAGTGTCAACAAAAACGGAGCGGTTTTTGTATCAAAACCACGAAAGTCGCTTACAATACTGTTTTTTTTTTGTTCTTTTTTTTACTTATTTTCACTTTTTTAAATCGTATGATTTATGTGGAAATAAACCCTTATTTTCCGGGTCCGGTGGGTGTATTAGGCTAGTTATTCTTATATACGTATTCATGTTGTCAGAAATCGCCATTAAAAACGTGTGATAAAAACTTGATTAATTCGACCTCATATATTTCGAAGCTTATAACTACTTGACAAATGTAATTCAAGTCCTATTTTTTTCAATTAAAAGAGCAAAGACCAATTAAAAAAAATAACAGGTTCAATAGCAAATTATGCTTGTTTTTTTTAATCAGTTTTCTTTTAAAAAGATTTAAAGAAAATCATTGAATTTTAACTTACTTCGATAATATATATATATATATATATATACATTCCAAAAAATCACTTACCTATAAAAAATACTAATCAATGGGTACTTCCATTTTTCATTGTTAAAAATTTATCCATATTTATATTTTATATCCCATGACTTTTCTAAATAAAATACTTTTTAAGCAAAAAACAAACAAACGCGACATCAGATGTTTTTCACAGTTGAAATAAAGGGAGACAAATGTCTGCTTTTCTTCTAGTTGACATCTGAGGTGGCCTTAAGCGCCAGAATTAATGTCTCTTTCTATTGCGTGCTGTAAACCAAAGTTAGTAAATATGGGCGACCGTAGTTGAAAATGATCCCATTTCACTTATCAGTTTTTGCCGATAAAAAACCCATTCGACCGATTTTTGATTTTTTTTTATTCTCTTAAAGAAATACATGAGTTTTTGATTTAATATAGTTTATTTCTTCTTTATGGAGTAAATATTTTTAAATATCTAAAAAAAAAAAAAGATTGAATGAAATAGAAAAAATTGCTGCAATTATACGAAATTTTCTGCACAATATAACAAGATTATAAGGTTTCACTTAAAAAAAATTCAACGTGATTTTTAAAAAAAGTTTTAAACTTTGGACTTTAAATTTGCAAATAACTTTTTTTGTTGTTTTAAATTAGCCTGTTTTATTTATTGATCTTTTATCTTCAATTTGTGATATATAAATTTGAGATGATAAAATTATTTTTTAAACAACTTTAATAGTTTATTTTGGAAGTATATTCCATAAAGAAAATAAACAACCTACTTTAAAAAGAGAAATTACGAGTTTTTTTTTATATTTGATTCGCAGTTTTGTGGTAGGGGTGTCAAAAAACCCCTAGAATTCTGATACACCTGAAGATTTAACTGAACAGATCGCAATTTTTTTACACAAATAGAAAGGATTTTACATTAAAAGTTTTTGGTATGGCATTTTCTTGTATGATTTTACATTTAAAAATGAGTACTTTATTATAAATTTATTTAGTTTGTTTTTCGTAAACCCTATACATACAAATATATAAACAGATGCATATACAAACTTTTTATATAGCGATATATACTTACAAATAGATGCACTCTCTGAACGCATATTTTACTGGCCGTTAATATATGTATCATATTAATTTAACGATTAGTGAACAGGAAAAAACTGCAAATTTAAAAATAATATATGTTGAAATTCTCTTAGATGAATAGAAGAAAGTTTTCGACTGGAATTTATTTTATTATCATTCTTATTTAAGAAGAACACATAAAATATTACTCTAACCTCTCCACCCCCAAATTGAACATGATAATACGTGGGAATATGGTCCGCAACACATCAGAAAATATGCTAAACTAGCCCCAAAGGGGGATTTGATTTCTGTTTACGATGTTCTCATTGGAACGCTATAGACACTACACTAAAATATTAGTTTGGTATTAAATGTTTCAGGAAATAATACCTATGTAGTAACTTTGCTTTTATTTTGGTGTAGGGGCGAGTAAAATTATGGCGAACAAACAAATACTATGTTAACCCCAACAGTGGAGGTAAAGCCTGGGAAGATGGTCTCGTGGCAATCGAAAAGATACTACACCATCCCCTAAATATATAACAGATATTAGATTAATATGTCACGTTTTAGCATGAAGAAATAATTTCCTTCCACATTTCAGAATACACTACATTGATCCTCTTAATTTTTCATATTAAATAGATTAGTACAATCATTGCAAATATTATAGTTTCGGATTCAGGCAGATACATAATCTCCATACATTTATATATTTATATATATATATATATATATATATATATATATATATATATATATATATATAAATATATAAATGTATATATATATAAATATATATATATATATTTATATATATATACATTTATATATTTATATATATATATATATATATAAATATAAATATATAAATAGATTAGTACATGTACAGTTTAGTCAAGACATTAAAAAATGAAAATATCGAAAAAATGTTATATTGTACGTTTATCTGTTTTTGACTGAACATCTCCGGAAAAAAATTTCATTTAATTTGGTGGAGTAGTTTTTTAAGGTAAAAAAAAAACTTAAAAAACTACTCCACCAAATTAAATGAAACAACGGAAAAACACGTTCTTATGAGAGCGCGTTGAAGTCAGCCATTTTGAAATTTGCTGAACACGCCACGGGGAGATAACTCTGTGTAAAGCGCCGGTACTTCCTCCCCATCTTTAATTCTAGCTTTTCTTCCTAAAAATCGCACCTTTTGCTCGGTATCATAACAAATTGTATTTTCGCTATAAAAAAGTACTTGATAATTATAATAATGATACAGGTAATAATAATAATAATGTTATTATTATTAATAGTATTATTATTGTTATTGTTATTATTATTATTATTATTATTATTATTATTATTATTTTCATTATTATCATTGTTGTTATTTTCATTATTATTTTTATTATTATCATCGTTATTATTTATCGGTGATATCATTGTTATTATTATTATTATTATTATTATTATTATTATTATTATTAATAATAATAATTATAATAATAATAGTAATTATTATTATTAATAATAATAATAATAATTTATTATTATTATTATTATTATTATTATTATTATTATTATTATTATTATTATTATTATGAATTGTTATGAAATAATCAGTGCAATGCTTGACTAACATTTTCACTTTTTTCAGATCAAAGTTATTTCGTATCAGATATATTTACAACGAAGAAGGCTGTGCCATAAGACGCAACAAACCGGTGCCGTTTAATATGACTGTGTTAAGCGGATCAACTCATATCTCAGCCACGCGAGATTTCGTGGATTTTCTCGTTAATAATCCAAAATCTAAAGTATATATTGATTGGTTAAATGGCACTAAAATTCCAGATGAAACTGTTTTTAGCATGCTTAACGGAAACCCACACCTTGGTGTGCCGGGTTCGTACAAAGGTAACATTTCGCAATTTGTTAATTCTGATTAACGATATATAAATTCTTTACTGTTTCATTTTATTGGTCAATGTAATTATTTTGATAAACGTATTTTTAGGCTTGTTGAGAGAATGGATGTTTTAAGTATATAACATGTGTCCATGTCCGCGCGGGTGTAACCATCGTTTGTAGAAGGAAAAAAGAAATGTGTTTTCATCTCACGTTCGGGTCACTATCGTTTGTTCGCGCGTGGGAAAAGAAGTGAGTAATGTAATAGAACGAGAAATGGCAGTCCATCGTGTAGACAAAGAAGAGGATAGAGGGTTGACGTCAGTTAGCAGTCAGCTACGCGAAGGTGTTCTCAGAGACCAGTAGTAGATAGAGAGAGAAAGAGTCTGTTTGCTTTTTGTCCCACATAGTAGTAAATGGCGTGAGGTACGCGCGGTCGGTCCGTAGACCGAGCAGCTCGAAAGCTGGGCCGAAAAGAAGGAGCTGCTTATTGCTCTTTCTTTTATACTCGTTTCCGGAGTGTCTTTTGCGCATGTGTGATTTGAAAGGAAGTGACGTCGTCCATCTTTGTGCGTACGTGTGCGCGGGTGTGAGTACATGTGTGTACGTTAGCGTGTGTGTATATACACGTGAATGTGAGTGTATGTACGCGAACGTGAATATATGTACGTGTGTGGACGTGGGCGCGTATGTTTGTGTGCGCATATGTATATTACAAGTAATATAGCTTGAAATGTGAACGTGTGTTTGTGTGAGACTAGGAAAGGCTCGCGCATGCTTCATGTGTTAGTATGTTTTATTTAATAGTTATTTTTGTATACCGATGCATTAAGCCTCATTCTCTACTCCAGGCAGATTCTATTCTTTCCGGCCGCGATTCTAATTGTAATTCAACTGCAAAAAATAACTTTATGTGGTTCCGTTTGTAATGTGCTATCCAATATACGAGTTTTCAGTCATGTTTGAAATAATGTTTTCCTTATTCTTTTAAGCTTATTTTGACATTGTTGGTCACACTTATTTTGACATTGTTGGTGACATTTGTTTTACATTGTGTGTCACACTTATTTTGACATTGTTACTCACACTTATTTTGATATCGTTGGTCACACTTATTTTTACATTGTAGATCACATTATTTTGATATCGTTGGTCACACTTATTTTTACATTGTAGATCACATTATTTTGACATTGTTGGGAACACTTATTTTTACATTGTAGATCACATTATTTTGACATTGTTGGGCACACTTATTTTTACATTATTGGTCACGCTTACTTTTACATTGTTGGTAAAACTTGTGTTTTGATATTGTTGGTTACACTTATTTTTTTACATTGTTAGTCACATTTATTTTTTTACATTGTTGGTCTGACTAATTTTTACGTTGTAGGTCATACTTATTTTGACATTGTTTTTCAAACGTATTTTGACATTGCTACTCACACTTATTTTACATTGATGGTTACACTTTTTTTTTTAATTTTTGGTCCCACATTTTTTTGACATTGGTGGTCACACTTATTTGTACATTTTTTAGTCACACTTATTTTGAAATTGTTGGTCAAACTTATTTTGAAATTGTTGGTCAAACTTATTTTGAAATTGTTGGTCAAACTTATTTTGAAATTGTTGGTAATGCTTATTTTGACATTGTTGGTAATGCTTATTTTGACATTGTTGATCTCATTGTTTTGATATTTATTGTTGGTCACACTTATTTTTACATTGTTGGTCACTCTTGTTTTATATTGTTGGTCACACATATTTTGAGATTTTAAGCCACAGTTGTTTCTACATTGTTGGCAATACTTATTTTCGCATTGTTGGTCACTTGGTTATTTGACATTTTTACTCACACTTATTTTGACATTTTTCGTCATGTTTTTTGGAACAACGATTGTTACACTTTTTCAATAGAATTTTTTAACTTAAAATGTTGATCTTAATATAATTTTTTTAACTTAAAATGTTGATCTTGATATAATTTTTTAACTTAAAATGTTGATCTTAATATAATTTTTTAACTTAAAATGTTGGTCTTAATATAATTTTTTAACTTAAAATGTTGGTCTTAATATAATTTTTTAACTTAAAATGTTGGTCTTAATATAATTTTTTAACTTAAAATGTTGGTCTTAATATAATTTTTTAACTTAAGATGTTGGTCTTAATATAATTTTTTAACTTAAGATGTTGGTCTTAATATAATTTTTTAACTTAAAATGTTGGTCTTAATATAATTTTTTAACTTAAAATGTTGGTCTTAATATAATTTTTTAACTTAAAATGTTTGTCTTAATATTATTTTTTTAACTTAAAATGTCGAGCTTAATATAATTTTACTTCTAATCTTAAAATGTTAAAATGTTGATCGTTATATAAGAATTTTGAAAATTATTTTCTTTTGCATAAAATTTTTTTATGTCAGATTTGTTTGCAATATAATTGTCTATTATTTTGTACTATTGAATTTGATGTAGAATCGTATTCTTATGCTGCTGTCAATAGTATTTTGTTTCATTTGTCTTGCTTTAGATTTAAATAACATTATATTTAATTCAGTTTAAAATATGAAAATTGCATTTTTATTTGTTTCATCATCATCATCATCATCATCATCATCATCATCATCATCATCATCGTCGTCGTCGTCATCATCATCATCATCATCGTCATCATCATCATCATCATCGTCATCATTATTCTGTGCTGACCTTTGATTTGAGAAATTCTTTTTCAAACTATCCCATTTCTTGCCATCCCTTATCCCTTATTGCCATTTCTTGCTCATCCCTTATCCAAAATAGTTTTTATTACTTTCTTCCACGTTTCCACTTTGTCAATTGATCTTCAACCCACTTCTTCTACAAATACCAAGTCTCATCTATTCTTTCTATGTGACCATACTCCGCATACATCCCTGTGCAGTTCATGTTTAATCTGCCTTTGAAATCATCACATCTAAATTTGTCTAAAACTCACATTATACATTAATTGCATCATTCTCGTATTATTTCTCTCCATATTCTTAACTGGCCAAGTTGTACTTTCATACCGCATCACACTGCGTATACATGTGTTGATGAATAGCGGTAACGCTCTGCTGGTTAGTAATGCCAAAAATTACCTGAAATCAATTTTTCCACTCCTTACTCTTACAATCACACCAGCAGTAGCTCCTCTCTATGCTTGAATAGTATCAATAAAATAACAAAACTCCTAAACAATCTCAATAACCTTACAACTGTACGTATTTATTTGCCTTCTAATACAGATAAAGTTAAACATAAGTTTATGTTTAATGTCGAGTAAATTCAGTATTCAATGGATTAAATAAAACGGTTTCTTTTCTTAGAGCGTTTCAGTACTACAAGCTATACTATGGACTTGGTAATATTCATCCAGACTTATATTTTCCATAGATTTCATCCATGTTTCCAACATGACAAATAGATATTTTTCTTATATTTCCTGCACAAATTAAAAATAACATTATATTTCGTCTGCTTTGCTAAACTGTGATATAAGATTTGCTTGTGGCTGTTACAATTAAGTTTAATATCCCAACAAGTTAAACGTAGCAAATTAGTTTGAAATACAATTTTATACATCATTTTAAAGTTTGAAATAGTATTTGCTTTTCTCTGTGGTGTTAATGTCTTCTAATAGCATTTGTTCGATATGTCATGCTTAAATTTGAAAAAAATGTTATATATTTTCAGTTGAAAATCGTGTTATATTTATGCTTGAAATATCTGACCAGCTACATTTTGAAATAGCCCTGTTTGGTACATTTAATTTTAGATAGCATTTTAATGTGTTTATCATGATTAAGTTTGAAATAGAATTACCATCGTGACAAATCCGTAGATTGTATGTTTGCAGATTTACATGATCATGTATTCTTTTTTCTTGCAGGCTCACTACACTCTATGCGCTTTTTACCTCACATTTCTCGATATAAAGTATGGGATTATGACCGCAATGGCTTCTGTGGTGGATTTTTCAGGCGAGGTGTTTGCATTTTCAGTGTGAGAGATCTTCCACAACTAATCACTAAAACTCAGATGTTTGCCAACAAATTTGCGGGTGTGGATCCGCATAACTTCATGGCTCGACACTGCCTTGATGAATGGCTTTTCAACAGGACAAGAGACGAATATCTCGGTCATTTCAGATTTAATCTCCGTCCATATCAATCTTTACCTCAAGCTTATCCATAAAAATACACCAATACTCTATTCATGTTTTATCTCTTTCTGTTCGGGGATGCAAATCCTAGATCAACTTTTAAAAAGTTTTACGAGAGGGGTAATAATTTTGTATGAACGTTTTTGTTTTCTTTGTTTTTATTATTACAATATAATGGTATTTGCGACCATGAACAATAAATTTCATTTTATTTATAACATTAAAGTTATAGAAATTGAAAAATGCAAAAATGGTAAGACGGTCTTCAGGAATAAACACAGGAATACACAATGGTTTCGTTTTCTTGTACTAGTTAATAATAACAGAAAATTAGTATTACATTTATTCACTTTGTCATAGCACACAAATAGTTTTACATGCGTGATAAGTGATCATTCCTGGCGAATGTGATTACTATGTGTCTACATCAATATCTATCAGTACCTATATAGTTTACAAAAGTAATATCTCCTGTTTTTAACTCAAAATGTTGAAGAGCTATGAAGACGAGAGTGATGCTATTAAAATGTGCCTCAGAATTTTTATTACATAATCATCACCATTCTTAATGCACTTTTGCCAGCAATGAAAGCCTTTATACCTTGGCCGTAAAAGTAAGCATTTGCCAAGGCGATTCATTTTTTTTCCATGCGTTGTTGTTGTTGTTGTTGTTGTTGTTGTTGTTGTTGTTGTTGTTGTTGTTGTTGTTTGTGGTGGTGGTGGTGGTGGTGGTGTAAAAGTCAGCACTTGCCAAGGCGGTTCATTTTTTTCATGACTGCGTTGTTGTTGTTGTTGTTGTTGTTGTTGTTGTTGTTGTTGTTGTAAAAGTGAGCACTTGCCAAAGCGGTTCATTTTTTTCATGACTGCTTTGTTGTTGTTGTTGTTGTTGTCACCGCAAATTTCTGCTTCTGACGCACGTCCATGGCAAAAGTTACTTTTTAGAGTCTCACACCGTCAATATCTAAAGCAAAAAGATCAAACTTTCAGGTCATAAATGCATAAGTTCAGTCATTTGCAATCTCCTTTGACGAAACGAAATAAAAAAAATAGGATGCATTACTTGTGGAACAATCCTAATATGTTTAGATCAATCATATTTGTATTTCTTCATATAACAAACGCAATATATTCCGATCTTGTTTTGGAATTTTTTTTTATATCTCCCTCACATCAGGATTATACCCTGATGAGAAGCATACTTAACATTTTCATATTTGGTTGAAGGAATCGCACGGGTTTTTAAATTTTTTAGTCGAAGAGTTTTATGGAAAGAAAAATAGGAAGCCAAGTAATACACAAACTAAAATATGAAAATATGTCTGTATTGAAAAGGACGAAAAAGACGAGAGGATTTTTAATTTTTTATTATAAATCTTACTTGTTTAGCCACAACTTCTACACGGTGATCTAATGTGTGTCACTGTATTCTACAATATATTTTGGGGTAATACCTCTTTATCAAAATGTGGGTTTTTCAAATCTCCTAAAACTCGTGTGGGTTGTTAATGTTGTTTTGATCGCAGTTCTGCAATAAATATCACTGACATGCAGCAAATAAAATAAAAGTATTTTAAATGATGAATTGATTCTCGTTATTTGTAATTGTTGTATTTATCATTATTTAGATAAGTTATATTTAGTAAATTCAGCGTGGCCAATTGTTATTATAATGAATTATTCTATTTTGGAATTCAAAATTCAATCCGTTTTTGATTAAATATTTAATTTTAATAACTGAAGTTAATCCCTTAAAACCTTATAGTGAATTATTTCCTTTACAAAAGAGAATAGTTAGAAATGTCAGTACAATAAAATTCATATATGTGAGTTTATATGTTTAACTTCTTCTTTTTTTTTAATCTTTTCATGCGTTATGATTAATTATAATTTTATTAATTGCATTTGTGATCGTTTTATTCTTGCATTTTTTTTTACATTTTTAGAAATATTTGTTATTAATTATTCTATTCTGTATATTATTAACATTTCTGATCAGTTTATTTCTTTTTAGTATAATATTAAGTCAGAATCGTGATTTTCGTCTGTGATAAAATTATTATGCAAGATCATTTTCTTTTTTATTTTTGTTATTCCTTTTCTATTTGGGGATGAGAGTGTGATTGTAAATCTATATATTATTTTTTCTATACATTATTTTTTTATTTTATTAACTTGTAATATATTATTATCTGTAATCATTTTCATTTATTTGTTCATATACTTTTTAAATTCTATTAAATCTAAATCATTCTACGAAGTGTATTATACTAATGGTATTTGTCATTATTTTATTTTATTTAATATATTATTTGTTTTCTTTTTTTATTTTTGACTTATACAAATTTGTGTCGAAGTTTTTGCAATGTGTGAACCGAAGTTAAATATAATATGTAATATTTTATAAATGATGAAGCAATTTAAAATCATACATTACGTTCAGGGCGATACTTAGAAAGAAATAAAGCTGCTTTTATACGAATATTTCCAGGGATGCCGTGGTCAAGATTTTATTAATCTGTTAGTGTTGTAGTAATTGCTAAGGTTCTAGAAACTCATAATGGTTTGTGTATCTCTGTTCCTTATCCTGATGTGTAGTTGTCTCCTAGTACTAACCATTTAGAATTTGTTTCAAGTGGTGCATTCTAATCTGTAAAAAATATATGTGCATTAGCAAATGTCTGTAGCATTTATTGGATAGTTTGCACATCATTGTCGATATTGGATATAAAGCATTTCATACGTTTATATGGTTTTTGAAAGTTGTGATTTGAGTTAATATTTTGGTTTTTATCAACTGAAAATTTGCTTTTATCTATCTTTAAAAGATTCCGGTCATTTTCATTGTATTCTCATTTAGAAACGGAAACTGATTGCACACAAAATTTTATGAACCAACAATGTTTCATCGTTTGAACATTATGACTTTTATTAGCTTTTCGAAAGAAATGAATGCGTTTATTAATCAGACATTTCCGACGAGACTGTGACTCGTGTCAAATAATAGGAAGAAAAATAATTCCAACTATATTCCTATCTGGGTTTAAGGATTTGGATTAGCATGTTGATAACTGATTTATGTTGATAACTGATTTATGTTGATAACTGATTAATGTTGATAACTGATTGATGTTAATAACTGATTTATGTTGATAACTGATTATGTTGATAACTGATTTATGTTGATAACTGATTTATGTTGATAACTGATTGATGTTGATAACTGATTGATGTTGATAACTGATTTATGTTGATAACAGATTTATGTTGATAACTGATTTATGTTGATAACTGATTGATGTTGATAACTGATTTATGTTGATAACAGATTTATGTTGATAACTGATTTATGTTGATAACTGATTGATGTTGATAACTGATTTATGTTGATAACAGATTTATGTTGATAACTGATTTATGTTGATAACTGATTGATGTTGATAACTGATTTATGTTGATAACTGATTGATGTTGATAACTTATTTATGTTGATAACTGATTGATGTTGATAACTGATTTATGTTGATAACTGATTGATGTTGATAACTGATTGATGTTGATAACTGATTTATGTTGATAACTGATTGATGTTGATAACTGATTGATGTTTATAACTGATTGATGTTGATAACTGATTTATGTTGATAACTGATTGATGTTGGTAACTTATTGATGTTGATATCTGATTGATGTTGATAACTTATTTATGTTGATAACTGATTTATGTTGATAACTGATTGATGTATATAACTGATTGATGTTGATAACTTATTTATGTTGATAACTGATTGATGTTTATAACTGATTGATGTTGATAACTGATTTATGTTGATAACTGATTGATGTTGATAACTGATTGATGTTTATAACTGATTGATGTTTATAACTGATTGATGTTGATAACTGATTGATGTTGATAACTGATTGATGCAGATTCTGATAAAGAGGAAAAACAAGCATAGGGTTCATTAGCTCATAATAAATACTATGTAAGCGCTATTACAGTTGTTTTGATCTATGGCTAATTCGAGGCTGACCCCTTACAAAATATAGCCATTATTTGAAGAACATGTCTTTTAAGAATATATACGCAGAAAATGTATTTTTCTTACTTAAACATAGACTAGTGATCAATTTATTTATTTTTTGTTTCATATTCAGAAACAGTAATCAGTTTGATGTTTCAATCCCTGTCAATCGAAGGATGACGAGTTGACTTTCTTAAGAAAGTTCAATCAAAATAGAATAATATACAAAGATAAATATCATATATATATATATATATATATATATATATATATATATATATATATATATATATATATATAATATATAATATAATATAAAGCTGAACGTCTGCGTGCGTGTGTGTCTGGTCACGAATAGGCTCCTACATGGTTAACTATTATAGAAAACTGATCACATATGATGATAGAAGATGTATCGAGACACAGGAATCGGTATGTTTGATCTGGCAAAATGATGATTCATTAAAATTGTGGGGTCTGCGTTCGCGCCTGGTCCACAAAGTATGGAAATAAAAAATTTAAAAATTAAAAAAAAATGTTTACAAGTGTTTTGGATTAAGATGTACATAAGAATACTTTGATAAGTATGTTTTAACTTAAATAGGGATGGTGTAATAAAATTGTGGGGTCTGCATTCGCGCCTGGCCTCCATAGAATGGAAATAGGCACAAACTTTAATAAAGACTTTTCATATCTATCTGCGTAAGTATAATTTGATAATTATGTTTCAGTTTGATTAAATATGGTATAATAAAATTATGGGGTGTTCGTTCGCGCCTGACCTCCATAGAATGGAAATATGTCACAAGGTTTAACAAGATTTTTTAATATAGATCCACAGAATATTGTGATAAGTGTTTCAGTGTGAACAGGTATGGTGTAATAAATTATGGGGTTTATCTATTTTTACTTTGATCATATTTTGCTTTGGTTTTGATACCCCCAAATTCGAAGCTATCTCTTTACAACTCTCTTCCTTCTCATAACCTCTCCACCATACTGTATATCGATACTCTATGGCTGATAATAATAATAAATTGATCACTAGTCTATGTTTAAGTAAGAAAAATACATTTTCTGCGTATATATTCTTAAAAGACATGTTCTTCAAATAATGGCTATATTTTGTAAGGGGTTAGCTTTCGTACATTCATATCTGACCTACCTCTGAATGCCATGTTTAAAAAGGATGTGTCCTCTATAGTATCAGACCTGACCGAATCGTTAATTATAGGCATAGACCGATTCATACCATCCAAAAAATTCCAACGAAACACTAACAGTCAGCCATGGTTCTCCCCTGAATGTGCTGCTGCCATCGCGCACAGAAATCACTTTTTCCATAGCTACCAACGTAATAGATGTACTGAGACTAAAGCTTCTTTCAGGACTGCCAGCAACCACTGTAAAAGAGTAATAAAACAATCAAGAGAGCTATATCCTCACTCTGTAAAATCCAAAGTAGCTAAACAGCGGCTTGGTTCCCATCAGTTCTGGCAAAGAGCAAACAGGATCTTGAACAGAAGTGTGTGTTCTATCCTAACTATCATCAATGGACCTAAGGTCATCTCGTCAGCATCAGACAAGGCCAGACTATTTGCCAAGAACTTTGCAGCTAATTCTACCCTATGCGACAATGACCATCAACTCCCTGTATTTCCACCTATAACAGACAACACGCTATGCAACATACCAATATCTGTGCGTGAGGTCGCCAAGCTAATCAAGAACCTTGATTCCAGTAAAGCAACTGGCCCTGACGGCATTTCAGTTATAGTGCTGAAAAAGCTCCAACCAGAACTTGCCCCCATACTTACAAAACTGTTTAAGCGTTGCCTTAAGGAGAAGTGCTTTCCAACACCCTGGAAAACTTCATCAGTATGCCCTGTATTTAAGAATTCAGGTGAAAAGTCATCTCCCTCTCAGTACAGACCAATAAGTCTCCTGTGTGTCGTGAGTAAGTTGTTGGAATCCATATTAAATAAAGAAGTAGTCAACCACCTCGACAGAAACAACCTTCTTAGTTACATGCAATATGGTTTCCGCTCCGCCAGATCTACAGCAGATGTGCTAACGGTTATATCACACAGAATCTCTTGACAAAGGTTTCCTTTCTAGGGCAATTGATCTTTACATATCGAAGGCCTTCGATAAGGTATGGCATAATCTTCACAAGGTTTCCAGCTACGGTATTACTGGAAATGTTTTCTCAATCATTAAATCATTTCTCTCCGATAGGTTCATAAGAGTAGTGGTTGATAGGCAGAAATCAGAGGCCCACAGTATTAATGCTGGAGTCCCCCAGGGTTCCATCCTGGGCCCAACTCTCTTCCTGATCATCATCAATGATCTCCCAAAACACATACTTAAATCATTAGTTGACATCTATGCTGATGACACGACCATCTATGGCAACACATCAAAGGCCATAAATGACAAAGTTCTCTCTAATTCTCTCTCCTCTAATCTTGAGCACGTGGTATAATGGAGGAAGAGGTGGCTGGTCACTTTTAATGCATCCAAAACCAAGCTTCTATCTTTACATCATCAACGCTCTGATCCCCATCTGGCATCAATTGAAATGGATGGCTCTCGTCTTGGAGAGGCTCCATGTTTTGACAAGCTTCTGGGTTTGATCTTTACTTCTGATCTGAAATGGAACACGTACATCAAATCTGTTGCCAGGGACGCTGGGAAAATGGTGGGATCCTTCTACCGCTCCAGAAGATATCTCACTACTGATGCAATTCTCTATCTATATAAAAGCCAAGTACGTCCAAGGATGGAGTACTACTCCACATCTGGGCAGGAGTCGCTAAAAGCAGCCTATCCTGCCTTGACAGAGTACAAAATAGACTTCGTGGTTTAGTGGGGGATGCCCTTTTCTCTTCCCTGCAACCTCTCTCCCACAGAAGAGACGTTGCAAGCCTGTCTTTGTTTTATCGCTATTTCTATGGCAGGTGCTCGTCTGAGTTCCAATCCCTCGTCCCCCCTCGCCAATCTTTCACAAGAAACACCCGTCTGTCAATAATTTTCCCCACTTTTTATCTGTGCCTAAATCTAAACGTAGATTCCATGAGCAAAACTTCTTCTTTGAACTGCACGCCAGTGGAACTCTCTGCCGCTTGCCTGTTTCCCACCTGACTGCAACCTGGACCTCTTCAAGTTCAACATAAACAAACTCCTGACAAACCGCCCCCTTAAGTAAGACACTCTATCAAAACCCCAATGCTAATGATTACTACAATACTATCTCATTGATTACTGTACACGCAATAACCCTTATCCCTGAGTGGCCTTCGGCCCTTGATGGTGACCCCCATGTAAAAAAAAAAAAAATGTTGGGATCCAGATTTGCTTGCTAGATTTGAATCTGTTGAAGTGCGCAAAATAGGAAAAATGGATTGCTTTGAGGAACGAATAATGCGTTTATTGAATTAAACGAACTATTAATTATTTTTGAAGAAACAAATGAAAGAAAAGGGTACAGCACGTGTTTAGTTTGGCGTGCGTCTCTTGCTGTTAACTGGTGAGAAGGAAAGTCTATTGTGGTAGAGAGAGTAAGTGTGTAAGAGTGCTTCGTTCAAACACATCCATTTCATTTTAAAATAACGGGGTCACCATCGTTTGTTGCGGGCAAGGATATAAATAACAACAAAGATAGCTACAAAAGAGAATAATGAAACGAATGGAAAGAAGGAAACAAACTCAATTGCTGGATAAAATGAGCATGTCATTTATTTTCTGTTGAAAAATGAATGTTTTAGGTGTAACTCGTGTTCATGTCCACGCGTGGAAAGAAGAGTGAGTAATGTAGTGGAACGAGAAATGGCAGTCCAGTGTGTAGACAAAGAAAAAGATAGAGGGTTGACATCAGTAAAGTTGCGCGCACATGTTGGTACTTGTCCACATGGAAATGTCTTCAGGCCACTGTGGACGCGAACTTGTCTGGTTGATGGACCAAAGCAAAAGGGAAAAAAAGAATGAGAAAGTCAATCCAGTTCATGAAGAGAGAAAGCGTATAAAGTGTTAGCTCTTGCCCCACACAGTAGCAGGTGGCGTGAGGCGGTTGGTCCGTCGACCTCTCAGCTCGGAAGCCGAATTGGAAAAAAGGGTAGGAAACAGCTTGTCTCTTGCTTTTATAGTTGTTTCTGGTGGTCTTTTGCACATGTGTGGATTTCCTTTGAAGGGGAAGTGACGTTGCTCATGTGTGCGTATGTGTGTGCATATGTGTGCGTACATGTGTGTATGTTAGCGTGTGTGCATATGCATGTTAATGTGAGTGTATGTATGCAAACGTGAATATATCTACGTGTGTGTACGTGTGCGCGTACGTATATGACAAGAAATATGGCTTGAGATGTGAACGCGTGTGTTTGTGCGAGACTAGAAAGGGCTCGCACAAATCATTCATCACAACTAACATACATCATTTTAACTATAATAAATATATATAATATATAAACTTTGGCTCGGCACCTAAGACCCTTTATTTTTCCCAAAATGTTTTTTTTAATCTCAGCTACATTTAAGACGTGATAGCAAAAATCTATTCATGTGAAGACATCCCTGTATAGCATCAAGCTTTTTATTTAATATTTCTCTTTAGAATTCACTATGTAGAAGCTTCCAATAAACACAGATTGCATCTTTTTGATTTGACAGGTCTATATACTTACGCACCCTACTATACTATTGACCATTTCAATTCAAAATCTTTTTTGTTTCTATGAATTTCCCTGGCCCAATCACCTAATGCAGTTGTATTCCTCTTTTTATTTCTAATTATAATTCTTGTACCACCTCCCCTTCTATCATTAACACCTTCTCTATTAGTTTCTGTTGCAATATTTTGGGGCTATAATGGGGTATGATCCCACACAGTCGGACGATTCTATTTATAAACGATGCTGCTAAGAACTGACGAATCAAATTAATTCACGTTCTGCTACCAACCAATCAGAAACCAGAATTGCTTCATAAATATTAAACCTTTTCTGGAGCAATTTCACATGTTCTTTTCCCGGTAAGAATATTTTGTTCTGTGGAACATGTTCTTTTCCCGGTAAGAATATTTTGTTCTGTGGAACACGGTAAGAATATTTTGTTCTGTGGAACTGTCTACTACACACAAGTCACCTCCCAGGACTTGTGTGTAACAGCGAACCATCTGAAACTGTTTCTGAAACTCAAAATGGCTTACACTTACGGTTCATTTTTGAAGGATACAATATAATTTCCGTATCTTTCCTTAAACATGTAATTATGAGGGGGGTGTAATAAGAATAAGAGAAACAGATGCAAGAAATAGGTTTGGTTTAATCCACCGTTTAGTATGCCCATCCAAAATTTTACAGAATAATTGATAAAGATTTCCCAACTGAGAATAGATTAAGCAAAATAATTAACAGGAACTCGGTAAAATTATCTTTCTCTACTTCAGCCAACTTAGCTAACACTATAATAAGCTCTAATAACAGGAAAATAAGCAAAATAATAAAAAAAATGAAAAAATAAATATTTTTTAACAAAATAAGTTTAATTAAATAAAGAAATATAGAAATCTAATTTAAGAAATCGATAAATGGTATTAATAAAACATTTTTAATGGGCATAGTCCTTGTCCGATATTTAGTCCTTGTCCGATATTTAGTACGTGTTTTAAAGATTTATATATCTACCCATTTTAGTATCTTTATTTTAAAAAAATTCAAACAAAATATCTTTTGAAAACGAATTTCAAAAGATTCGTTTTAAAAAGATATTTTGTTTGAATTTTTTTTTTAAATAAAGATACGAAAATAGGCAGATATATAAATCTTTAAAAAAAAAAGTACTTTGCAAAGATACGACATATTATAAAGGAAATGTTTCTTTTCCTTAATGTTTTATTTTTAAAGTATTTTTTTATTTAATAAGTCTGAAGAAGGCTGTTCGTGTGGAATTTTTCAAATGACATATTGTTTGAATTTGTCCAAATGGTCTTGAAACAATTGTAACTAACAATGAAATACACTTCTTATTGTCATCAACCGATTTTTGAAGTCTTGGTTTTTGTTAAAACATATATATATATATATATATATACATATATATATATATATATATATACATATATATATATATGTATATATATATATATATATATAGTAAGTTATAAAAATATATATGGCAATTGATTAATATTCTGCGTTTCATCCACGTTGATTAATCTTAACGTGGATGAAACAAGGAATATTCTGTGTTGCTTAGTTGCCATATATATTTTATAACTTACTACCTAGCTCTACCTATGTATTGAGCAGTGCTGAAGTAAATACTTAAATTTTATGCATAAAATAATGCTTTCGTATATTAATTTATGTGATTTAATGAAGTAATCATATATATATATATATATATATATATGGTTTTAAATAAAATGGTAGGCGGCAGTTTCTCGAGAGCTCTTTCGGCTATCATCTCTTCAGGAGCAAATCGATAGCAATCTAAATAATATTGTGGCGAAAATAAAGAGTTCTATAGGGGAACTTATTTAATGTGCCAACGTACGGGGGCATTAATTAAATTTATTTACGTTTAAAAAAAACGATTAAAAATGTTGGCACAATGTATATAAACTTACTACTTGCAGAGCTCTCTATCGTAGAGGCGTTCATTTAAGATTACCAAGAAAAATGCCTTTACTGAAAGCTAAACATGTCAAACACCGATTAACTTATGAAGAAAAGGTATGTAATTTTGGGAAAAGGTTATCTGGTCGGATGAAACGAAAGTTGAATTATTCGAAAGTAACATGGCGACAAGTGTTTGGTGAAAATGGCACTGCCTCCAACAAACACAATTAAGTTTGGGGTAGTTGGATTATGATACATTATATTGCATTATGATGCATTGTGTTGCATTATGATATGGGAATGCTATCCATGCTAGAATGAATGGTTGCATGTACATTGAGATTATGATACATTGGATTATGATACATTATATTGCATTATGATGCATTGTGTTGCATTATGATATGGGAATGCTATCCATGCTAGAATGAATGGTTGCATGTACATTGAGATTATGATACATTGGATTATGATACATTATATTGCATTATGATGCATTGTGTTGCATTATGATATGGGAATGCTATCCATGCTAGAATGAATGGTTGCATGTACATTGAGATTATGATACATTGGATTATGATACATTATATTGCATTATGATGCATTGTGTTGCATTATGATATGGGAATGCTATCCATGCTAGAATGAATGGTTGCATGTACATTGAGATTATGATACATTGGATTATGATACATTATATTGCATTATGATGCATTGTGTTGCATTATGATATGGGAATGCTATCCATGCTAGAATGAATGGTTGCATGTACATTGAGATTATGATACATTGGATTATGATACATTATATTGCATTATGATGCATTGTGTTGCATTATGATATGGGAATGCTATCCATGCTAGAATGAATGGTTGCATGTACATTGAGATTATGATACATTGGATTATGATACATTATATTGCATTATGATGCATTGTGTTGCATTATGATATGGGAATGCTATCCATGCTAGAATGAATGGTTGCATGTACATTGAGATTATGATACATTGGATTATGATACATTATATTGCATTATGATGCATTGTGTTGCATTATGATATGGGAATGCTATCCATGCTAGAATGAATGGTTGCATGTACATTGAGATTATGATACATTGGATTATGATACATTATATTGCATTATGATGCATTGTGTTGCATTATGATATGGGAATGCTATCCATGCTAGAATGAATGGTTGCATGTACATTGAGATTATGATACATTGGATTATGATACATTATATTGCATTATGATGCATTGTGTTGCATTATGATATGGGAATGCTATCCATGCTAGAATGAATGGTTGCATGTACATTGAGATTATGATACATTGGATTATGATACATTATATTGCATTATGATGCATTGTGTTGCATTATGATATGGGAATGCTATCCATGCTAGAATGAATGGTTGCATGTACATTGAGATTATGATACATTGGATTATGATACATTATATTGCATTATGATGCATTGTGTTGCATTATGATATGGGAATGCTATCCATGCTAGAATGAATGGTTGCATGTACATTGAGATTCTAGAGAAGAACTTTCAGAAATCTGCAACTTCTTTAGGACATGGTCGGAATTTCGTGCTTGAACACGAAAATGATCTCAAACATACCACAAAACTTACAAAGGAATGGTTTAAAAATTATACTCTTAGTTAGTCAACTTATTCTCCTGACTTGAATCCAATTAATAATTTGTGAAATACTTTGAAGCACAATCCATAAAATATCAAGCAATCAGAGAAATTGTGCAATGAAGAATGGGATAAATTAGTGTGAAAAACTATAGGAAGTAACTGGAAGCAGTGAAACCAACCAGAGGCTATGAAACAAAATTGACGTATCCAGTACTTTTGCATAGGATAACTTTTAACTTTGATACACAAAATAGATTTAATCATGAATTTTTAATGATCCTTCCACAACTAAACCAACTTTACGAGATATTAATTACCAAATATCAAGCAAAATAGCAAACATAAACTAGCATTATAACAAAAAATAACATGTATCCAATGCTTATGCGTGTCAATGTGTGTGTGTGTGTGTGTGCATAAACTTAATTCTGCTGTTTTTGATTTCAAATACCGCCTTTGCATTCGAATTCACTTACATCCATTTTTTAAATTTATTTTATGATTTTAAAATAAATGGAATACCTTAAATTTATCTACGAGCACGTGTTTCGTGCTAACTAGCAGTCATCAGTAAGGTTTGACTGTGAATAATTACAAGACATCCTCCCCTTGCTATGTTAAATAATAGTTGTCTAAATAATTAACCCCAAAACAGAATACATCCGACAACAAATACCCAACTTCTTAACTTCTTTGCCAAATGATCTCTCGGTTGAAATGTATGAGTTAGCAAGTATTGCATCCATTAGGATACCACATCTCCAGCTTGAAGAAAATAATAAGAATTAAAAAAAAATATTTGAATGAATAAGAAATGTTACTAAGTGGTTGTCCCTATTTGGTTTAGCATTGGAGTGAAGTTAATCTTGTTTATTATTTAAAATACGCGTGGAATAACAAAGAAATGTTAATGAATTCATTAAAATGGCTGACTTGTTTTCTAAGAAATCAAAATCTATCCTAGTTAATATAATTTAATAAATAAATTATATTTTGTAAATATTTGCCTTTTAAATAGAATTGGAAGGACTAATCTTTTTAATATAAAACTGAAATGTATATTAATGAATTTATTTTGGTACTTGTGCATTTAACGAACCAGACGTAACTCAGCATTTGCTCGGCTTTGTCCGGCGCATGACGTCAACAGCCGGATAAAACCGAGCGTTGGCGATAAAATAAAAACAACGCTACAACAAAATAACTGTACAATGAAATTGTAAAATGTAGAAACATAAAAAAAAATTAAATAAGTACAAAGCAAAAACCATTTTTTTTATTATTGTTTGGAATTGTTTTGTTTTCAAAATAAATATAAAACAAGTATTTTTTTTTAAATAATAGGAAACTTTTCTTTTTTTTTTTTTTTGTCTGAACTTTTCAATTTTTAACGTAAAAAAACATTGTCTATGTCTTAAACACGTAAAAGTTAATTTTTTCAACTCTTTATGTCAAATAAATGGAAAAGCCTAAAAAAGGAGGCAATAAAAAGCATTGGGGGGGGGACTAGGGTTATTTGTACATTTTTTTCGCCAGAAACAAGGATTTCTTTATTTATTAGTGGAAGGAGGGTTTCGGCGTTCCTATTTGGTACAGTGACCAAGAAACCCTTTTGGCCTTTTCCAATGTTTCTTACATTTGTTTATTATTTATTAATTAATTTTACTATTATTGTGGGGAAAAGAAGTAAAGAGAGCAAGACAGAGAGTCGAATTTACGATGTTCTTTCGTAGAGAATATATCAACAAAATAAATACAGTTAACTCTCAATTTATAAAAAAAAAGGATTTATTACTTTTAGGAAATATTTCAATGAAAATAATAGTTCATTTATGAGTGAACAAAAGGGGGGAATTAGTTGAGATTAAGGAAGTTTTAAAATAATTGTTTACATAAAATTAATTAAAAATGAGCATGCGATAGTAGAAGGGGGAATACAAAAGTTAGTTACTGTGTCTGTGTGTTCGCCCACATTGTTTTATCAGCCGACTCGCCTGCTACGTTCACAGTGTTGTCGCGTTAGTTTTGAGCTGCAGACAGTAGTGATATATATATCTTTCAACACTATCTCTGAATTTTTGTTAACTGCCCTTTTTTTTTGAAAATACAGAGGTTTTTAAAGATTTTCACCGGCTCCCAGACACATAATTTCCGACAGCCCGGAAAACTCTCTGATTGGTCAAAAAAAATCAAAACATTGAACCTCCAGAGCAATTCAGTAAAAAGAAAAAGGGCGCCTCTAGCCGCTTGCGCAGAAAACGTCTCGGGGCACTTGAATTTCCGGCAGCGAAAGAGTGAACATCGTAGCTCACCATATAACTTTCCGCCCAGTAAACGGAGTTTAAAGGTTCATCGTTCATGATAAATAGCTTTGGGGTTTTTTTGTGAAGGAAAGTTTGGTAGTATATTTACATGTAAATGTAGGTTGGGAAAAAAAATTTTTTTTTTTTTTTTTGTTTAGAAAATTTTTACATCATTTTTATTTTTAATAATAAAAATATGTGTTGTCCTTTTTCCACCTGATGGTTCTCCCGGACTTTGATTTAGTTTGTTTCTTTTCAACCTCTGTATCAGAGGAAGATACAAAAGTGTCAGATACTGGAAGGGGTGGAACAAAATATTTTGACGTTGTTGAAGAATATGCAGGCTTCAATCTATCTATGGAAACGTTACTGTGTACATCATCAGACATTTTAATAGTAAAATATTTGTCATGACGATGTACTACTTGGAATGGACCTGTATATGGAGCTTCCATAGATTTTCGAATCCTGTCTGTTCTCAACCAGACGCTGTCACAAATTTGAAGATCCTTAGGAATGTACACAGTAGGTAAAGAATGGAGGTGTCCACTGGATAATCCGTCTGTGTCAAATTTCCGCATCTCCTCAGCTAGAGCTTTTATGTGAGCGTCTGTTATATCAATGTTTGCATCCTCGTACGCATCGATTAACAATCTAGGTATCTGTGCATTAGCACCCGTAACTGCAGTAAATGGTGAATAATTGGAATCGTTGGGTGTAATCCTGATACCTAGAAGAACTATAGGAAGAGCAGACAACCAAGATTCTCTTCTGGCAATAATTGCTGTCTTTAATGTTCTGTGTGCTCGCTCGATCATTCCGTTTGCTTGGGGATGGTACGAAGTCGTTCTCAGCCTGTGAAACCCTATAATTTTTGACAGTTCTGAGAACAGCTCAGACTCGAATTGGCTACCTCTGTCTGTAACGACATGGAGGGGCACACCAAATCGCGATATCCACAGATCAACAAAAGCAGTTGATACTGACGCTGCAGTTATTTCGGTCAATGGACAAGCCTCTACCCATCTCGTATTTCTATCGATGCATGTTAATAAATAACGATAGGGAGAGAAATACGGGTCTGTTTTGCTCTTGACTGGTGGTAGAGGGCCAACAATGTCAATGTGTACAGTTTGAAATCTGCTGGATGGCAATTCAAATGGATGCACGTCACTTTTTGTGTGTTTGTTTATCTTTGCTTGTTGGCAATGCTGACATTCCTTGCACCATTCCTTTATTGACTTGGCCATTTTGGGCCAAAAATATCTGGAAGTTATCATTTTAGTTGAAGCAGCAATTCCAGGGTGTGACAAGTTGTGTAAACTGTCAAAAACAGATTTCCGGAGCTTTTGTGTGACAAAAGGTCGTGGAACAGGTAAAGACACGTCACATAGGATTGTATTATGTTCATTAATCTGATACGGCTTCAGTTGATCACATAGAGTTTTTGTTTCTTCATCAGTGGTTTGGTGATTGGCCATCTCCTGTAAGTCACAAATATCAATTGTGATTGCATACGTTGGTCGCGATAAGCAATCAGCTACAATGTTCTGTGAACCTTTTATGTGTGAAATATCAGTCACATATTCACTCAAGAAACAAAGGTGACGCTGTTGTCTATCGGATTTTAAAGGTGTTTGGCTTTTAAAGGCGCTGCAGAGCGGTTTATGATCTGTTAATAACAACAAGTTTCTGCCTTCCACCTGATGTTTAAAATACAAGACTGCTAAATAAGCAGCTAGCAATTCTCTGTCAAAGGTAGAATATTTTTGTTGAGTTTGTGATAACTTTTTTGAAAAGAATCCAATAGGAATTGGTTGATTGTCAATCATTTGATGAAGTGCTGCTCCAACAGCGTAACTGGAACTGTCCGTAACAAGCTGATAATTAGTAGCTTTTGAATCGGGATAAGGTAGAGCGGTTACACCTGATAAACTTGTTTTTATCCTTTCAAAGGATTCAACTTCCTCCTTTGTAAAATCTATTTTCTTAGATTTTTGATTCAACCGAATACACTCGGTGAGTGGTAAACTGATTTCACTGAAATTTGGAACTAATTTTCTGTAAAAATTTGCCATGCCAAGGAATCGACGCAGTGATTTTGAATCGTTTGGTTGAGGAAATTCATTTAATTCGCGGATTTTCTTGTCACTTGGCTTAAGACCATCAACAGATATGTGAAATCCCAAAAATTCAAGTTGAAAAACATTGAAAATACATTTAGAAAGGGAAATTTTAAGGTCGTACTCACTGAGTTTCTGTAAAACAGTATCGAGGTGTTTGGAATGCTCTTCTTCACTATTTGAGAAAATAAGAATATCATCGATGTATATAAAAATACAATCGATGTCGCGGAAAATATTGTCCATCATCCTTTGGAAAGTACTAGATGCGTTCCGCAAACCGAAAGGCATGTAATTGTTCTCATATAAACCGAAGGGTGTTGTGATGGCTGTTTTGCATACATCATCCGGATGGACTGGTACTTGGTGATAAGCAGAAGATAAATCAATTTTTGAAAAAACTTTCTTACCGTGCAGTTTTGATGACAAGGAATTTATGTTTGGCACTTGGTATCGATCGGGTTTTGTTACAGTGTTTAGTAACCTGTAGTCACCTACAGGTCTATAAGTCCCATCAGATTTATTCACCATGTGCAAGGCCGAACTCCACTCTGATTTAGAGGGGGATATAATTCCGGCATTCTGGAGTTTCCTGAATTCCTCTTTTGCTATGTTGTATTTCTGGGCTGATAACTGCCTCGTTTTAGAGAAAGATGGAGGGTTACTGCCAGTTTCAATTCTATGAAACACTTTAGGTTTTGTTGCATTGGAATCGCGATGTGGAGAAATTAAGTTGGGATATTTTTGCGAAATTGTGTGAACTGTTGTGTCGGCAACGTTATCCGAGCATAAAGCAATGTTCATAAGTATTGGTGATGGCTGTGCGTTTGAATATCTTTTGGTTGTTTGATCAATCAATTTGTTATTTGTGCAATCAACTATTAATCCAAAATGATTCAGAAAATCATAACCTAGGAGAGGTCTGGTAGTTTCTGCAATGAGAAAGGTCCAAGTGAAATCACGCCTCAAGTTATGAAGTGCCAGGTTTAATACTGCTTGACCGGAACATTCAATTTTCTGACCGTTAGCTGACACAATTGAGATGTTTGTTGGGTATATAACTATATCGCTTATATATTTCCTTGGGATTACAGATATTGCAGCTCCCGTATCCACAACAAAATTCAATTTTATAGCTCCTAACCGTGCGGCTACTTCAAGAAGCGGCGAAGATGTGGAAGCTATCACGCTTCGCCGGGTTAGTTTTCCGATGTTTTACTAAAAACAGGGGAGGCAGGACGAGAACTGGGTTGCATTTGCACATTCCGTTTGTCTAGCCATTTACACCATGGTTTGCAATATTTTGCACGTTCGGCAAAATATAGATGTGAACGGCAGATTTTGGGTCTCTGATCCTTGTTAAAAGGACGAACTCCATTTGGACAATTATATGATTTTTGTGACGGATTACTTTTTCTTTGAGATCCGTCATCACTCTGGTTACGATTGTTTTGGTTCCATGATATCTGTTGTATATGCGTGGCTTCCTGTCTATTAAAATATAACAGCAGGTCATCGGACATTTTACCAAGTCTTTCCAGATCGAGATCAATTTGTGCTGCTACCACGGGTTTGATCGAATGAGGTAGGGCTTGGATGAACTTATGTCGGACAATGTCTTCTCCAACACCAATTCTACCTGCTAACGACATGAGTTCGTTCAAATAAATCGAAGGACGTCCTGTCATGATTGAAGATGACATTAGTTTGTCCAGCATTTCAGGCTTTGATTTTTCATACTGATTAATCACAGCATCTTTTAACTTATCAAAGTCTTTTGATTCCAGTATGCTGTTTTGTAATTTTCCAACTATATCCGTTGGTAGTGACGCGAGAATATGATAAAATTTTTGTCTTGGTTGCTTAATGTTCATAATACTGAACTGGGCTTCCATTATTGAAAACCAAGCTAGTACATTTGAATCAATAAATGCCGGAGTTTTCATCGCAATTGACTGCACTGGTTTATCTTGTTCTGCTGCCATGTCGACTTCGTTTTCTGCCATTTTAGTTTTCCCTTTTGTTATTCACACTTTTGCTGTATGTTGTCTTTCATAATTTTATGAAGATAGGTTTTTATGTTAAAAATTTTTTTTTTTTTTTTTTTTTTTTTTTTTGAAAAGTAGATTTTTATATTCAGAAGGATTTGTTTTATCGTTTTCATACAAAAAATTTTTTTTATTTTTTTTTATTTTTGTTGAATTTCCATAGTTTTTCGCGACCTTGGTGAAATTGTTTCTTGAGTTTTTTTATTTACTTTTGTTGAAATTCACATCAAAAGTTGGTTATTTGAAGTATTAGAAGGCAGTTTTTTTGTTTGTTTGTTGGTCCATGGTGAATTTGTAGTGAAATTATTTCTTGGGTTTTCATTTTGTTTAGTTTCATTGAAATTCACATCAAAAGATTGGTTACTTGAAGCATCAGAAGATAGCCTTTTTTTTCTTTTTTTTTTTTATAGAAATGTTTGCGTGTTCAAAATAATCACGTCGGTGGGTCGCCAGTTTTGGCCTTTTCCAATGTTTCTTACATTTGTTTATTATTTATTAATTAATTTTACTATTATTGTGGGGAAAAGGAGTAAAGAGAGCAAGACAGAGAGTCGAATTTACGATGTTCTTTCGTAGAGAATATATCAACAAAATAAATACAGTTAACTCTCAATTTATAAAAAAAAGGATTTATTACTTTTAGGAAATATTTCAATGAAAATAATAGTTCATTTATGAGTGAACAAAAGGGGGGAATTAGTTGAGATTAAGGAAGTTTTAAAATAATTGTTTACATAAAATTAATTAAAAATGAGCATGCGATAGTAGAAGGGGGAATACAAAAGTTAGTTACTGTGTCTGTGTGTTCGCCCACATTGTTTTATCAGCCGACTCGCCTGCTACGTTCACAGTGTTGTCGCGTTAGTTTTGAGCTGCAGACAGTAGTGATATATATATCTTTCAACACTATCTCTGAATTTTTGTTAACTGCCCTTTTTTTTTGGAAAATACAGAGGTTTTTAAAGATTTTCACCGGCTCCCAGACACATAATTTCCGACAGCCCGGAAAACTCTCTGATTGGTCAAAAAAAAATCAAAACATTGAACCTCCAGAGCAATTCAGTAAAAAGAAAAAGGGCGCCTCTAGCCGCTTGCGCAGAAAACGTCTCGGGGCACTTGAATTTCCGGCAGCGAAAGAGTGAACATCGTAGCTCACCATACCCTTTTCGTCGGGCTCGTATTCACCGAAGACCCAGACCGGTGTCACAAGTCTGCCGGCGGTTAAAAACGGACTCGTCGATTTCTACCGTATGGCCTGGGCCTCCAATCTGCCGGGGATTCCTAAGAAAATAATCCCTGCATATATCACGCAGGAAAATTTTTCAATCCACAATTGTGTGGTGAGAACGTAACCCACATTCGCAATGGATATTTTTTGTAGATGCCATCTCGAACGCCTATAAGTATATTATTTTTATTATACATGCGATGGTTAGTCGGGATTTTGAGAAAAAGGTCCCAATCCTAATGGAGGCCCATCGACATGTTACTCTTCCAACCGTAACCGTCGGAAAGGCTTGTTCTCTTTGCAAGTACACAATCCTGGCCAAAATGTAAACACCTTTTCTCTTCTGCCAACAATTTCCGTTGCTGGCAAAAGTTTAGTGCAGCCTCTGGGGTCTGGAGCTGGTCCGCAAGGTTTGTAATATTCATTATTATTTCGTCAGTTATCTTTTTAAAACAACATTTTTTCTTTACTCTCTTCAAATAAGCGTTTCTTGAGTTGTGACACTCTTCCAATTGATAGCGAAATTCTCGTCTGCTTAATCGGCAACGCTCGGTTTTATCCGGCTGTTGACGTCATGCGTCGGACAAAGCCGAGCAAATGCTGAGTTACGTCTGGTTCGTTAAATGCACAAGTACCTTTATTTTACTTCTGGTTAACAAAATATAATTAGCAATGAATATTTCTAAATTAAATTATTTTTTCAATACTTATGTATCCTTTGAAACAGACGTAACTCAGCATTCGCTCGGCTTTCTCCAGAGCATGACGTCAACAACCGGATAATGCCGCGAGCGTTGCTCATAAAATCATAAAAAAGCTACATAAAAGAAAATGGTAAAATTTTTATTAACTGTGTGAAGAAAAGGTGTTTTTGTGTGAAATAAATAATTTTTAAGAATTTTATTTTTCAAATAAGTGTTACCAACTGTTTTTAGTTATTTTTTGTCCAATAAATAATTTAAAGCAAATGTTTTTGATAATTTTTTTCAAGTATTTTTTTTATTTTATGAAGGAAAACTGAAACAAACTTTTGGGGATTGTTTTTAAGTATTTTTTATGAAACTACAAAAGTGGGTGGATTGGACCTTTTTTTTCTTTCTTTTTTTTTTTTTGTCGATTCGACTGGGAGTAGTTGGAATCTTTTTTTTCCCCAATACCACGAAAGTTTCTTTAGGAAGATATTTTTGATATGGAAACCAGCGGATCGCCACCAAATTTTTGCCTCCACATGAAAATAGATGTCCAAAAGCTCCCGGCTGGTTCCGCATTCTTGTTTGTTGCACTGTTTGGGCTCCTTTACATTCGCTCCACATGATTTGTACTTACCTGCGTTTAAGGACATACGAAGGTCGTTTTTATTTGTTGCCATCTCGACCGCCCACAGGTATATCAATTTGATAATGCATGCGATTTTCAGCCGTGATTTTTGCAAAGAAGGTCCCATCGACATTGCCACATCTCCAGCCATAGCAGTCTGTTATGCTCCCTCTCTTTGTTACCGCAAATTGCACATTATTGATTTTTTCCATTAGTTTTCTCTGTTGATAAACATCTATTACAGCGTCCGATGTCTGGAGCTGTTGTGCCATTTTTTTTTTTTTTTTTTTTTTTTTTTTTAGATCTTCTTCCTGACTTGCATGTAAGAAATGGAGAATTTTTATTTCCTTTTCCAATTGGTATCCAAAATTCTCGTCTGCTGCTCAGGCATGCACACGCGCGTAAAGTGGAAACTCAGCGTGCAGCGTTGTGATTGGCTGATGGCTATGTTACGTCAAACAGCAGCTAAACCCGTGCCCTTGACGTCATGTTCTGATAAAAGCTGAACCGAACGCTGAGTTACGTCTGGTTCAAAGGAAGCAAGTACAGGTTTTCTAAATATGAATTTTATTCCTGCAATATTCTCTGTAATGGCTGACTTTATAAGAAATCGAAACGCATTATAGTGGATTTAATTTATCCAGATGCAGTATAAATGATGAAATTTAAAAAAATTATTTAATGTAAATAATTTTTATTCACAATTAAAATTCAATTTTTATATTTGTAAATATTATTTTCTAAATAACGTAGTCAACAAAGTTAATTATGTAATTCTCCCCAAAGATAATTTAGTTTCTTTTCTTGCCATCGTTTTTTAATGAGAAACAACATTAGACAATCGTGTGTAATAAAAACATATCATATTCATAATGCAAACTTGCAAACAAACGGTATATTTTACATGTTATCTTTTTACTCCCTTAAATTCCAGTCGCATTTTGGCAAATTATGTACATTTCCAGGTTAAATTCCGTGGAAAATGTAGAATCACAAATTTGACATAAATTTATAAAACAAAATCAAAACAAAAATTAAAATTTCGGGCAATGTCGGATAGCTATATCTATTTATTATGAACTACTGACATTTTGTACCAAGAAAGAAATTATTTACTTGAAAATGGATGATGTCATAACGATGAAAGGTAACTGTCAAGCATTAGCATGACATCATAAATAATAAATGGCAGTTTCGAAAATCTGTGGACGTGTATGTTTAAAAGCAGCAGCAGCAGCCGTAACTACTGGTTGATGCTGCTTCATCAACCAACCTAATTGAACCAATGTTCAATAAACAAAAAAGGGGGGGGGCAAGTGAATATTGTGTAAACAATGCATTCTTGATTAAATAAGAATCTAAATCTAAAAGTTTTATTTCAGCCAATCAGAAGCACGAAAATCATACAACATCGTTTTTGATCCACAACGTCCCATCAGTTTCTTTCCGTTGCAATAAAATCTCTCTCCATTGTCTGCCTTCGGCTCAAGCAAGACAATGTGTTCGTCATGAACATTTTAATTATAACTTTAAAATTGTTCATGATAAAAATTATGAAAGAATAACAATAAAATAATATGGTTTTCTGGTTGAGAGCAACTGTATACATATCTATCCCTTCATTCTCAAGCAATAGCGGGGTAGTTGCTAGTAGATTACAAATATTAATGTAGTACAATTTTTGGATCACATTCGGAATGTCAATTACGTGCTGTAGGAAGGCGAGGCATTACAGGAATGTACATACGGTTTGGCTTTTGTTTTGGTTTCAGAATCGGCCTTAGAAATATATCGAGTAGACGATTTGAAAGCGGAACTAGAGTTTGTGAAAGATCATAAATGATTTCTGAAAAGAGATTGCAACTTTTGCCTGAAGGAAAAAAGGTAAATTAAAAATTATTTCCAAAAATACATTAGTAAAAAGTAAATTAAAAAATTATTTCCAAAAATACATTATTAAAAAAAAAATGCCAGCACGAACATGAGATGAAAATTATTAAAAAAAAAGAAAAAAGCGTTTTTTCTTTTTCTTTTCTTTTTTTTTGTAAAGTTATTTGATTTCGCCTACAGCCTAATAAGGCCAACGCACTAGTCAGATAACTTGTTGATGCATTTTTACAACTTTTTTTTTGTAAAGTTATTTGATTTCGCCTACAGCCTAATAAAGGCCAACGCACTAGTCAGATAACTTGTTGATGCATTTTTACAACTTTTTTTTTGTAAAGTTATTTGATTTCGCCTACAGCCTAATAAGGCCAACGTACTAGTCAGATAACTTGTTGATGCATTTTTACAACTTTTTTTTTGTAAAGTTATTTGATTTCGCCTACAGCCTAATAAGGCCAACGTACTAGTCAGATAACTTGTTGATGCATTTTTACAACTTTTTTTTTGTAAAGTTATTTGATTTCGCCTACAGCCTAATAAGGCCAACGTACTAGTCAGATAACTTGTTGATGCATTTTTACAACTTTTTTTTTGTAAAGTTATTTGATTTCGCCTACAGCCTAATAAGGCCAACGTACTAGTCAGATAACTTGTTGATGCATTTTTACAACTTTTTTTTTGTAAAGTTATTTGATTTCGCCTACAGCCTAATAAGGCCAACGTACTAGTCAGATAACTTGTTGATGCATTTTTACAACTTTTTTTTTGTAAAGTTATTTGATTTCGCCTACAGCCTAATAAGGCCAACGTACTAGTCAGATAACTTGTTGATGCATTTTTACAACTTTTTTTTTGTAAAGTTATTTGATTTCGCCTATAGCCTAATAAGGCCAACGTACTAGTCAGATAACTTGTTGATGCATTTTTACAACTTTTTTTTTGTAAAGTTATTTGATTTCGCCTACAGCCTAATAAGGCCAACGTACTAGTCAGATAACTTGTTGATGCATTTTTACAACTTTTTTTTTGTAAAGTTATTTGATTTCGCCTACAGCCTAATAAGGCCAACGTACTAGTCAGATAACTTGTTGATGCATTTTTACAACTTTTTTTTGTAAAGTTATTTGATTTCGCCTACAGCCTAATAAGGCCAACGTACTAGTCAGATAACTTGTTGATGCATTTTTACAACTTTTTTTTTGTAAAGTTATTTGATTTCGCCTACAGCCTAATAAGGCCAACGTACTAGTCAGATAACTTGTTGATGCATTTTTACAACTTTTTTTTTGTAAAGTTATTTGATTTCGCCTACAGCCTAATAAGGCCAACGTACTAGTCAGATAACTTGTTGATGCATTTTTACAACGAAGTTGGGGGAAAAATAAAAACGAGCTTTAAATAAAGTGAAGAAAAATATAAAACACGTGTGGAGTTTTCAGATTTATTTTCTGAACTAAAGAAAAAGAATGTATTGTAGCTTAACTGCAATGATAACAACGACTATATATTATTTTCGAAGTTTCCGGAAATGGTGGAGTGAGAGCATTGCATTATTCATACTTATAGTAACACGATTGGTCTTAATTGGTGTTAATTGTGATAATGTTAGAGTTGAAAATTTTATTTCATTTACGCATTGTGCACCGTTTTTAACGTCGACTATACAAAAATATGATCGCAAATATTCATATCCTCGTATATTCCAATGTTCGGAGGTGCAGCAACAACGAATGGTGTTATTACGTATCGACTCTTGATTGGATAATCAACAACTTCTTTCGACCTATCATAGTGCAAGAGATATTCACGCTGAATTCCAGCGATTAGTATATAAAGAAACGGTGGCTTTCTCCCTCTTCTTCCCCATTTCTCCTGGAGACAACGGACATACGTGTAACATATTTGGGCATGAAAGGCCTTGACAAACGCAACAAGAGACACACATACACGACCTTTTATACGCCCAACGAAATGTACGCGTACACATGACGCTCACTGAACACATATACACATAAATGCACATGGTCCAAGCTAAAATAAACAATCTCTCATTGACAAAACAGGTATGCTAATATATACACACGTTCATCCATACCTATTCTATTTAGAAACACAATTATTTTGATGAATGAATGTACGTCTGTATATAAAACACTAATCGCAGTAAGCTGATATGTTACGATCTGTTTTAATGAAACAGGCAGCATTCAACTTGCTAACGGCTGAATTAATTACAACGATATTTTATAAAGAAAAACAATACAGAAATGTTTTACGGAAAACAAACTGCACACATTAACATCATTTGGTGCTAGTGCAGTTTGTGGACCAAATGTATGTTTGCCCGGCATCTGACATAAACCATCCCATTATGCCGAGCGTCGCCGAAATTAGATGCAGGGCATGTCAAAAAAATCTGAAGAAGAATGTGGGATGGGTTCGGAACATACCATTACTGGTTGGAAGAATTAACCCTAACCAAACCCTAACCCTAATTCTAAACCCTAAACCTTAACCCTAACCCTAATCCCCCCAAAATAGGTTTTAATCACACGATAAAAAGCAGTTTCTACTTATAAAAAAAAAAAAAAAGTATTTGTTCATAAAACTTATGTTTATTATATTCTATTGCTTTTCTAATGTTTGTGTGCTTTTTTTTTATTTTAATTCGTATCCGATGAATGTTGCTATTTTCTGTTCTTTTTGTTTATCGACGTTCGGCATAATCGAGCAAACGTGTAAAGACATCCGGTTCATAAAATGCACTAGTACCAATAATTTTTTTCAAATCAATTTCGATTTTACTGGCCATCATATGAAAACCGATTTTAAAAATATCGATTTCGAACCCGAGTACACACCGATTAAAATTTTCAAATAACACAATTTTAGAACAATTAACTTTGAAAATGAGGTTCTTCTCGGGGCACAATTCTCGGTGGATATCATGTCAAGATGGCTATTGCCGCAAATCGAAAAATAAATACAGACGGTACGCTTCGATTTTAAGTTGATAATCAAAATGTCGATTGCCATGCCAAAAATGTGCCTGAGTGCAAAATAATGTTTTTTTGACATAAAGTTGAACGTCAAAAAACGACATTATTTTTTGCACCAATCTAATATATTAATACGCTCAACAAAATCACCGCCACCACAAAATATGAGATTCTACCTTTTTAGATGATTACATGTGAATAATCCCGCAGGGGAAAGATTAAGGGAGTTAACCCCGACAGAAGATCCGGAAAGTGGAGGACTACTGCAGTACTGCACGTGCACGTGCAACAGATATCCTCCTGCCCAGACTATGTAGCTCCACTGGAGAAGACACTCCAGCGTCATCAAAATGACGACTAAGGAAAAGAGCGCAAGGAGTCTCCTTCGATGATGGGGAAAGTCATTGCATCTCATTGGCTGGCCCAAGCTGGGCAGTCCTCAGCCAGTAAGGTGCTGTTTCGCCATGGCACACCTGCACGACAGTGTGCGTGGGGATTATAAGGTGGAACGATAAAATTGTCGCCCTAAAAAAGATGACATGATTCAATTTTCGTTTGATAAAAACCGGTTTTCTTTTTTGTTGCCGACCATCTACTAGTTGGCTAGTTGTGTACAAATTTCAAGAGTGACAGGAGGCTTCAATCATGTCTGAAAGTGACACAATGTTCACCGAGCGAGATCGGAGATGCGCCGTCGTAAAACTCATACTATCTGCCGACCCAAGTTATGACAACAGGACCATTGCCAGCACCTTTAAAATGCAAATACGGATAACAGGGACGGTCCCAAGGTTATCAAAAAACGTTTCCAGTCACGGTTATTATCTTGGGTATGGTTTCAAGTGAGGATCACATCATGCCACCTCACATCTTCAAAGTCGACTTGAAAGTCAACACCAAAGTATATCTAGATCTGCTGAAGAGTGTGGTTATCTCCTGGTACAATCAGGTGGCCACTGGCAGATCCTGGGTGTGGCCACTGGCAGACCCAAGCTTTTCTTCGAAAGGAGTGCTACGACTTTGTAACCTTCTCTCACTGCCCCCCTCCTCCTCCGCCGACCTGAACCTGATGGACTACTTCGTTTAGTCATACGTCGAGAACATCACCAACATGACCTCCCACAACAGCAAAGCCAGCCTGATCGCCGCCATCCGCCGAGTATTCGCCAAGTTTCCGCCAGTGCTCGTGGAAAAGGTATGCTCCCAGTTCCGGACCTGTATCAAGGTGGTGATTGAGGTTGAAGGCGGATACATTGAATAGATATCAGCTCTACTCCATAATCAAGTTACCTTGGGCTACCAACTTTCGCACTAGGCAAACTCAAGAAAGAAAAATGCTTCTCAGCTTTTTATTTAGTAAGTTAGAATGTCAGGACCATATGTTCACGTTTCACAAACAACATTGTGAAAAATTGACGACAAACAAAAAACGGCCGACATCGATATAGGATTCAATGTCGACATTTTCGCTCTACAAGAAACTCGGCTGGCTGACAACTACACCATTAAAGGAAGCCAACTATACCTTATACCGTCAGGGTCAACCATAGCAGCATTGTTTAGGCTTTGCTGTAAAGAATGAGATGATCAAATTTACCAATCCCCTCCTCAGTAAAAGAGAGAATACTCATACTTATTAACTTCTTCTCTTTCAGTCAGCATTGTCAGCACGTATGACCCAATCCTCTGCTCTACAAAAAAGAAAAAGATCAGTTATATCAAGACTTGGACGAAGCGATAGCCGGGTCCTTCAAATCGTAAATCCTTTAACTCTTAGCTGATTTCAATGCAAAAGTGGAAGCTGGCCGTGAGGTTTGGCTTACCTGAAGCTTTGGGAGAGGGATATCAATGAGAACGGTCATCGGCAGTGTCCTCCTCCAGATCACGCATTTATAGCAAGCAAAGTATGCATAATTCCAAAGAGGTTGCACTAGTATAACATGAGAGGACGCCCTGAGGAAACACAGCACTTCATAAGTTGGCTGGAATACGCGCTTAATGAAGGAGCGACTACAGATGGCACTATAGAAGGCACTACAAATGTCCTTGTCTTGAACAGATTCCAAGGAGAAAACACATCTAAGCAACTTAGCTGATAAAAACAAAGAAACAAGAAATATGAAGGAAAACATACTTGGTGTCAATCAGCGTCGGTTTCTCTTTTACTCCTTTCATTTGTCAGTTATAAAGATATATCAGATCACTTTAAGAGAACTATTAAATGACGAAAACTCAGAAATCTCACTAGAGTTTGATAAAAAAAATCGCGCGACAGAAAAAACAAACAAACAAAATAAACGAAAGGAAAAATCGACAGGAGTATTCTCCCTTGTTCTATTATTAAAAAAACATAAAAGGAGATGATGATGAAAGGGGCACAACTCCGTAAATTATTTCTGTTGTAAACTTGTCTTTCTGTTTTTTTTTACTGAGAGTTTGGTATGCGAGACATATATCTATATATATATACGTATACAGAAAAAGAGAAAGGAAAAAGGAAAAAGAGAAAAAGACTTATGAATATATATATATATATATATATATATATATATATATATATATATATATATATATATATATATATATATATATATATATATTGAGTATATTTAGGCAGCATATTCTCCTTTAAGCATATATTGTTAAACAGCACAGCATTTTCTTGTTTGACAATTTTCCGTTTTATTTTTTCAGTTTTCGAATAATCCTTCTTATGTTATATGTAAAATGGTGTAAAAGTGTTCCATAGTCTGCGAGCACTTTCGGCGTTTCCGCCATCTTCAGGCTGGTTATATAAAAAGTCGTTTTAAAATTACGTCGAATGATAAGGTCGTGTTTTAAATAATATATAAATTATGAATCCAGCAAAAATATTTTAAAATGCCTCTGTTAATGTATATATATATATATATATATTAAAAAAAATAAAAAAAAACAAAAAAAAAACTGTCCAATAAATTTGTATATAAATAGCCCACATAAGCCAAAAACGATCTTATAGTACGATGTAATTTTAAAACACGACCTTATCATTCGACGTAATTTTAAAACGACTTTTTATATAACCAGCCTGAAGATGGCGGAAACGCCGAAAGCGCTCGCAGACTACGGAACACTTTTACACCATTTTACATATAACATAAGAAGGATTATTCGAAAACTGGAAAAAATAAAACGGAAAATTGTCAAACAAGAAAATGCTGTGCTGTTTAACAATATATATATATATATATATATATATATATATATATATATATATATATATATATATATATATATATATATATGCATGCAGGCGCACATGTGTACATATATTTGCACGCCAGGGCGGGGATGTATGTGTACCTGTGACCGTTTCTTTTAAGTATATATGTGTGTACGTGCGCATGTGTGTATCCGTGGCCGCGACCGCTAGCTAATCCTCTCCAAACAATTAACAACAAAATAAAAACTAAAAATTAATAAACCGAATCATAGCCCCCCACCTCCAAACATAAGCAAACACCGAACAGGTCAAGACATACTTACCAAGAAATCATCTCACCAACGAGACGCATAAAAACTTTAACACTAGACTCGAATTTTAAAGTAACCTCCCTCCTCCCACCCCCACACATTCCCCTTCCCCTCATGTATCCCTATGCCCTCAGCCACACCAGAAATGAACTTCCCAGACCCTCCCCTACAAGTTCCTTAAACCCCAAAACTAAAACATTATCGACATACCAAGCGGCCCCCACCTTCCCTCCTTGTTCCCTTCCTCTCTCTCTTTCTTCCGCCCTCCTCGCAAACCCCCTTGACCTCATTCACTCTTTCATCCCAAAATAGCGAACATTTCTGTAAAAGTCTGAGGACGCTACAGACGGTCAAAAATACGGCCGAGTAGCCGAAAAAATAATGTAACTTAACAGAAAGATACGGTAATAAAAAATAAAACGTATATATATATATATATATATATATATATATATATATATATATATATATATATATATATATACTAGCAAATGTATCCGTCGATGACTGGGTTCAAAAACAGCCTACAGAAAATGGACTCTGATTTATGAAAGTAAAGCAAAATATGATCAAAGTAAAATAAATTAGATAAACCCTATAATTTATTACACCATACCTGTTCACACTGAAGCACTTATCACAATATTCTGTGGATCTATATTAAAAAAAAAACCTTGTTAAACTTTGTTCTATGGAGGTCAGGTGCGAACGAACACCCCATAATTTTATTATACCATATTTCTTCAATCTGAAAAATAATTATCAAAATATACTCACGCAGATAGATATGAAAAGTCTTTATTAAAGTTTGTGCCTATTTCCATTCTATGGAGGCCAGGCGCGAATGCAGACCCCACAATTTTATTACACCATCCCTATTTAAGTTAAAACATACTTATCAAAGTATTCTTATGTACATCTATATCAAAAACACTTGTAAACATTTTTTTTTAATTTTTAAATTTTTTATTTCCATACTTTGTGGACCAGGCGCGAACGCAGACCCCACAATTTTAATGAACAACCATTCTGCCAGATCAAACATACCCATTCTTGTGTCTCGACACATCTTCTATGATTATATGCAATCAGTTTTTTAAAATAGTCAATCATATAGGAGCCTATTCGTGACCAGACACATAGACACACACACACACACACACACACACACACACACATTCAGCTTTATATTATAAATTATCATCTTTGGAAATTTGTATATATTACCTATTCGTTCTTTGATTCTGTTCATTATATATAAAATAAAAAGATAAACACAAATAGAATGTATATGTACATGTTGAATTGATTGTCTTTTCATGTTAAAATATATGCTGAAATTTTTCTGACCTACTATTTCTTACAGCGATAGAACAGCCGATTGCTACATTCATTCATTTATCTGACAAACACAAGCCTAGAGTCTGTATTTTAAGTCGAGGAGGGCAGATAATTGTTGCCCCCCCCATTTAAAATGCTCTTTTTTACAGAGGAAGTCAAGAAAATATGGGCTGGCATGTAGCTTCTCGCATCCTTCCACGCAACCTGAGGAATTTTTTTTTCTTAAATTAGCTTATCACGATCGGATAACAAAGCTAACCTCAGAAATGACACGTCACGTGGGAATCTCGTCCGGGAAATGATTTTTTATTAAATGAATAAATAAAAATCAAAAGGATCCTTAATTTTCTTGGAAAATTAAAATTATGCGGACGCCATTTACTGGGAACTTTAAAAAAAAAACATTTTTTTTTCAACATATAGACAACAAGATTATTCATTACATTGGGGGCTCGGCGGCCAAGTCAAAAGAAAACTTACTGACTTAAATTGCATCAACTTGCGATACAACCAACAAAGATGGATGGAATAGATTTTTCCATAGACAAGCTAGAAATGATGAGAAAGAGTATTTTGTTGGAAATCGGAGATAAGCTACAATTAGGAACCAAAAAGGCAACGAGAAAAGAAAAACTCATCCGAATAATATCTGAACACATGGTGGACGAGCAAATCTTCAATCCAGAGGTACTAAACAGACTGCCGGGTGAAATAATCAATCTTACAGCGGAGCAAATAGAATTAGAAAATACAAGCTACAGACGAGGCTAGAACTTGAGAAGTCCAAGTTAGAGCAAGAGATAAGACTAAGGAAAATTAGTCTATCGGAAACAGTGTGATAGCTGAACCAGTGTATGTTCGACTTAACGAAACAAGAACGGTTAGTGCCGAAAATCATGAAAGCAAATGTAGACGAGTATTTTCCGCACTTCAAAAATACGGCAACCAACTTAAATTGGTCGAAAGAAAAGTCGGTGCAACTTGTACAGACCGCACTCGTCAGAAAAGCACACTTTCAATTTTTAAGAAAGCTTTTCCCACTTTTTTTCAACGGAAGAAAGTAAAGACTACGATGTAGCTAAAAAGACAATATTGCAGAACTTCGAACTTGTTTCTGAAGCGTGCAGGCAAAAGTTTAGAGTGCAAAGGAAAATTGATGTTCAGTCGTTCAAGGAGTTCATCAACGAGAAGAAAAGATTGATGAACAAATGGTTCAGTGCAAAAAGAGTAGAAGACGACGCTGAAGAAATAAAGCAGCTAATATTGAGGGAAGAGATATTAAATTGGTTAGCAGTGGAAATGTGGATTTACTAAATGAAAAGAAAATCAACTCTGGTAGCAAATTAGCAATATTAGCCAATGAATATGTGAAAGAGAGGCAAGAACAGACCTACTTTAACAGATCGGACAAATGATCCGAGAGAACCAACTGTAACGAGAGACAGTATGGTGGGAGGTCGGACAACACCGACAAAGAAGCCAAACCACACTATATGGCCAGGCTCTCCGCTATAGCGCAGACAGCTTGGGCATATAGCCATTAATTGCAGGTTAGGGCATGGACCTGAGATGAAAAAAGCAGGAGGGGCCAAACTGCAAGGAGTTATATCGTCGACGCATGAAGATAAGATTTCACAAGAAAAGGAAAGATTATTAATGAAACAGGAATAGCACCTCCGTGACCATATTAAGGAATAACAGCGCTGCACAATCCTTAATTCTGGAGAAAAGACATCATGCAATTGGACGGTAGGCTTCGTAGCAATACAAGGAGTGGGAGGAAAAGCGATGAGAAAAAAAGTGAAACTCATAACAGGGAAAATAAATAAGAAAATAATAGTCGGAGCAGTGAAGGCATTTCCTATAAAGAATATAGACATTTTACTGGGGAACGAAGCTCAGATTGAACTGCCCCAGATAGATGTGGGAGACAGGCATACATATAACCTGCGAAGTAAGAAACAAGATATGAATGAAAAGATTCCGTTGCTAAATTGACTACGTGAGGGGCTGAAAAAAGCACAGAGGTGTGACAACAGTTTAAAAAAGCTATATGAACAAGTGGGTAAACCGACAGATGAAAAACACACTCATCAATATTGCATGGAAGATGAAATATTGAAAAGCAGTGGCGAAGCGTAAAGGAGAAAGAGAGGTGCATTACCACCAAATAGTCATGCCAACAGAGTATCGTGAGAAAATGCTACAATTGGCACACGGTGTTATTGGCAGGACACCTTGGCATAATCAAGACTTATGAAACATTACTTCGGCATTTTTATTGGCCGAGTATAAGGTCTCGTACAAAGGAATTTTGTAACTCGTGCGGAATATGTCAGAGGACAGGACAGCCTAGACCAGACATACCACCGGCACCGCTTAAGTCATTAACTATCACGGAAAAACCTTTTGAAAGAGTGATACTAGACTGCGTGGGCCCTCTACTAAAAACGAAAGTGGGACACAACTATCTGTTGATAATACTATGCGCCAGCTCCAGATTCCCCGAAGCACACAATATCCGCAAAGAAAATAGTAGAAGCTCTACTAGATTATTTCTCCAAAATGGGAATACCCGAAACCATCCAAACAGACAGAGGAACAAATTTCACATCAAACCTGTTCAAAAGAGTAAGTGGACAGCTAAGAATAAAACATGTCACATCAAGTCCATACCACCCGCAATCCCAGGGTGCGTTAGAACGGTTCCATGCAACATTAAAAGTATGCTGAGAGCCCACTTCATGGAGAGACAGGATGATTGAGGCAAATAATTACATTTCGTACTCTTTACTGCTAGAGATTCAATTCAATTTGAACTAATATATGGACGTGAAGTGCGAAATCCTCTCAAGATGGCGAAAGAACAATGGGATAAGCCAGGAAAGTTACCTCAACCAATAACAGAATATGTCAAAGACCTACGGAAAAACATGAAGGATGCCAGGTGGATGGCAGAAACCTACCTGAACAAGTCTCAGAAGATGTGACGCTTCTATGATAAAAGTTCTAAGGTCAGGCAATTCGATGGGGGCGAAAAAGTTATGGTTCTTCTACCAACGAGAAAGCTCCTATTCAACGCCAAATTCCAAGGCCCTTATACAATAACAGAAAAGGTTGATGACCTGAATTATAAAGTGAATATCCTAAACAGACAGGTTAAGATACAATTATGCCATATAAATCGGATCAAGAAATACGTGGAGCGAACAAACGAACTTGAATTACTTGTGGGGCAAGTCGAAACAGTCCGGAACAAAGACACACATGACATGGATGACAGTGTTTTGATCAAGGACACCCAATAAAGTTATGTAACTCCAAAATAGTGGCAAACTTAGAAGAAAAACTGGGTCACTTATCAGAAAAGGAACGAAATGAGTTATCCGAGGTCATAAAGCAATTTCGGCGCTTATGTCAACGGATCAAATCTAAGGGAGATAACCAACATAGCAAAAATAAGCATAGTTTGCAAAATATAATTTGGGACGCTGAAATAATCAGTAGAGCAATGAAAGAATGTTAAAAAAAAATGATTGCACACACAAAAAAAGAAATTTGTTTTTCTTTATTTTAGGTAATTAGTCAGCGTCAGGGTAATTAAAACTGTTTTGAAGGAGATTTTGAAGTATTTGAACCGTCAATGATTAAAGTTGAATTTAATTTTTTTTTTTTTACTGTTCTGTAGTTTCATTTTGCAAGGTATAATTTGGGGCGCATAATAATTAGCGTACACGAAACAACAAAAATAGAAATCTTTGTCGGAATTTTATCTTGCTTCCAGATAAATTGTCGCATATCTGGGTGTTCTTGCCGGGTTTCTTCTTTGAAAGAGGCTCGTCAAAATTCCATTTTCAGCGCCAGGCAATGAAACGAACGTCCAATCTCCACGTTAGCGGAATTTCAATTTCGGAGCTAGCATTTCCCTTTTCTCCAAATTAAAGGGAGTTTTGTACAAACCCAAAATGTACGAAACTAAGAATCAAAAAAGATACAGAATACAAAAAATCGAATACAAGAACCAGATAAAAAATAATAAATGTAAACGGGAGGGATGCACAATTATTGGTACAAAAATAATTCCAACATTCTCCCCCAACAGGAAATGGCAGTCAACCTACAGTTGGATGACACCTGTAAAATTTACAATGCAAAATTTTTCTTTATATATATAAAGAAAAATATATCACACAATGTATGGTCAGAAGAACTCCAGGAAACATATATCAGAATAAAAAAGCAGAAAAATTCAAATAAGCTTATTCTATAAAAATTCACATGAAAACCTTCACGTTTTAGGTTTGAACAGAGGAGTACCTAACCAGATTCACAAATTTAAAACTAATGATCAGATGCAAGGTTGCAACACAAGTTTGAACTGAGAATATTTCGCCAGATAATCAACTACTTATATACAAAAAGAGTATAAAGGCTTGAGAAGTTCATTTACCGTGTAACCTCCTCATCCTTATATTATCTCTGGTGGACACCAAAATATCTCAGCTCCCTCGTAACCACAAGAGCTCAGTGAGATCAACACCGGTGCTACAAGAGGGACGAATCCAATCAACCCTAAGCTTTGATAAGTTCTTCAACTTGGTGGAATTGAATAAAACTGAAACACAAATCCTGCACAAATTATGCAAGGCGATTACAGTTTTAAACGTTTGCATAGCTATATACATATAGCCAAACAAACAAAGTTGAGTATAGGTGTCATACATATAGCCAAACAAACAAAGTTGAGTATAGGTGTCATACATATAGCCAAACAAACAAAGTTGAGTATAGGTGTCAGAAACACCTAGGTAGCTGGAGATGTAATATTTATCAAAGACCCCTATCAAGGAGAGATCCAATCTTCTTGTGTTCAGCACTGAAACAAACATCTCAGCATTAGAAAACTTACTCCCAACTTTTTTTTTTTTTTTTTACATAGGCATCACCACATTATCAAGGCCAAGAGGCCACTCAAGGATAAGGGTTAAAGAGTGTACATTAGAAATTGGGCAATATAGTAATCATTAGTAATGAAAATTTGGTAAATTTGATAACTTATATGGAACGGCTCATGAAGAACTTATTTACGTTAGACTTAAAGACAACCATATTGTAGTCAGCCGGAAAGCAGGAAAACGGAAGACAATTCCACAGGCGTGCAGTTCTAAGAAAGAAGCTCTGTTCATGGAATCTACGTTTAGGTTTAGGCACAGATAAAGATTGGGGGGAATTATTGATAGTGTTTACAGCTAGACGAGTGTTTCTTGTGAAAGTTTGGCGAGGGGGGACCATAGATTGAAGCTCAGTCGAACACTTTCCATGAAAATAACGATACATCAGAGACAAACTCGCAACATCTCTTCTGTGAGATAGAGGTTGCAAGGAAGAGAAAAGGACATCTCCTACGAGGCTACGAAGTCTATTTTGAACTCTATCAAGGCAGGCCAAGTCCTTTCTAGCAGCTCCTGCCCAGATGTGGCAACAGTATTCCATCCTTGGACGTATCTGGCTCTTATATAGATAGAGAATAGCATCAGCAGTGAGATATCTACAGGATCGATAGAAAGATCCCACCATTTTTCCAGCGGCCTTGGCAACAGATTTGATGTACGTGTTCCATTTAAGATCAGGAGCAATGGTCAAGCCAAGAAGCTTGTCAAAACTTGAGGCCTCCTGAAGACGAGAGCCATTCATTTCAATTGATGCCAGATGTGGGTCAGAATGTTGATGATGTAAAGAGAGAAGCTTGGTTTTAGATGCATTAAAAGTAACCAGCCACTCCTTACCCCATTGTACTAACTTAGTATAAGATGGTTCTGAGCGCCTCAGAAACACCTCAGGACAAATCGAGCTTGACTTCGATAGCTCTTGCAATACTATAGTAAGCTACGTCAAGGCAGATCTTCACAATACATTTAAAAACAATAACACTTGCATGTGACTCCAAAGTAGGAAATGTCTTACTTAAAGGAGCAACTTCATAGAATGAAGGTTCTGCAAGTGATCTCTGCACAACATATCCTACATTCGTAGGAACTCAGAGAAGCTGAACTACACACCATGTAGTCAGCAAATTCGACAAGATCCCTCATGGGATTCTTTATCGAGTTACACTCAACCTGAATCTGGACGCCCCAGTCCAACTTGAGTTGACTCTTCAAAAACCATTCTCCTCTTGGTTTTTACACCTTCACAGGTGGATATAGTGCTTTCTGTCCTATATCAATGATGGAGAATTTCTCTCCCAGTGCTAACATTAGCACTTAAAGAAGTGCACAAAGCTTGCACTTTCACACAGGATAGACTCCTGTCCTTTGACCACTGGCTATTGTCAGAACTTCATGACCCGAGTAATATCTCCTCATCATGATTAAGTTCTTCATTATTCTGAAAAGGTTGCAGGGAATAACTACATATGTGAGTTTTCGAACTCACATTTTTAGAGAGTAAAACAATTCCAACATCCCATGGAAATCCCTCCATAAATTTCACAATATTCATGCCCACGCTTAACAAGTCGTGGACACGAGTGGTATCATTCATGATGCCTGGGAATCTCACTCCCAATACATTTTTTTTAAATATTACTGGCAAACTGCCCGCCAGAAAAATCAAGCTTCAGCGCCTAACTACGCAGATCCTCTGAAGTGGCACTTGCAACACTGCCTTCAGACCGTGATGCAACATTTTCAAAGCCAAACTTGCCAGCACTCAGCAAACAGTTTTCAGAGTCTGGACATTCGGGCTTAGTTGTCGGTAACTCGCCAAACATCTCCCTAGGGGTTTCGAATATCACAGGGTTACACAAGGAATCACACTCCACACCATCTGCCAACCTCGAAAGAATGAATCGAACCTGGGACGAGAGCACTACAACATTAACAGCATCCACTTCTACAAGCGAACAGTCCACGTCCCCACGTAAGGAACGATCACCCAAAAACTCAATTATATTATCCACCGATGCTAACCATTCATCAACATCGGCCTTCATTGTCATAAAATAAGGCTTAGGTAATTCCCTCTGCAACCGCAACAATTCTAAGACAACAATAATCTTCCCTAAATAAAAATTTCGTTTTCTTACAAGGAATCCGGAAGAACGAGTGACCAACATTGTGCAGAGTTTGTTTTTGTTTTGTTTTTTTAAATATGGAATAAATTCAAACAAATACAAAAAATAGGCGTTCAAATATTATACACAAAATAAATGCACACACAAAGGTTACAAAGGTATTTGCATAAAATTCCTTCCTCATAGGACAAACAAAACAAGACCAATACAGCATATTGAGCCGTGAAAATATCAAGGGATACAATCCCCAGTGACAAATTAAAAGTGTCACTATGACTCAAAATTAAAATTAAGTGTATTTAAAATGCAAACTTCTATATGGAAGTTAATAGACTAGAAAGTGAATAACGTTTAACACTTTTATATCAATATCCTCACTAAAATGTAACCTAGGAAAAAAGTGGGAAGAGAGGTTAAATATACAACTACGTCGGGGGAGGGTACATGCCACCATGTCACATGTGTATCTTCGAAAGAATCCAAATAACCAAATGCAAATACGGGCTAAGGCAAAGAAAAAGGGAACTTGTATTTTCACAAATTCTAGAATAACACAGTCCGAAATGGATATGGACTCGCTATTGAAAATCATAAATATCTTCAACGTATAAGAAATCCTTTTTTACAATATAATACGAAAGTAATCGCACACATGCGAATTCAACAAGTTTTAGGTAAAGTAGACTTCAAAGTATAGTACAATATCTGTAATAATATTGTCCGGTTAATTCACAACCCAGAGACATTTAGTATACGTGAGAGAACGCACGTGTTCATTACAAATTGAGATCGGGTATATACTCATTCCCTTTTTATATATATATATTGGGGAAAAATACGAACATATAACTAACACCGGTTTCGGACACAGCGTCTCTATTTACTAGGCTCCCTCGAGGGTATAGTTAGATAAAAGTCGTTTCTTAAAGTGGGAAAAATCCAGCTTCCAAAAAATATCGAACACGCTGGACTAGGACGAAAAATAAAATTACTTCAGTCTAGCAGGATTTCTTATTCGCTGACTAGGGACAGAAAATGCTATAGTTTCTCCCAACGTAAATCGTAATACCCGTGGAAATTCAACTAATGCAAGTAAAATGTAAATTATATATATATATATATATATATATATTGTACAGGGGGGTCACCACTTATCAAGGCCTGAAGGCCACTCAGAAATAAGGGTTATTGCGTGTACAGTAATCAACGAGATAGTATTGTAGTAATCATTAGTATTGGGGGTTTTGATAGAGTGTCTTACTTAAGGGGGCAGTTTGTCAAGAGTTTGTTTATGTTGGACTTGAAGACGTCCAAGTTGTAGTCAGGTAGGTAACAGGCAAGTGGCAGAGAGCTCCACTGGCGTTCAGTTCTAAGAAAGAAGCTTTGCTCATGGAATCTACGTTTGGATTAAGGCACAGATAAAGAGTGAGGAAAATTATTGACAGTAGTTTCAGCCAGACAGGTGTTTCTCGTGAAAGATTGGCGTGGGGGAACGAGGGATTGGAGCTCAGACGAGCACCTGCCATAGAAATAACGATAAAACAAAGACAGGCTCGCAACGTCTCTTCTGTGGGAGAGAGGTTGCAGGGAAGAGAAAAGGGCATCTCCCACTAAACCACAAAGTCTATTTTGTACTCTGTCAAGGCAGGATAGGCTGCTTTTAGCGGCTCCTGGCCAGATGTGGCAGTAGTACTCCATCCTTGGACGTACTTGGCTTTTATACAGATAGAGAATTGCATCAGTAGTGAGATATCTTCTGGAGCAGTAAAAGGATCTCACCATTTTCCCAGCGTCCCTGGCAACAGATTTGATGTATGTGTTCCATTTCATATCAGGAGTAAAGATCAAACCCAGAATCTTGTCAAAACATGGAGCCTTCCCAAGACGAGAGCCATCCATTTCAATTGATGCCAGATGGGGATCAGAGCGTTGATGATGTAAAGATAGAAGCTTGGTTTTGGATGCATTAAAAGTGACCAGCCACCTCTTCCCCATTGTACCACGTGCTCAAGATCTTCGATTTGTATCCATAGATGGTCGTGTCATCAGCATAGATGTCAACGAATGATTTAAGTATGTGTTTTGGGAGATCATTGATGTAGATCAGGAAGAGAGTTGGGCATAGGATGGACCCCTGGGGGACTCCAGCATTAATACTGTGGGCCTCTGATTTCTGCCCATCAACCACTACTCTCATGAACCTATCAGAGAGAAATGATTTAATGATTGAGAAAACATTTCCAGTAATACCGTAGCTGGAAATCTTGTGAAGTAGGCCCTTATGCCATACCTTATCGAAGGCCTACGATATGTCAAGAGTAATTGCCCTAGAAAGGAAACCTTTGTCAAGAGATTCACTAATCCTATGTGATATAACCATTAGCACATCTGCTGTAGATATGGCAGAGCGGAAGCCATATTGCATGTCACTAAGAAGGTCGTTTCTGTTGAGGTGGTTGACTACTTCTTTATTTAATATGGATTCCAACAACTTACTCATGACACACAGGAGACTTATTGGTCTATACTGAGAGGGAGATGACTTTTCACCTGAATTCTTAAATACAGGGCATACTGATGAGGTTTTCCAGGGTGTTGGAAAGCACTTCTCCTTAAGGCAACGCTTAAACAGTTTTGTAAGTATGGGAGCAAGTTCTGGTTGGAGCTTTTTCAGCACTATAAATGAAATGCCGTCAGGGTCAGTTGCTTTACTGGAATCAAGGTTCTTGATTAGCTTGGCGACCTCACGCACATATATTTGTATGTTGCATAGCGTGTTGTCTGTTATAGGAGGAAATACAGGGAGTTGATGGTCATTGTCGCATAGGGTAGAATTAGCTGCAAAGTTCTTGACAAATAGTCTGGCCTTGTCTGATGCTGACGAGATGACCTTAGGTCCATTGATGATAGTTAGGATAGAATGCACGCTTCTGTTCAAGATCCTGTTTGCTATTTGCCAGAACTGGTGGGAACCAAGCCGCTGCTCAGCTACTTTGTATTTAACAGACTGAGCATATAGCTCTCTTGCATGTTTTATTACTCTTTTACAGTTGTTGCTGGCAGTCCTGAAAGCAGCTTTAGTCTCAGTGCATCTATTACGTTGGTAGCTATGGAAAAAGTGATTTATGTGCGCGATGGCAGCAGCACATTCAGGGGAGAACCATGGCTGGCTGTTAGATTTTTGTTGGAATTTTTTGGATGGTATGAATCGGTCTATGCCTAAAATTAACCATTCGGTCAGGTCTGACACATCGTTTTTAAACATAGAATGTCAGATATGAATGTACGGAAGCTATCCCAGTCAGCCATACAGTATCGATATACAGTACAGTGGAGAGGTACGTCTGAAGACTTATTACATTCCATTTTTATCTTATTTCGAAAGAGGGTTACGAAAGTTACAACTTCAATTCTAAAGCGGAGAAAACGGAAAGTATATACGTATTGCTTAATCTTTTTATTAAGAAAATATATGAAAAATTGTGCGCTAGGCGTACGTAAAATATATTAGACAGATATAAATAAAGACATTAGACGTACATAAAAATGCTAAATTCAATAATAAACTAAATATAACATTCCAGCCCCTGTACAGGCGTAGTATGTTAAATTCGGGAATTTTTGTTAAGCGAATGTCGAATGTTCGAAACACACAAAATTACATGACACGTTTTCTAAACTCAGGACATAGTAGTCGTCGCATGTTTTAGGGGGGCGTTGAGATACACACCAAGGTACATCTTAAGTGGGAAGGGAATTTAGTAGTTGAAAAATCTATACGGGCCGGCCCTAAATACAAACGTATGGTGCGGTGAGGTTACAGAAAGAGTCAACAAGTGGTCTAGTGATATGAGTGTACTTAACCCTAGCTACGCAACGCATTGACAGAATGAGAATAAAACGGGTCTCGACATAGTAAAGGGTAAAGTACGTGTATCGTATCGTACAAAGCGAACACTAACTTAATTTGAAAAGTATTCTGAAATAAGGGACATGAATTTGCTAAAATGCCTTCAAATAAAAGCAGTAAACTTACAAAATGTTTCTAAATAAGGGAAAATAAATTTGGAAAATGCCTTTAAATAACGGAGGAAATTCACAGTAGGCGAACAAATCTAAGAGACAAGTTGATAGTGTCAGGTAGCGGAGGTAACAGAAATTTCAAGAGGTTAAATTAAATCCTAACTTGAAAGAAAAAGAATTAAGACGTATCTCGATTGGAAAAGGGTACACTTAATTTTCAAAGTATTCCAAAAAAGGGAACAAAAATTCGCTAAATGTATTTAATAGGGGAAAATAATTTGCAAAATGCATTTAATACGGGGACAAAATTTGCCAAGTGCATTTAAAGAGAATTAAAACGTATCTCGATGAAAAAAGGAATATACTTTATTTTCCAAGTGTTCCGAAAAAGGGAATACAAAATTTGCAAATTGTATTTAAGAGGGGAAAACAATTTGCAAAATGCATTTAAATAAAAGCAGAAATTTTCCAAACTACTTTTACATAGAAGGGAGAAATTTGCAAAATGTCGGAATTTTATCTTGCTTCCAGATAAATTCGACACTAAAGTAACTAACCTGAAAAAAATGACAGCATGAAACAAAAGAGGGGGTTAAAGAATAAAATATAAAGGTCTTGCTTTGAAACGAAGAAGAAATTTTATTCACAATAAAATTAGTTGCAAATTTTTCCCTTTGCGGCATTAAATTCAAAAAACGCCAAAGTAACATATAATGAAAAAAATAACATTGGTTCTCATAATGAAGATGTCGTATCCATGAACGAATACAATAATAAGATTCAAAATAGTAGTGTCTAATCACACTCTCTTATGTAGTAAATTTTAGGAGCGTACTTACAAATTGAAAGCCAGTCAGGCACGTCTTTTTCTTTTTTTTTTTATTTAAAGTCCTTTTAGAATTTTCTCTCCTTCATTTGCGTGCAAACTGTAGACACGCAGATGGATTTCAGAAGTATGGCCGCGTCGCATATCCGAGTATTCTTGTCGGGTTTTCTTCTTCGTAGGAGGTTCCAAAATTCCTTGTCACGTAAAATAAGGTCTTTTTTTTAAATAACTACACTCCTTCAAAAATACCTGCAAAACCATAGTCACGTAGATAGTTTTCAGAAGTATGCCTCGTCGCATATCCGGGGTGTTCTTGCCAGGTTTTCTTCTTTGAAGGAGGCTCGTCAAAATTCCATTTTCAGCGCCGGGCAATGAAACGAACGTCCAATCTCCACGTCGGCGGAATTTCAAAAGAGGGCGAATCTCGCACTGGTCTCGTGATGTCATCACGGAGCTAGCATTTCCCTTTTCTCCAAATTAAAGGGAGTTTAGTACAGACCCAAAATGTACGAAACTAAGAATAAAAAAAGATACAGAATACAAAAAATCGAATACAAGAACTAGATAAAAAATAATAAATGTAAACAGGGGGGTGCACCATTATTGGTACAAAAAAAATTCCAACAACTTTTTTAAGATTTTCAAGTATTTAAACTGTCTGTCAATCCATGTTTCTAAACGAAAATAAAAAAAATTAAAAAATAAGAAATTTGCTTTTTTTATTTTAGGTAATCAGTCATTTCTGTCTATGATCAAAGTAGGAAAAAACAACAACGTTCAAAGATTCTGCACAAGATAAAGTGTTCGGGTTTTTTTTGGGGGAGGGGGTACTCTTAAATAAGGGAAGCATTTTTCTGTGGCTAATTGGACAACAACTTCTTGATTAATTAACAAGTTTATTTAATTTTTGGTGTTGATTAATTAACATAGTTTCATTGTAACAGGCTGTTTACTTTTGTTTTGTGTACGTAAATAATAAGTTTATTTTGTTACTTAACATGGTTATATTTTTAAGTTCGTTCATTAACTTCGCTAACTTGTTTCCTTTTCGTAAATTGCTTCAGCAATTTCCGGAACTCGGCTACAGTAATCGTGTAATTTTCATTTATTTTTTTTTCATTTAACATTCTTTCATTGTTCTACTTATTATTTCAGCGTCCCAAATTATATCTTGCAAAATATATTTATTAAGTTTATGCTGAGTATCTCCCTTAGATTTGACACCACAATTCCCAGGAATATTCTCGGATGTTCCTAGAAGAACAAATGCCATATTTCACGACTTCGAATTATACAAAGATCAACTCATTAAGCAACACCCATATCGAGTGAACCCCAGAAAAAAGGGGAGGTAATACGCAGGGAAATCGAATATATGTTGGAAAACAGAATAATCGAACCCAGCCAAAGCCCGTGGGCATCTCCTTGCGTATTGGTGGACAAACCAGACGGATCTGTTCGATTCTGCACAGATTACAGAAAACTGAAGGATTAGGTGTACCAGAATTTGGGGGGAATTTTTGACACCCCTAACAGAAAACTGCGAATAAAATATTTAAAAAAACTCGTAATTTCTCTTTTTAAAGTGGGTTGTTTATTTTCTTTATGGAATCTACTTCCAAAATAAACTATTTAAGTTATTTAAAAAATAATAGAAATATTATTTTTTATTTTGTAAAAAACAGTCTTTACAAGTGCCTGCGTGCGTTCAGGCAGCCATTTTTTATGTAATGAAATCAATTGAATTTTACGAGTTTGATATTTTTCAATTTTTAAACTTTAAAAATCTATCAAAATTTTTCTATTGATTCAATTTTTACGATATTTTCAGGGTCAATGTGAAATGTTATGTTCTTTCCAATAAACCGAATATAATATTTTAATGTTTTGTTAAATATCCCATTTTAAAATGTCTATTTAAATTTATATAATTAATTTATCTACCAAGGTTTTATGTATCACAAATTGAAAATAAAAGATCAATAAATAAAATATTCAAATTTAAAACAAAAAAAGAATAGTTATTTGCAAATTTACCTGTAAAGTCCAAAGTTTTTCCGAAAACCATATTGATTTTTTTTTTAAATGAAAGCTCATGTTATGCTTATATCATCAAGTAAATACCGGACGCTGACGGCAATTTTTTTTTATTTTATTCAATGTTTTCTTTTTTTAGATATTAAAAAAAAAATTCAGCCGATAAAGAAGTATTAAAATGTATAAATCAAAAACTCGTAAAATCCATTAAGAGAATTTTAAAAAATCGGTCAACTGGATTTTTTATTTTAGGGGAAAAACTTATAAATGAATGTGTGTGTGTGTGTGTGTGTGTGTGTGTGTGTGTGTGTGTGTGTGTGTGTGTGTGTGTGTGTGTGTGTGTGTGTGTGTGTGTGTGTTTTAAACTACGGAGGACCAAAAATGCTAATTTTGCTTAACAGCACGCAATAAAAAAGAGACATTAATTATGTCCCTTTGATGAATTCATATTTGATAAATTCCAAGTAGCAGGAGCAGCCTTTAAGCTTATTGCGCAAGACACGTTACGAAAATGCGATTTTCTACGACCTTCGCTTTAAAAAATCCTTTTATTTGAAAATACATGGAATTTAAAATATAAATATGGATAAATTCTTAACAATGAAGAATGGAAATACCCATTTAATAGTATTTTTTATAGGTAAGTGATATTTTGGCATTTCTATATACATATATTTATCGAAGCAAGTCTAAATACGTTGATTTTCTTTAAATCTTTTTTAAAGAAAACCGATTTGGAAAAAGAAATATTGCATAATTTGCTATTAAACCGGTTATTTTTTTTTAATTTGGGCTTTGCTCCTTTAATTGAAAAAATAGGGTTTTAATTACATTTTTCAAGTAGTTATAAGCTTCGAAAGATAGTAAGTTGAATTATTAAAGTTCTTATCACCATTTTTAATGGCCGCTTTCTGATACACCTACTGAAGGACGCCACCAAAGAAGACTCCTATCCAATCCCACGAATAGAGGATTGTATAGATCAAATTGGAAAGGCGAAATTTATTATCAAGTGCGATCTTCTGAAAAGATACTGGTCGGTTCCTCTGACAGAACAAGCTAAACTTAAATCCGCATTTGTAGTTCCGGATGGAATATATCATTATAATATGATGCCATTTGGGATGAGAAATTCCCAAGCCACCTTTATGGGTCTAATGAATAAGTGTTTAACAGGCATCCCAAATGTTAGTGTTTATATAAATGACATTATCATCTATAATGAAGCGTGGGAAGCACATTTGAAGAGTATAAGACAAATTTTTAATCGGTTGGAGGAAGCAAACTTAAATATCAACCTGGAGAAGAGTGAATTTGGGGCACATCGTAGGATATGGACACGTTAGTCCTAGCGAAGTTAAAGTAAAAAACATAAAGGAATAGCCAAGGCCAAGAAACGTAAAGGGAGTCCAAAGATTCTTAGGAATGGCGAGATATTATAAAAAATTCTGTTGAAATTTCTCTGGGATTGACGAATATTTAAAAAAAAGGGAAAAAGATTCCAATGGACACCGAAATGTCAGGAATCTTTTGAGATGATAAAAGACATGTTGAATAACGAACCAGACTCCGAGAAACCATTTAGTCTACACACGGATGCTAGCGAAAATGGAATCGGCGGGGTATTATCTCAATATAACCAAAATGAACAATTGCGACCCGTCAGTTATTTCTCCAAGAAACTAAATAAATATCAAAAAGCCTATTCAACAATAGAAAAAGTGACATTAGCTGCCAGTATCAAATTTCGAAATTTACATAACGGCAGGAAAAAGTCCTACTCAAGTACATAACGATCATAACCCTATAGTTTTCTTGAACAGAATGAGGAACAGACAGTTACAGTCTACAAGAATATAATTTGAAGATAAACTACGTGAAAGGAAAGGAGAACCATGTAGCAGACTGCCTATCTAGATGCCAGGAAAGCGATTCGGAGAAATTGAGAACTCCCAAGAGTGGTCAACAAAAACTAAACACTAGATCGAGTGAAAGATTTTGGACTCCAGAGACTGGAGTAAAAGAAAAATTCATCATTTTTCTTCTTTATTTTTCAATGTGTGAGGGTGTGGCGATATGAGGATATGTCAATAGCGTATTAACAAAATTGTTAAAATTCCGAGATGCGAAGGAATTAAAACGACCAAATGAACCAGCACGATGACAACGACGGCGGCAGCGACAAGAAAAAAAACGCTGATACACTTAAAATACAGAAAAATATAATCAACGTCCCTTCAGAAGAAATTTAACTGTTAAGAATTCAAACGCAAATTAGTTGCAGAACAGATTCCAAGGAGAAAACACGTCTAAACAATTTCGCTGATAAAAACAAAGAAATAAGAAATATGAAGGAAAACATACTTGGTGTCAATCAGCGTCGGTTTCTCTTTTACTCCTTTCATTTGTCAGTTATAAAGATATTTCGGATCACTTTAAGAGAACTATTAAATGACGAAAACTCAGAAAAAAGAGTTTGATAAAATAAATCGCGCGACAGAAAAACAAACAAACAAACAAACAAAATGAACAAAAGGAAAAATCAACAGGAGTATTCTCTCTTGTTCTATCATAAAAAACATAAAAGAGATGACGATGAAAGGGGCACAACTCCGTAAATTACTTCTGTTGTAAACTTGTGTTTCTCTTTTTTTTTACTGAGAGTTTGGTATGCGAGACATATATATATATATATATATATATATATATATATATATATATATATATATATATACATATACAGAAAAAGAGAAAGGAAAAGGGAAAGAGAGTAGAAAGACTTATGAATTTATATATATATATATATATATATATATATATATATATATATATTATCATCTTTGGAAATTAGTATATATTACCTATTCGTTCTTTGATTCTGCTCATTATATATAAAATAAAAAGATAAACACAAAAAAGAATATATATGTACATGTTGAATTGATTGTCTTTTCATGTTAAAATATATGCTGCAATTTCTCTGACCTACCATTTCTTACAGCGATAGAACAGCTAATTGCTAAATACATCCATTCATTTATCTGACATCTATTTTATACAACCACAAGCCTAGAGGCTGTATTTTAAGTCGAGGAGAGCAGATAATGGTTACCCCCATTTAAAATGCTCTTTTTTCAGAGGAAGTCAACAAAATACGGGCTGGCGCGTAGCTTCTTGCGTCCTTCCACGCAACCTGAGGAAATTATTTTTTTTCTTTCTGAAATTAACTCATTACGATCGGATAACAAAGCTAACCTCAGAAGGAGCACGTCACACATCGCACACCGAAGACGGACTTCAGCAGCTTGTCAACCGCTTCTCTCATACCTCTTGGGATTGACTATTAGCTTGGAGAAGAAAAATTTAGTGGCCCAAGGAGCACAGACACCTGCAAAAGTCTCCATCGATCTGTACAGCCTGGACGTTGTCATGGGTTTCATCTATTTGGGATCTGCATTCTTCATCCTCGGAGATCAACAGTCAATTCACCATCGATTCGGAGATCAGGATATCTAAGGCAGTAGGAGATGTCAAAAGAAAGTCAGCGAATGTGGAAAAACTGAAGGCTAACTGAGAATATCAGACTACGTGTCGCCCAAGCTTGCGTGCTAAGCACCCCTTTCTATGGTAACATGAACCAACTATGTAAGGCATGAAATGAAACTGAACAGCTTTCACATAAGGTTCCTTCGTCGGATTCTGCAGATTAAGTGGACGGATAGGATCCCCAACACTGAGATAAATGGACGAGCCAGCATGTGCACCATGCACGCAATACTCTCCAAAAGACGACTGCGAGGTTTGGGACATGTCAGTGGGATGGATGCGGAATGCATCTCCAAAGTGCTTCTCTACGGCAAGCTGGGTAAAGACAAACTTAAAGGTTCCTGACCTACAAAAACCTGCTTAAGCAGGATCTCAACATTCCCCGGTAGTGGTGTCTCAGGCAGGTAACAATAAATTAATTCCTCCTCAAAGAGAAAATAAAGCTTGGGAATGTAGAACTTCTGCGATTTAATTAAACCACACTTCAGCAACAATTCTCGACTGATAAGAGCACAAAGGAGATTGGTTCGGATCGTATCATGTGACGACAATCAGAACTTACATTATTACGTCATCATCAAATATTCTCCATATTTATACGGTCTATTGTGTGTTACTGTTTACACAACATTCCCTCTCTCTCTCTCTCTCTCTCTCTCTCTCTCTCTCTCTCTCTCTCTCTCTCTCACGCACACACACACACACACTACGATGTTTGCGTGCCTTGGAAATCGAAGTTCGTCTCAAGATGAAGGCAAGAAACAGCAAAATGAGCAACTTTTGACATCTTCGATTGTCAAAAATGATGAAACTTCGAATGTCAGAAGTGAGGAAATTTCGACCTCGTGGTATATCAAAAATGATGAGGGATATGATCCTTTCTACGTTGTAGACGACTTCGATCTGGGGAAATTGCACCGGGCTATTTGGCATGGTAAACTAAACAAAGTGAAGAAGTGGGCGGCGAAACGAGATATCGATGGCGTAGACAAATGCAATAGGTGAACCATTTTTCTATCATTTTTTTTAACCGTCGTTCATTTCCTAAAATGTAATATATAAATTGGTACTAAATACGCTAAATCTACCCGGTTAAGAAGCTTCCGATTCTTTTTTTTTGTTACTCTTTTTTTCTGTTAAGGAAATGGGGTAAGCTGGGAATATTTCCAGTTGACTGCAGGACAGACGCCAACAGTAAAAGAGGAATGATAAAGGTTCGTCAACTGCTAGGTTCAAGTGCGCTGGTTGACCACCTGAAGACTTACCGTTACAATGTTGCGTTTTACGGTTTATTGAGTTTGTTTCATGTGTATTTCGGTGTTTCGAACGAATATCACACTTATAAATCTCGCTGGCAAGAACTGCTTATTTATTTATTTTTTATTAACAAAAATAGTTAGGGTTATTCTTGTTTCTCCTCTAGTTCCGCCTTGTGCCTGTACAGTAACCCAGCTTAAACAAAAAGCTTATGAAGCAATTTTGTCTTGTCAGTCTCGCTCCTGATAAATATATATATGGCCAAGAAGCACTGCTGCAATGCTGCATATATTCTGCTCGAATGCCAAGTCGCTTCAACCACTGTTTTATATCGAGACACAACCGGTCAATATTCTGAGTGTTAATATGTAGTGAATAATACATAGCTTACCTGGGTGTGGCTGCCGGAGGTGAGGATGCTCTTCCAACAGTCAAGAACAATAGCCTCGTTGTTATTTATACTAATGAGTAAGGTAATTGTTATAAAAACCTTCCTCCTTTGTTAAGAGTTACTTCATTCCTTTATTTTTATGTTACTGTGGTTAAAAGACCTGAGAAGAAGGTCGCGAAGAAGATTGTATTTTTTTCGCAACCTCACTTCAGGTTAGCTACTCTCAGTTATATGATTTTTTTCAACAAATACTAGCGTTCTACCCATCAACAAAATTCTGTGAATTATTCAAACTGTAATGTGTATAATGACGGTTCAGGTTGCTGTAGGCTTTCCAGTAATTGCTGCAGATTACAGATTCCGGGAGTATATATTTTTATCAACAGAAGTAGCGTTGCTTCATTTCTTTTGTCCTCTGACCCGTCAACGCAACGACAAACTTCTTTTTGAAACATGCTCAATTCAGCCAAATAACCAAATTTAGTTAGGATCCGGCCCCTGCTTATTTTTCCGTCGGGCAATCAGCGTTTCGTCTACCTTGTCAGAAATAACACGGATAAAACGGAATTCCTGATAGATTGATATTATAACTTCCGCTAGAAGACAGGTATTGTAACTTTGGCGGGAATTTGACGTTATTTTTAGTTGCCGTATTATGGGGCGTAACTAAACGCTATTTAAATTGTCTTGTCAACTGTGAGATTGACGACGAATTCAATTACGATCCCTCTTGAGTTGGTGGGAATTAACCACCTAAAATTATTATTCCAGCCAATTAAAATCGTAAACCGATAATTAATTATCTGTGTTTTTTATTCGTGTATTTTTTCCTGAACTGTCCACAAGATTTGACCTTGAATCTAACTAACATGTCGACAAACGACATCACTACTCAGCCTGTATTGTCAGCGAAATAAACCCACTTTGATTTAGTAAGACTAGACCAAAACGGAGGAAACATCCATGAGTAAGTCCTTGATTTTAATCTCGGATTATTTCTGGTAAAGAGGACAATAACTGTGTTAGTTAATTTTCACAATCTCAACCGCTATTCCATCGCCTCTTGTAAGCTACTGATTCTGCAGCCAGTGCTCGCAGACCTCCGAGCAGAAGGACCGCTAATCTACTGAGCAGGGGTGAGATATGTTCAGATTTTCTCGGATCGTCTGGTGGTTTCATAAATTGCTAAGGAAGTTATTAGTAAACTTCACCACCTTCAAAGCTGACACGCGCGAAATGAATTTCCCTGTTGAATCACTGAAAATGTAGCCGCAATATTTCCTTTTTGTTTGTTTGTTTTAGAGCACTACCGTGTAGTTCGTGCACCTCCACAAACGTTTGTTCTCCCGGGACGAATACGGTTCTTTTGCATACAGGTTACACTACGCTCGTTGATAAAACACCATGTTTGCACAGAAATTGTTGGCTAATTATTTCTTCCTTGTGATATGTCTATCGCGTCGCATAAATCTACAGTATTGGTATCCTTTTTTTACATGCATTCACGAAAAACAAAAAAAAACATTGTGTAGCTAAATATTTAAAGCTTGTACAAAAAAAACAGCAAATATTAATAAAAATGAGTTTTTTTTTTAATTTTTCTGCAGAAATATAAAAAATAATGAATTTTTTTAAGTAATTAGATAAAATAAGTTTTAATGATTATAAATGTGTAGTGCTTTTTTGTTGTATAAAGTTGGAAAAATGGACTAAAACACTTTTGAAAGAAAATGCTACAGGTGCAAATTGGTTCCAAAATGTTATAGATAACAACCAATTGTTCATATAACCCTCAACATTTACTGCGCATGCTCAGTAACGATTTTTTATCGTCGTGAACGAAAGTTGAAAAATAATGGCAGCCAGCGAAAACTATTAGAGTAAACATCGGGATATTCAAAGTGTTACTATTGTAAACAGTTCTTGTCATCGAGATTTATGAGTGTGATATTCGTTCACAATAGACCTGAATACACCTGGAACAAACTCAATAAACCTTAAAAAGCAACGTTATAAGAGCAAGTCTTCAGTAGGTCAACCAGCGCATTTTAACCAAAAAACTTTTTATACAAAAAAATATAGTTTTTCATACACCCTCCCCATCTAAAAATAAAAAAACACTATCAAAAGAAAAAAAGAAAAACAAAAAATACAAAACAAATGTTTTTAAAAATTAAAATACTTCTAGCGTAAGACAAAACACAAAATAACGATTAAAATTAAATGTCGACTTTCAAGATTTTAAAAAGTAAATTATAATTTTATTTTAGAACAAGAAATTTACCGAACGAAATACTTAAGATGTTCTATTAGTCCCTTTTCTACAATTGAACCACGACAATCTATTATAATAATAATAATAATAATAATAATAATAATAATAATAATAATAATAATAATAATATGTTACTAACACCTTTACATTTGTCCGATAATCCTAATCTGTTATAAAGCACTCATGAATCTAGCATTAAATGCAAAAATAAAATTTATTGTTTTTGCTAGAATCGGCAGCGGCAATGAATGTTGTTTTACGTATCGGCTCCCGATTGTATAAAATCTCTAACCAACAGGTTCCTTCAGCTAAACGAAAATATTCACTTCGCATTTCAGCGTTCACTATAAAAACCCAAACATACACCTTTATTTCTGTTTGTCCAGCATTTTTCATCTACTTCCAACACGTGGTGGGTATGTTCTTAAAAGCTAAACTCGTTTAGCGGCAGACGAAATACGAAACTACACACTACTAACCAAACTCTTTCCCACATAGGTTTGTACCTCTCTCTGATAAGCAAGCACACATGTTTACAGTGTCTATTCCATTTACGCACACTACAACAGGCAAATGCATGCGCCACTGTCCAAAATGAATTTGTTTTTTTTTCAGTTCATCCTCACAGGCAAAACAACTATCTTTTCACCTAGAATGTTCTTGAAAATTCTGAACTCTCAATCTTAACCATTACCAGGTAATATAAAAAGGCTGACTGGGAAGCCACCAGGAATTACATCAAAGACGTTCCCTGGAGTAGTATCTTTTCTCTTCCACAGAACAGTGTGCAACTGAGACCACTGAATGGTTCAAAGCAGCAATTGAAGCACACGTTCCGACACGGAAGTACTTTATCAAACGACACTCTCCACGTTGGTTCACCTCTAATTGTGCAACTGTTATCGCTCAAAGGCAGCATGCTTTCTGCAGATTTATCAGACATAAGTCCAATACAAATAGGCAAGAGTTTCTAGAAACTAGAAATAATTGTAAGAGAGAAATAGACGCGGCCAAAAAAAGGTATCTGAAGTCATTAGAAAATGCATCGAATCGCAGAAACTAGGAACTCGTTATTTCTGGAAAATTTATAACAGTCAATCTATATTTATAACAGTCAATCTATATTTATAACAGTCGATCTATATTTATAACAGTCAATCTATAAAAGCAATCGACAATTTATAACAGCCAATTTATAAAAGCAATCGACAATTCCCCCACTATCCAAAAACCTTGAGATTTTTTTCTTTTTTGCACACCAACTGAAAAGGCAAATCTGCTCAACGTTTTGCCTAAAACTCCATTTTAGACCCAGCAGGCCACCCCTACCCAAGTTTCCTTTTGCAGATAGCAGCCACACTCGATGACCTGAAAATCACCCCTTCCTTTGTTCGTGATGCCATAATAAATCTAGACAGCTCGAAAACATGTAGACCCGATATCCCTGTTATACTTATAAAAACAATTGCTCTGCTTAGGTTGCTCCGGTTCTCCCCAAGCTTTACAATAAATGCCTTAACGAATCTTGTTTTCCCGAGTGTTGGAAAATTGCTTCTGTTCTACCAGTTTACAAGAATTCTGGCGAAAAAGCTGACCCATTAAATTATCGCCCCATTAGCGTTCTTCCCCTCTTTGCCAAAATCTTTGAAACCTTAATCAATCAAGCATTAGTCCGCCACCTCACAGACAATAAACTTTTATCTGACAAACAGTATGGATTTAAACAAGCCCGTTCTACTGCAGATAACCCAATTGTAATGTCCGAACGTATATACCAAGCACTGGATAAGGCAGATGAAGCTAGGTCAGTAGCCCTAGACATATCTAAGGCATTTGACAGGGTCTGGCACGATGGTCTTCTCATGAAAATCAAAACGTGTGGTATTGCTGGACGTATGCTCGACATAATCAAATCCTTCTTAGATAAGAAAAGAATCCAGGTTGCCCTCCATGGTTGTGTATCAAAACAAAATAATTTAAATGTGAGTTTGCAACAGGGGCTACTCGTTGGACCATTATTCCTGATATTCACAAATGACCTCCTTGATAAAATCTTCTCTGAGATGGGAATATTTGCTTATTACACCACGCTCTATAACAGACATGAGGGTAAAACGAATAACCACATATCTAATGAAATTGCTAAAACTCTACAGGAAGACCTCTATTCTGTAGTGGAATGGGGTCATAACTGGTTGGTAACGTTCAATGCTGCTAAAACTAAGCTTATTTCCGAAAATAATTACAAGAAACCTTCTCAATCACTGATTGCCATTGCCTGAAAGTACGTCCCTCAAGCTCTTAGAGTTAACATTCACAGACAACATGAATTTGAACATTGAGGCAATTGCGAAGCCTCCTGCGAGGAAGGTGGGCTCTCTCTCTCTCTCTCTCTCTCTCTCTCTACCGCGGTAAAAGGCTACACACACCTGAGAGTATCCTGTTTCTCTACAAGGCTACGATTCGTCTATGCATGGAGTATTGTTGCCACATCTGGGCAAAAAAAAGTGTCGCCAACCTAATACGTCCTGAACTATCAACCTCTGTCTCATCGCCGAAACGTGACATCCTTGTGCCTGTTTTACACATATTTCAATCGCAAGTGTCCTAACAAACTCCTGGCAATAGTATCTCTTCGGCGACAATACCCCCGACAAACCTGAAAATCAGCAAAATCCCACTCCAGGCACTATAGAGATCACTAGATATTGTAAAGCTTTCTACTCGAATAGCTTTTTCCCCTTACTGACTTGACTGATGCAATTTTTTAATTCCCTCTAGAAACAACTTTGGACTAGTACAACAAACGAGCTATCGTGGCCTGTGCACTGAACAGAGAGACAGACAAACAGATAGACAGACAGAGACCATATTCATAAAAGCTAGTATATCGATAAAAGTGAGAATGCGTATAAGGACACTTCTCAACCCATATACTCAACGGATTTTTTATTTTTTATCTAGAGATTTGAAATTTGGTATAAAGCACATTCAGTCACGTGGAAAACTTTTTAATGTGTTTGGATTTGGAAAAACGGGCAACTAAGGTTAAAATTGAAGAATTGGTACATGGGGAGCGACAGATTTTTATCTGTTTGCTAATTGTTCCACGAATGCGCATATGTGAATAGTTCACATGACAGATTAATTATGTTAAAAGTAAGTAGGTTTGAAAATTATTTTTAGAGATTGTGTCAAATCGGCCTAGTGGTTATTGTACATGACTCACTGTCTTTAGGTTTTGGTTTCGATCTCAGCCGCAGAACAAAATTTATATCTCAAGGTATTAAACAAGGACGAAGGATTTTTTTAATTAAAATAATGCATCTCAAATGTTAATTAAATAAATGCATCTCAAATGTTAATTAAATTAATGCATCTTAAATGTAAACGACCAAAATATCGCATCTTAAATGCAAACAATAAAAATAATGCATCTAACATTTTTAAATTAAAATGATGCATCTTAAATGTTAACAATAAAAATAATGCATATAGAATGTTACCAATTAAAATAATGTATCTTAAATATTAACACTAAAAATAATGTATCTTCAATGTTACCAATTAAATAAATGCACCTAAAATTTTTCAATTAAAATAATGCATCTTTAATGTTAACAATTAGAATAATGCATCTTCAATTTTAACAATTAAAATAATGCATCTTCAATGTTAAAAATTAAAATAATGCATCTTAAATCTTAACAAGTAAAATAAAGCATTTCAAATGTTAACGATTAAAATGATGCATCTTCAATGTTAGCAATTAAAATAATGCATCTTAAATGTAAACGATTTTAAAAAAGAATCTGAAATAAAAACAATTAAAATAATACATCTTAAATTTTTCACTTAAAATTATGCCTCTTAAACGTAAACAATTAAAATAATGCATCATGTTAAGAATTAAAACAATGCATCTTAAACCTTAATTAAAACATGCTCGTTCAATGTCAACAATTAAAATAATGATTTTAAATGTTACCAATTCAAATAATACATCTTACATGGTTATAATAAAAATAATGCATCTTAAATATTTACAATTAAAATAATGCATCTTAAATGTTAACAATTAAAATAATGCATCTTAAATGTTAACAATTAAAATAATGCATCTTAAATATTACAAATTCAAATAATGCATCTTTAATGTCACCGATTTAAATAATGCATCTTAAATGTTAACAATTAAAATAATGCATCTTAAATATTCACAATTAAAATAATGAATCTTAAATGTACACAATTTAAATAATGTATCTTAAATGTTAACAATTAAAGTAATGCATCTAAAATGTTAACAATTTAAATAATATATCTTAAATGTTAACAACTAAAATAATGTATCTTAAATGTACAACTTCAAATAATGCATCTTAAATGTTAACAATTAAAATAATGTATCTTAAATGTTAACAATTAAAATAATGCATCTTAAATGTTAACAAGTAAAATAATGCATCTTGAATGATAACAATTAGAATAATGTATCTTAAATGTTTACAATTAAAATAGTGTATGTTAAATGTAAACAATTAAAATAATGCATCTTAAATGTTAACCATTAAAATAATGCATCTTAAATGTTAACAATTAAAATAATGCATCTTAAATGTTAAGAATTAAAATAATGTATCTTAAATGTTTACAATTAAAATAATGTATCTTAAATGATAACAATTAAAATAATGCATCTTAAATGTTAACAATTAATATAATGCATCTTGAATGTTAACAATTAAAATAATGTATCTTGAATGTTAACAATTAAAATAATGCATCTTAAATATTTACAATTCAAATAATGCATCTTACATATTAACAATTAAAATAATGCGTCTTAAATGTGAACCATTAAAATAATGCATCTTAAATGTTAACAATGAAGATAATGCATCTTTAATGTTAACAATTGAAATGATGCATCTTTAATGTTAACAATTAAAATAATGTATCTTAAATGTTCATAATAAAAATAATGTATCTTAAATGTTAACGATTAAATAATGCATCTTTAATATTAACAATTAAAAATAATGCATCTTAAAGACAAACAATTAAAATAATGCATCTTGAATGTTAACAATTAAAATAATGCATCTTAAATGTTAACAATTAAAATAATGCATCTTAAATGTTCATAATTAAAATAATGCATCTTAAAAGTTAACAATTAAAATAATGCATCTTAAATGTTAACGATACAAATAACGCATCTTAAATGTTAACGATACAAATAATGCATCTTAAATGTTAACAATACAAATAATGCATCTTAAATGTTAACAATTAAAACAATGTATCTTAAATGTTAACAATTACAATACTGTATCTTAAATGATAACAATTAAAATCATGTATCTTGAATGTCAACAATTAAAATAATGCATCTTAAATGTAAACAATTAAAATAATGCATCTTAAATGTTAACAATTAAAATAATGCATCTTGAATGTTAATAATTAAAATAATGTATCTTAAATGTTATCAATATAAATAATGTATCTTAAATTGTAACAATTAATATAATGCATCTTGAAAATTAATATAATTTGAAAATTAATATAATTTATCTTAAATGTTAACAATTAAAATAATGCATCCTTAATGTTAACAATTAAAATAATGCATCTTAAATGTATACAATTAAAATAATGCATCTGAAATGTTAACAATTAAATAATGTATCTTGAATGTTAACAATTAAAATAATGCATCTTAAATGTTCACAATTAAAATAATGTATCTTGAATGTTAACAGTTAAAATAATGCATCTTAAATGTTAATTATTAAAATAAGTATCTTAAATGTTTTACAATTAAAATAATGTATCTTAAATGTTAACAATTAAAATAATGCATCTTCGATGTTAACAATTAAAATAATGTATCTTAAACGTTAACAATTAAAATAATGCATCTTAAAAGCTAACAATTAAAATCTAAAATGTTAACGATTAAAATAATGCATCTTAAATGTTAACAATTAAAATAATGCATCTTGAATGTTAACAATTAAAATAATGCATCTTGAATGTTAACAATTAAAATTATGAATCTTGAATGTTTACAATTAAAATCATGTATCTTAAATGTTAACAATTAAAATAATGTATCTTAAATGTTATCAATTAAAATAATGTATCTTAAATGTTATCAATTAAAGTAATGTATCTTAAATGTTAACAATTAAAATAATGTATCTTAAATGTTAACAATTAAAATAATGCATCTTAAATGTGAACAATTAAAATAATGCATCTTAAATGTTAACAATTAAAATAATGTATCTTAAATGTTAACGATTAAAATAATGTATCTTAAATGTTAACAATTAAAATAATGTATCTTAAATGTTTACAATTAAAATAATGTATTTAAATGTTAACAATTAAAATAAAATATCTTAAATGTTAATAATTAAAATAATGCATCTTAAATGATAACAAGTAATGTATCTTGAATGTTAACAGTTAAAATAATGTATCCTTAATGTTAACAATTAAAATAAGTATCGTAAATGTTTAACAATTAAAGTATTGTATCTTTAATGTTACCAATTAAAATAATGCATCTTGGATGTTAACAATTAAAATAATGTATCTTATGTTTACAATTAAGAGATTGCATCTTAAATGCCAACAATTAAAATCTTAAATGTTAACAATTAAAATAATGTATCTTAAATGTTTACAATTAAAATAATGCATCTTGAATGTTAACAATTAACATAATGCATCTCAAATGTTAACAATTAAAATAATGCATCTTAAATGCTAACAATTAAAATCTTAAATGTTTACAATTAAAATAATGTATCTTAAATGTTAACAATTAAAATAATGCATCTTGAATGTTAACAATTAAAATAATGCATCTTGAATGTTAACAATTAAAATAATGTATCTTAAATGTTAGCAATTAAAGTAATGTATCTTGAATGTTAACAGTTAAAATAATGTATCATAAATGTTAACAATTAAAATAAGTATCGTAAATGTTTAACAATTAAAATAACGTATCTTTAATGTTACCAATTTAAATAATGCATCTTGGATGTTTACAATTAAAATAATGTATCTTATGTTAACAATTAAAAGATTCCATCTTAAATGCTAACAATTAAAATCTTAAATGTTAACAATATAAATAATTCATCTTAAATGTAAACAATTTAAATAATGCATCTTAAATGTTTTGTCAGCCAACCGAAAGGGCGGAAAATAAGTGTAGTGAACAGATCGTATTTGATAAGGAAACGTATATTAAAGTTAATAAAAAAATGAAGAAATGACTGAGTTGTAAAGTGTCTTCAATGTCAGTTGTCTGATGTGAGAGTATTTTAGTGGGCGAAAGTTGCCTCTACTTCTAAATATGAATGTTTTGTGAAAAGTTACCTCTACTTCTAAATATGAATGTTTTGTGAAAAGTTGCCTCTACTTCTAAATATAAGTGTTTTGTGAAAAGTTGCCTCTACTTCTAAATATAAATGTTTTTTGAAAAGTTGCCTCTACTTCTAAATATGAATGTTTTGTGAAAAGTTGCCTCTACTTCTAAATATGAATGTTTTGTGAAAAGTTGCCTCTACTTCTAAATATGAATGTTTTGTGAAAAGTTACCTCTACTTCTAAATATGAATGTTTTGTGAAAAGTTGCCTCTACTTCTAAATATGAATGTTTTGTGAAAAGTTACATCTACTTCTAAATATGAATGTTTTGTGAAAAGTTGCCTCTACTTCTAAATATAAATGTTTTGTGAAAAGTTGCCTCTACTTCTAAATATGAATGTTTTTTGAACAGTTGCCTCTACTTCTAAATATGAATGTTTTGTGAAAAGTTACCTCTACTTCTAAATATGAATGTTTTGTGAAAAGTTACCTCTACTTCTAAATATGAATGTTTTGTGAAAAGTTGCCTCTACTTCTAAATATGAATGTTTTGTGAAAAGTTGCCTCTACTTCTAAATATAAATGTTTTGTGAAAAGTTTCCTCTACTTCTAAATATGAATGTTTTGTGAAAAGTTGCCTCTACTTCTAAATATAAATGTTTTGTGAAAAGTTTCCTCTACTTCTAAATATGAATGTTTTGTGAAAAGTTACCTCTACTTCTAAATATGAATGTTTTGTGAAAAGTTACCTCTACTTCTAAATATGAATGTTTTGTGAAAAATTGCCTCTACTTCTAAATATGAATGTTTTGTGAAAAGTTACCTCTACTTCTAAATATGAATGTTTTGTGAAAAGTTGCCTCTACTTCTAAATATGAATGTTTTGTGAAAAGTTGCCTCTACTTCTAAATATAAATGTTTTGTGAAAAGTTGCCTCTACTTCTAAATATGAATGTTTTGTGAAAAGTTGCCTCTACTTCTAAATATGAATGTTTTGTGAAAAGTTACCTCTACTTCTAAATATGAATGTTTTGTGAAAAGTTACCTCTACTTCTAAATATGAATGTTTTGTGAAAAGTTGCCTTTACTTCTAAATATGAATGTTTTGTAAAAAGTTACCTCTACTTCTAAATATGAATGTTTTGTGAAAAGTTGCCTCTACTTCTTAATATAAATGTTTTGTGAAAAGTTGCCTCTACTTCTAAATATGAATGTTTTGTGAAAAGTTGCCTCTACTTCTAAATATGAATGTTTTGTGAAAAGTTACCTCTACTTCTAAATATGAATGTTTTGTGAAAAGTTTCCTCTACTTCTAAATATGAATGTTTTGTGAAAAGTAGCTCGGATATAGTCTTAGAAATTCTGAAAATTAATTAAAATTAGTGTTTATTTGCAGAGACGCGCATCCATTATTGACAGGAAGCGTGATCATATTGGAATGGTATATATCGCTTTTGTTTATATTCCTAAATTGCCTCAACTTAAAACACTTAAAAAATAAAATTTTCCAACTTTATTTTTTTACACAGTAGATCACGAGGATTTGTTACGAATCTTTATATTCTATTCGACAAAAATATGCTCCAACATTCCTTTCAAATATCAAAGGGATATAAAATAATTCAGTTTTTTTTTAAGGATAAAACACTTACCTTTTTTGCAAGAAAATCAAAATCTTAGGTGTTTTTATTTGAAAAATCCTAGTTAAGTCACATCAAATATTCAGAATGAAAACTCGGTTTAAAAGAAAAAAGGCGTCTTTAGAGGAGATGTAGAAACTTCGAAATGATATAAAACTAAATAATTGTTAGCTCGCATTTCTATTCACCCAAATGCATATTGATAAAAGTGTATCTATCTGAAATTACTTTTTGTAAGCGTGAAAGTTTTTACGAAAGATAAACTTATTTTTATTGCGTCAAAGTTTTTATGAAAGATAAACTTATTTTTATTGCGTCAAAATAAACAAAATAAATTCCTCTCATTAACAATTTTGTAATTTGAAACAAACACAGATTGGTTAGCCATGTGTTTTGCTAATCATTACATATGAATTGGCAATTCTTCATAGGTGGTAGTTTTGGTAAATAATTTTTTAGGCAGGAAAAGTCTTCCCACCTTCTCTGAAATATCACTTAGCTAAATGAAAATATTGACCCGGATAAAATATGTAAATCTGATAAGAAATACGTTTGAAGGAACAAGCTCCATTTTAAAACAAATGTTTATATTGAAATTAAATTAAATAGTTAATCCTGTATGTACAAACACCCCAGAATAGACTGGCTTTATTTTATAATGCTAATAACTTCCGAATGTTGACGGAAAAAATGACATACTGATAGAGATATAAATAATTTTATGAAATCTACATATCTATATATCATTATAACTAACAGTGTTATTTAAAAAAAAGTATGTTTTGTCCTTGTAGAACACCAATGCATTTGGCCTGTTGTCAAGGCGATTTTGAAATTGTCAAAGAATTGTTGTCTTTGAATGCAGAGACCTACGTTGGAGATAACGAATTGAAGACACCTCTTATGAAGGTAAGAATTATTATGGATAAAATAGTTATCCACGGACACGGACTATTTTATCTATTAGATTGTTGCATTTTTTTTTTCTTTTTTAGACAAAGAATATTTTCGTGTAGGATGGACGAATAATAGAATTATTTTTTATTAAACAAATAAGAAAATAGAAAATTAAATAAAACCAATAACGACTATTATGAACCAATGTCAAATCACTTGCACATATTTTTTAAATATAAAAATACTATCAACATGCCCCCTTTTTTTAATTATGAAATAAAATAAATATTTGAAACAGTAAACATGTATTTTTTTAGTTTGGGAAAATTTTTGCAAAGTAAATCGGCTAATTGATCTGTCAAAGATACAGAGTTACTTTAAAAGAAGGATAGATAAAAAACGACAGTCATTTGGAAGAAAAAAGATGTAAGCGTGACACACAAAATGACACACACTATCTTATTGATATATAAAGTATATAGAAGATAGCGGTTTCTGTGTAAATTACATGAAATGATATTTTCAATACTAATTATCTTGTTCCTAACTTGTACATGTTTGGATAAAATGTGATAAGATTTGAGTTGATTATATACTTTTAAAAATGAACAATACATAAAATAATTTACAAAACTTCTTTATATACAATATTTCTAGAAAGGTTGTTCCTCTTTTCTGGCCATGAGTAGATTTATTCTGAGGACAAATTTTCACTTTTACACTGTTCATAGACCTTGCTCGTGAGAAGGCTACATAAAGTTGTCCATGAGTAAAGCAAGGTTGTGGTAAATAGATCCCAACTTTATCGAATGTCTGTCCTTGAACTTTATTAATTGTGATTGAATATGATAGGCAGACGGGAAATTGAGTCCTGTGCGGAACAAATGGAATATTTGCGTCACTGGGATTAAGTTTAATTCTTGGAATTAAAACTCGTGCCTGAGCATTAGATCCACTTATGATTGAAGCTAGAATACTGTGGTTATGAAGCTCCACTACTTCTAAACGTGTTCCATTGCATAGTCCTTGCGTTAATGACAGGTTGTGAAGCAGCATAATAATAGATCCAACTTTGAGATTAAGACGATGAGGAGGCATACCCGAAGGCGTAAATGAATTTATGAATTCCATCGGATAATCATTAGCTTCCATTTCATTGCATGCTGATACTGAATCTGCACTTTGATATGTTTTGCTCTCAGTTGGTTGTCTTCGTAAAATATCTTCATTAACTTCCAAACAATCTGCATTTTTTGGTGACAAAATAACTCTTCGTCTTGTGTACAATTATCAAATATGTCTGACACTAAAGAGTCATTGCATACACATTGTTCTGGAATATCGATCATGTCATGAGAAAAATTATCAAGTGAATTATGAACTCGACCATTTCCAATTTGTAAGAGCCATTGTGAGAAAACTTATTCGTTTTTATTAGTCCTCACATTCTGAGAGAGCTTCAGTTGATGCAAAATTGTGCCACATTGAAGACTTCTTTAGGCATACATCCAATACTGCATCAGGTGAAGCTCTAGGAACCACAGGCAGAATTTGCCTGAAGTCTCCTCCTTATATGATGACTTTAACACCAAATATACTATTATTGTTCATAACATCCTGCAAACAATTATCAATAGTATTCAATGCTTATCGAGGGATCATTGACACCTCGTCAATAATGAAAACTTTCACCTGCCTGAGAATATTTGCTTGGTCAGAATTATGTGGAATATTGCATGAAAATGTCTCAGTCAAAGGAAAAGGAAATTTGAAGATACTGTGAAGCGTTTTTCAATAAAGTTGCTGCAATAGCTGTCCAAGCAGAAATACTAACAACCACATTTTGAGCCATCAAGTAATCATGAATCATATTAAATAGAAAAGTTTTACCAGAACCGCCGGGTGCATTCAGATAAAACAGTCGGTGCTTAGCCTCTAATCCTTTATCTATTGCATTTACAGCGTTAATGACACAATCAAAAACATTTCTTTGCTCAATATTTAGTACTTCAGGATTAACTTCTTGAATTTCTTCCACATATTGAATGACAGGAAAGCCATTGATTGGTTCTGGCAGACCATGCATCGCACAATTCATGTCATTTTCATTCAGAATCATGTTTATGTGATGCAAAGCGATATTTTCTGCAATATTATTATCATATTGGCGTAAAAGGTCCTCTATTATAAGGTGTGTGTTATCATTCCATAATTGTAAAACATTTTGTGGTGTATTGAATAAACAAATCATTGCAAACATGTTAAGAAGCTGCCGTGGCATTTGATATACAGCTGCCTCACTCAAAGCCATTTGTAGTGCGTTGTCATCTTCAAGCAGTTGTAATCGAATACAGGCATCCTTAAAGGTCGGCAATTCTTCACCTCCTAAAGTTTTCAAGTCATCAAAAGAAGTTGCACCTGGTCCATGAAGAAGAAGCATCCTTACATGGAATTTCTCAGCATTTCTAGGACTGGCAGAGTATATTCTTGTTACAATTTGGCGGTGACATTGTATTCTGGTCCAGGTGTTACTTTGCTTATCAAATACATAATATTCAGGGATATCAATATAAAGGTGGGCTCTTGTATCCACGTCACTTTGGTTAAGTTTGAACCATGCAGTTAATTGTGTGTCGCGTCCTTCTGCACGGGGAGCGAATAGTATCAGTAAGTAAAGAATTGTGAATAGTATCAGTAAGTAAAGAATTGCCTTTTAGAAAGGTTTTATTAACTGTAAAATACACGTACGCTCTTGAAAGGATCGAGCGGGAAAATGAAACAGAGGGCGCTTTTATTATGAATGTCAATCCCAAGGGGGATAACTCTTAACAACAAATTAAATCATAACATTTTCCCCGTCCTAAAGTATTCAAGTAAGGGGTAATTAATTATAGACAAATTTTTTTTTTTTTTTTTTTTTTTTTTTACAATCACATAAGAATCATTTTATTTACAAATAACATATGAACCCAAACTGCAGTTTTTTTTTCAGTATTTAGTCACAAAATCCTTATATTTACTAGGGAATTGTCGAACTCGGGACGACCTCCGCACAGATTGGCAGGAATGCTGATTTTCAGTATTATTTTTTAGTGAAATCTGATTTTCTTCAAGATCAGACGATTGATTTTTGTCTTCCTCATGACCAATGTTTTCATTAGTAGAAGGTTCAAATAAAGTCTCTGAAGTAGTAGGATTATTATTAGAGTTTTCTTCATTTGATGAGTTTGGAGCTAAGTCTCGAACGTTGACAGTGGTTTCAGTACCAGAAGGTAGTTGAACATAAGCGTAGTGGGGGTTGACATCTATTAGGGTGGCAGGCGTTACAGGAGGGTCATGTTTACTTGTTTTAGTGTGGTTTCTAATATATATTGGGCCTGGTTTAACCCAAGAAGGAATTGAAATTCCGGAAGCAGATTTACGACTATATTTAAATAGTCTATCATGGGGAGTCATATTAGTGGCAGTACAAAGTAATGATCTAATTGAATGAAGTGCGTCCGGTAGTATGTCTTCCCAATAAGGTAGTTTCATTTGATTAGAATGTAATGTTGTTTGAATGGCCTTCCATAAGGTACCGTTGAGTTTTTCAATCTGTCCATTACCTTCAGGATGATACCTACTTGTTTTAGAAGTAGCAATTCCTTTTTTGTGTAAAAAATCCTTTATTTCTCTTGCTAAGAAATCAGAAGCACGGTCAGTATGTATCATGTCAGGCAAACCAAAAATTGAAAAGAGTTTGTTTAGACAGTGGATAATGGTTTTGCTTGTCATATCTCTGCAAGGAAAAGCGAAAGGAAAACGGGAATACTCATCAATTAGAGTAAGTAGATATTTGTTGCCATGTATAGAAGTAGGTAGAGGGCCTTTAAAATCAAGATTTAATCGTTGAAAAGGTAATATGGCTTGAATGAGAGTCCCTCCATTTGTATTGGCGAATTTGGGTTTCAGTAATTGACAGGATGAGCAAGAGTCAGTAATATTCTTAATTTGATCCAAAGTAAAAGGGAGGTTCCTCGTTCTTATAAAATGGCTTAATCTTGAAACACCAGGATGACATAATTGTTTATGTAAATCACGAAGATCTTGTAGATTGTAAGTAAGAGCAGAGATGCGAGAGAATGTGTCAGCAGCAATATTTTCAGGTCCAGGTCGATAAACTATAGTGAAATTGTATTGGGATAATTCTATACGCCAACGACATATTTTGTCATTCTTAATTTTAGATTTTCTTTTATTGTCGAATATGAAGCTGATGCTCTTCTGATCTGTGATGACTTTAAAGTGCCTGCCGAGTAGAAAATGTCGCCACTTACGGAGAGCTTCTACAATAGCGGCTGCCTCTTTTTCTACTGCATGGTGCTTAATTTCGTTAGTATTGAGAGTTCTTGAAAAAAATGCAATAGGACGACCTTCTTGATTTAGTGTTGCAGCAATGCAATAGTTACTAGCGTCCGTTTCTACTTCAAATTCTTTATTTGGATCTACCGTTATTAAAGTGGCGTCTTTTAGATCATTTTTCAATGTTTGAAACGATTTTAATACAGATGGAGGTAGTGGAAATTCTTTGTTTTGATTTAGTAATAAAATTTTATCAGAAAATTTTTTAATGAATTTGCAGTAATAGGAAAACATTCCAACTATTCTTTTTTGAGATTTAAGATTCAGCGGAGGTGGCATTTCGAGTAATGGTTTTAGTCTTTGATAATCGGGAGCTATTTGATTATTTTCTATGGTGTAGCCGAGTAGAGTAATAGAACTAGAAGAAATTATGCTTTTATTTTCATTTAAAGTGATGTTATATTGTTTAGCAATTTTGTAGAATTTTTGAAGATTGTAATCGTGTTCTTCTTGATTTTTCCCACATATAGTTATGTTATCAACATACACAAAGGTATCGGTTAGATTTTCTTTTTCTATAATATAGTCTATGCTCCTCTGGAAAGCACTTACTCCATTGGTGACGCCAAAAGGAAGACGAGTAAATTGAAAAAGTTTGCCACTTACTTCAAACGCAGTGAATTTACGATCAGCATGATTTATAGGTATTTGGTGATAAGCAGATTTTAGGTCGAGAGTAGAGAAGATGTTATATTGAGCGATGTCGTCTACCATCTTATTGATATTAGGCATTGGGTAAGCGTCTAGTTCCGTGAATCTATTGATGGTATCGCTGTAGTCGACTACCATTCTTTTCTTATGATTCTCATTCGAAGTTACAAGAACCTGCGCTCGCCACGGAGATATCGAAGGTTCAATTATGCCTTCTTTCAACATTCTAGCAGTCTCTTCTTTTATGAATTTGTTGGCGGCAAAAGTGTAACGTCGGGATTTTGTCGCAATAGGAGTAGTATGAGGAGAAAGATTAGAAAAGAGAGGAGGGGGTGGAACGTTTATGGTAGGAAAAAAATTATTCGTGTTTATAGCTCCAATTATAAGTTTGTCTCTAGGACCGTCGAATTTAAGTGTTACTTTTTTATATTTTTTTAAAATATCTTTTCCGATTATTAAATCAATGAAAAGGTTTTCAATGATTTCAATTGTTATTCCAGAATGGGTTTTATCTTTCAGTATTAAATCCACGACAGCTTCGCCAGTTATTTTAGCATGTTGATCGGAAGCAGCCAGAGCTATAGTTTTGTTTTTAGGTATTGTGAAGAGTTTAAGTTTTTTAGCAGTATTTTCATTAATGAATGTTTTTACACTGCCGGAGTCCACCATAGCGTTCACGAAGTGCCCGTTAATTTGGCATTGAGTGAATGTGACATCTTTGGAGTTAGTTCCTAGTCAGGATAGAGAAGGTGAGGGGTAGTCAGAGTCGTCATAAAGAACAGCAGTATGAGTGTTAGAAATAGAAGATTTACACACTTTAGCCCAATGACCATTTTTTTTTGCATTTTTTACATTCGGCGTTTCGTGCAGGACATAAATATCGAGGATGACGTGATTTTCCACAGAAAAAACAAACCCCTTTTGGATGCATATTTTCTTTAGTCACAGCTATACGATTGTAGCCCAAAGGATTATTTGTAGCTGCTACAGTAAAGTTATTTGCGTAGCTTATCGAATGCTTTTCTGCTTGTTCAAGAGATCTGGCCGTGGCATATGTGTCTTGTAAAGTCAGGATGGGTTTTTCTAACAGTCGTTGTCGGATGGACGAAGAAGAAATTCCGCCGATGAAAGCTTCCCGAATGTATTGATTTTTGTTTTCTTCAGCAGAAACCGCTTCGAAGTTACATGTTTTGGCAAGCATTTCCAATTGTAGTATGAAGGCATCTATATTTTGTGTTGTTTGTTGCTTCGTCGTCATCAATCGATATCTATTATAAACAATATTTTCAGGTTTTAAATAAGCGGCGTCCAATGTTCTTAATGCACTATCGCAGTCGGTTTTATCGCTTATTAAATCGAAAACAGAGGCTGAAATACAATTGATCAAGGCAAAGAAATTATCTGAAGTGTTTTCGATTAATCCGTTATTATGTGAGCGGATATAATTCTGGAGGGTTAATTTCCAATGCCTATAGGATTTTTCGGAATTAGGGCATGTAGGTTCCACCTCGAATCTGTCGGGACGTAAGATTCGATCCATTATTTTATTTTATTTTTTTTTTTTTTTTTTTTTACAGTTAATAAAATTGAAGTGAATAGTATCAGTAAGTAAAGAATTGCCTTTTAGAAAGGTTTTATTAACTGTAAAATACACGTACGCTCTTGAAAGGATCGAGCGGGAAAATGAAACAGAGGGCGCTTTTATTATGAATGTCAATCCCAAGGGGGATAACTCTTAACAACAAATTAAATCATAACACAGAGTATATTCTTGTTACAATTTGGCGGTGACATTGTATTCTGGTCCAGGTGTTACTTTGCTTATCAAATACATAATATTCAGGGATATCAATATAAAGGTGGGCTCTTGTATCCACGTCACTTTGGTTAAGTTTGAACCATGCAGTTAATTGTGTGTCGCGTCCTTCTGCACGGGGAGCAGCCTGTCTTTGTTCACCTGGTCTATACTAAATTTGTTGCTCATCAGGTAAATAGAGCGCCAGTCGATAAACTGTGTGTGACTGTCCATACATTTTATATTCTGAAAAACGCCAAAATGTTTCAGGCGGTGATACGTATCTACACGAAATATACTTCTTAATGTCATTATATTCATGTTCATTACTTCCATTGTTATTTACATTCATTTCCATCATTGCGCAATCATGTCCTTTATAGACATATTTGAAAAGATATTTCACACTTTTTACCGAGATACACACTTCTACTTTAATGTGAGCACCATATTTTCTGAGTAAATATTTATTATATGATACTACAAACCTGCAGTCACCCTTATGGACACCCACTCTAATAGAATCTACATTATTTCTGCGTCTATATAGAGGATATCCAGAAACATTTGTAATAGTCTCCTCCTGATACGACATATGAAATTTCTTCTGATACTCTCTCTCTACCATACAGATTAAGTTGGGATTAAATGTACTGAAGGGTCCATGAATCATGAGTTTTTTCACTAATTGTCTCAATTCGGGATCAGATTCTGATGGTAATTCAACTGAAACAATATTGTCAATTTGTTCTTTAGTTCTAATCTTATCTTCTGCACGCAGCATGATTAGCATGTAACAATGTGGGAGACCTCGTTTCTGAAATTCAATTTCATGTATCGCAGCAATAGGTACCCCAAGTACATGTCTGTCCTTTATGTAAATCATTAATTCGTTGAGATGTTGTTTAAAAACTCGTACCAACAAATCAGGTCGGTTCTGTGCAGTTTCATGCGGCTGTAAGTTTTCGATTATTTCTAGACATTTTGGATTGCAAGTATATGTTATGAATAAATCAGGCCTTCCATATTTTCAAACTATTACCATTGCGTCTTGATAGCATTATTGCATATTTCGTGGGCTCCCTGTGAAGGATGATGGTAAAATGACAGGTATTCTGGGATCTTCAGTTTCATTATCTCTTTAAGGTGATCCCTCAAGCCAAAATATATTGCAACTCTTAGTTGTACTCGATTTTCTGCAATGAATTTCAAACGACAACCTTCTACTTTAACATAAGCATCAACTATATATTGCTGAAATAGTTTTCCACCACTGTATATTGGACTATCTTATCGATAGACCATATGCATAAAATCCCTGCATGGAAACATTGTTACAAACTCTAGTTTGCCTATTTTCTACATGAGGAATGTTTATATGCCATCCAAATTCACCATGAGGAAAGAGAAGAGGGTAAATCATTGCTCTTGTCTTTCTTCTTCGTCCATTGCATATTTTCTTGTGAGTGTTCGTAAATGTGTATTCCGAAATTAAATGTCTATTCCAGAATAAAATCTCAACCAATCAAATCTGCTGGAAAGCGTGACACACAAAAGAACTCACACGCTATTGTTTTAATATATAGATGATTAACCTTCGGTAAATTAATTTGTCCCATTAAAACGACGATAATCCTCCTTTTCCTGGAGTTACCGCCCTTTAGTTAAAATTCTATAACTAAATAAATATATAAGTTTCCAAGTTTGAATTATTTTCACATGTTTTTATCCAAACCTTTTAATTAAATGTAAAATTACATCACTGATCCAATAGGAGAAATTAATCCACATCCGAAATTAGGTATAAAGATAAGTATTACTGTTTAAAATTTTATTATAATTCCTTTCCAACGCGAAAATATTGTATATTTAGCTTTCTATGTCAATCATTTTATTAGATTATTATTATTATTATTATTATTATTATCATTATCATTATTATTATTATTATTATCATCATCATTAGTATTATTATTACCATTATTATTATCATCATCATCATCATTATTATTATTATTATTATCATTATTATTATTATCATCTACTGTATGGATGATTTGAAAATATTCGGTAGAAATGAAAAGGAAATGGGGAGACTGGTAAAACTTGTGGGGACATACTCAGAAGACGGAGGATGGAGTTTGGGATTAGTAAATGTGCGGTGCTGGTGATGAAAAGAGGAGTAGAGGTTCATTTGAATGAAATAATGCTACCAAATGGAGAAATCATGAAAGAAATAGAAGATACAGGATATATAAGTATTTGGGAGTGTTGGAGGGTGTAGGCATCATGAACAGAGAAATGAAGGAGAAAGTCAGGAAGGAGTATCTTAGAAGAGTGAAACTAATTGGAGGAAACCTAATGAAAGCAGTGAATGCATGGGCAGTCAGTGTTTGAGATACAGTGCAGGAATTTTAGAATGGTCTGACAAGGAGTTGCATGCCATGGATATCAAAACAAGAAAATTTTTAGCAATGTTTGGTATATTTTACATTCGAAGTAGTGTAGCAAGGCTATATCGAAAGAGAAAAGATGGTGGGAGAGGATTGAAAAGTGTAAAAGATTGTGTTAGAACCGACGAGATGTCGTTGAAGGAGCATGTGGTTAGAAGTGAGGAGTGGATGCTTAAGGTTGTGGCCAATGAAGTGGAGGTATGTGAGACCAAGGCTGGTTATGTGAAACGTATGGATAGAGAAAGGGCAGAGGAACTGACTAGGAAGAAAATGCGTGGAAGGTTCTTCCAGGATATAGCAGCAGTGGCTGATGAAAGATCATGGCAATGGCTTAGAGCTGGGTATCTTGCTAAGAGTACTGAAGCTTTTGTTCGTGCAGCACAAGAGCAGACATTAGGAACACAATTGTTCAAAAAAGTGGTTCTAGGAAAGGAAGTTGCTGCAGAATGTCGGATTTGTGTTGCAGCAGAGTGTAGTGGACTGGCCCAGAGAGAGTACTGCAAAAGACATGATCGCATGGGACTCCGGATATATTGGGAGGTGTGTAAGAGGGTTGGGGTGAAGTGTGCTAGAAAATGGTTTGAGAAGGTATCTGATGAAGTGAGAACAAGTGAGAATGGCAAGGTAGAGGTATGGTGGGACAAAAGCGTCATAACGACCAAGCAATTGGAACATAATCATCTGGATTTGGTCGTCATTGACAAGGTCTCAAAATACTGGCAGATTGTAGACTTTTCAGTACTCTGGGACAGGAATGTGAGAAAGAAGAAGAATGAGAAGTGGAGCAATTATGCTCCATTGGCCTTGGAGATAAGGCGTATACATGGGGTTAAAACACAAATAATCCCTGTCGTATTTGGTACACTAGGAATAATATCAAGTCGACTGGAAGAACAATTGAAAAAACTACAAATCTCCGATGTTTTAGGCGGCCTTCAAACCTCTGCAATTATAGGTATCACCAACATCATTAAGAAAACCCTTGATCTTTGAAGCTCCTGGTCTGAAGCCGGGATTAAGGGAAAATCCTCTGGAAATGAATCCCCTCCCTTTCCAGAGAGACGTTCATAAGCGAAATCAGAATTATTATTATTATTATTATTATTATTATTATTATTATTATTATTATTATTATTATTATTTATATATATATATATATATATATATATATATATATATATATATACAGGGTGACCAAAAAAAAAAACAGAGGACATTTAATTGTTTTTCTGAGCATTTTACAGTCAACGGAGAAAAAAATGACCAAAGACCCCAGTGTTTTGATGTGATGCTTTGAATATAATAAACTAGTTCTGACCAAAGTTTCATTTCATTCGGACAAAACACTAAGAGACGAGGCTTAATTAGAGTTGGGGCCCGTTTTTTGAGGGCACCCTGTATATATATATATACATATATATATCTTATATTATATTATTATGTTATTGTATCAAATACTCATGGGAAGAGGAACGAATTTTCTAACTAATCTTCTAGCAGGTAAGATTTTAATAAACAAATTGAGCCATAGCAGCTGGATTTAATCTGAAAATCCTATCTAAAAATATATCACGGTCCGTCTTCTGCATAGATCCGCATAACATATGTAAGTATAGAATAATTAACAAAGCCTCCCTGCCAAATAATAACGTTATTATTTCAGCACGATCCATCGGAACACAATTGAATGTGATCTTAAATAAAGCCACGGTCAAAAATTCAGTATTAAATATTTTATATTTGTTTGAATAAAATTCACACCAAAACTAATTAACCAATCATTATCAATTTTGGGGCACAGCTTCGAGGCGCAAGCTACGTCTAAGTATGATCTATAATTACTTTACCTTAGTATCATGAGAAAATGTGAAAACCCTTCTTAAAAATTTAGAATAATATTTACTATATTATCCAATTGCTTCATTTACTGATAAACTCTTTTCTTTACCTTTGTGGCCCCGGGCAACGCCGAGTAACCCTGCTAGTAGGATATATTTCTAACTATATAGCTCACAATGTATACAAAAATTTTTGCTTAAATTATCACACTACTATTTATATGGGTTTGAAATATGCCAGTATATACCTCATTCTATGGTTACAATCTGGTATGATCTCTTGCTTTTTATTAAGAAAATTCTTATTAGATAAGGATTCCAAAGTGCATAAATTACATTTTTCTCTTGTTAGGTATATATCTCTCAGCTTTACCTAATAGTGACTATTTTAATTCATAATGAATTATATTTTTAATTAATTCCCTAACAAATTTAGCTAAAGAAATAGGGAGGGTTTTCATATTCAGCATTGAAAGAGCACAAATTTTTTTATATATCTCTCCTTAAACGTAATGCTAGTAGTGTTGTATTACTAACTTGAACAACTGTTGTCGTTTATATATAACTGTGTCTATGTAAATATATGTATCTATAAAACCGATGCTCGTAACGTCTAGTGTTGTGGATGTGAGTGTGCATATTTACACATATTCAAATAGAAATCTTCGCATAACATGGACAAAGTAACAGTTATTAATTTGGGCCAGGTTCAACAAACATGACACATAGTGCAGAATGTCCATTTGATAAAGAATTACAAATCTTAGTTTGTGGCTCCTTTCATCTTTCGAACACTGCAAGAAAACCTTTCATTGTGAAGCAGTAACAACGGTACATTTCTTTTGGTTTTCATCGTTTTCACAGTTGGTTGTTTCTCTCAGGGATTTACAACGCTTTTTTTCTTAGTTAACTTATTCGAATGCTTCCACAACTGACAAAATCAACTTTCTCTCGTTGACGCCTCCTTCGTTCTCTCTCTCTCTTTCTCTCTCTCTCTCTCTCTCTCTCTCTCTCTCTCTCTCTCTCTCTCGTATCAATAGACTCTTTCTTTGTTACCAAGAAAAACCCATTGTTTATTGTTTTTAAAATATTGACTTCCTAAATCTATTTTATTACATAACTATTATTGTTTATCTTAAAATTTCTCCATTAGATTTTAACACAAATATTTTAGCCAAACATTCCTTTCTTTCAAAATGTTATCTCTACATAACTTTTTCTACATAACATTTAACAAAGTAATAATAATAATCTTTCAGACCTTTGGTATTGCTCGTCACAACATAACACAGATAATACGCTGTGATCATAGCCAAAACAGTAGATCCGACATAAGTCTTAGAATTATTTGCACTAATTACGCTACAATTGTATACTACATTTATAGTTAAAGAATTTACACTTAATGAGAAATTATTCTTATTTATACAATTGTGATATTTTCAGTTACATTCTTGGTATTAATAGGTCCACGCTCACATATATATATATATATATATATATATATATATATATATATATATATATATATATATATATACACACACATTTTTCTCTTATGCATGTTTCATTAAACAGCAGTTTGTTTCTCTTGCGATCCGTTTTTCCACTTGGCGGGCCAATGTTCAAACGTTCTGTTCGAGTGGAAAAACAAATTGTAATAGTCGCAAACGTTTTCGACTTCCAGAAGTCGTCTTCAAGCAAGTGATGAATTAAAAATAACTGCCTTTAATGAAATTTATTGAAAAAGTCGATTAAAATCGTTTAAAAGCGTTAAGCTTGATTGATGGTCCGTTTGTTTATGCAAATGAGTAGTGCTTCCAGGATTAGAAGTTTCAGGTTACAATGCGAAATGGCTAAAATGACAATGTACTTAATTATATGCTTCTAAATTCATTTTAGGGGTGTCATGCGCTACAAGATGTTAGAAGATGGAGCTGTTAGGAGAAGACAGGTGGTATATAACTCGGCGAGATATACTGGTCCTAGTCATGCCCATGTACGAGTTGTTTTTGGAGACGCATTCACCTATAGGACATTTAAAAACACACACGACCTTGCTAGTTTTAGTAAATCGTTATCGAGTGTCGGATATTGCTTATTAGTAAATGAGTTGTTTTCAATTGTTTTATAATAAATGATGAATCTAAGATTAGAATTTTTTTCTATCATGGAAATATGTTTATGTACGATTTTTTTGATAATTTTTCGTCAATTTTATAATTAGAGTTAATTTGGTTTCAGTAGACGATTGCCCTACGGTCGTTATGATCCTGACCACCTCTTTAAAAGGAGGTGGAATACTCCAAATAGGAAAGTGGAATAAAACAAAAAATTGGTGTCACTTTTAAAGCAAAGCTAATGAACATGAGTTGTTTTATACCTTTTCTCCACAAAAAACGACCCTGGTGTCTAACTCTGTCCCGTGGGGAGGCATTATAAATAGGTACTATATTTAATGTAACAAAGTTTTTACATTACAAAAATGCCCTAGAAAGTTCCTTTCTAATGTAATCATAAAATGCCCTGGAAATGTCTCTTCTGGTTGATTGATTATAAAATGCCCTGGAAAAGTTCCTTCTGACTGACTGATTGTAAAATGCCCTAGAAAGATCCCTTCTGGTTGATTAATTATAAAATGTCCTGGAAAGGTCCCTTCTTAGTTAATTATAAAATGCCCTGGAAATGTCTCTTCTGGTTGATTGATTGTACAATGCCCTAGAAAGATCCCTTCTTGTGAATTAGTTGTAAAATGTCCTGGAACAGCCGCTTGTTGATTAGTTGTAAAATGTGCTGGAAAGGTTCCTTCAGCTTGATTGATTGTAAAATGCCCTGGAAAGGTCTTATATGATTGATTAGTTGCAAGATGCCGTGGAAAGGTTCCCTTCTTGTTAATTAGTTGTAAAATACCCTAGAAAGGTCTCTTCTGGTTGATTAGTTGTAAAATGGCCTGGAAAGATCTCTTTCGGTTGATTGACTATAAAATGTCCTGGAGAGATCCCTTGTGGTTGATTAGTTGTAAAATGCCCTGGAAAGGTCCCTTCTGGTTGATTAGTTGTAAAATCCTTAGAAAGGTCCCTTGTGGTTGATTAGTTGTACAATGCCCTGAAAAGTTTTCTTTCTGGTTGATTGATTTTGAAGTGTCCTGGAAGTGTCTCTCCTAGTTTATTAGTTTATGTGGTTGATTAGTCATAAAATTCCCTAGAAAGGTTCCTTCTAGTTGATTAGTTGAAAATGCCCTAGAAAGGTCCCTTGTGGTTGATTTGCTGTAAAATGCCTTGGAAAGTTCTCTTTCTGGTTGATTTATTCTAGTTTATTAGTTGTAAAATGCCCTGGAAAGATCCCTTCCGGTTGATTAGTTGTAAAATGCTATGAAAAAGTCCCTTTTAGTTTATTAGTTATAAAATGCCCTAGAAAGGTTCTTTCTGGTGGATTAGTTGTAAAATCCCCTAGAAGAAGTCCCTTCTGGTTTATCAATTGTGAAATGACCTGGAAATGTTCCCTTCTGCTTTATTGATTGTAAAATGAACTAGAAAAATCCCTTGTAGTTGATTCGTTGTGGAAAGGTCCCTTCTGGTTGATTAGTTGAAAAAATGCCCTGGAAATGTCCCTTCTGCTTTATTAATTGTAAAATGTACTGGGAAGGTCCCTTTTGGTTGATTGATTGTAAAATGCCCTAGAAACGTCCATTTAGGTTAATTAGTTGTAAAATTCCCTAGAAAATTCCTGTCTGGTTGATTAGTTGTAAAATATCCTGAAAAGGTCCCTTGTGGTTGATTAATTTTAAAATGCCATGGAAATGTCCCATTCTTATTTAATTATCAATTTCCTTGGAAATGTCCTTTTTTGTTTAAATACAAAATTCCCTGGAAATATCCATTCTGATAAATTACAAAATGCCCTGGAAATGTCCATTCTGATTAATTACAAAATGCCCTGGAAATGTCCATTCTGATTAATTACAAAATGCCCTGGAAATGTCCATTCTGATTAATTATAAAATGATATGGAGATATCTCTCCTGATTAATTATAAATGGCCCTGGAAATGTCCCACATTATTAATTATAAAATGCTCTGGAAATGTCCAGCCTGATTAATTATGAAATCCCATCCTGATTAATTATAAAATGCCCTGAAAATGTCCCTTCTGATTAATTACAAAATGCTCTGGAAATGTCCTTTCTGATTAATCACAAAAATGCCCTGGAAAAGTCACTTCTGATTGATTCTAACAAATAATGATTTATTTTTCAACTATTTTATTTATGTAACAAAGGGATAGAGAGCAACAGCGGTTTAAAAGATCAGGAAACATTATTCTCAATAATTCCTTTGTGGATTTTGCTAGGAACAAGAATAATTTTGGATTTCTGGGCAACTTATGATGGATTTGAAAACTTGGAGTATGGCATTTATTAGCATACCATAGTTGTCCATGTGTAGTGGATGAAAATCAAAATAATAAGTTATTTATTACCAGCTAGTGTCTGGTTGATGCAGATCACAATACTAATAAGTTAGTTATTGCCAGCCAGTGTATGGTAGATGGATATCAAAATAATAAATTATCACCAGCCAGTCTTTGGTCAGTGCCGATCACAACACTAACAAGTTATTTATTGTCATCCAGTATCTGGTGGGTACAGATCACAATAGGAACAAGTTAGTTATTGCCAGCCAGTGTTTGGTCGGTGCAGATTACATCACTTATATGTTAATTAACGCCCGTCAATGTTTGGTCAGTGCAAACTACAATATTAATAAGTTTGTTATCGCCAGCCAATTCAATTTTGTTCAATTTCAAAAAGAGGGCTACCACACTGTCACATACTCATAATGCTGAGAGATCAGGATACGATCAGAACAGTTCAAGAAATTGATGCAATTGTGTCAGCTGAAGATCCAGAGCTTTGCGATTTAGTAAAGTTTTTAATGGTCCAACCTCATTGTAATTGTTTGATTATGTGCGAAGTTTCTTACTGATGTGTGTTTTTAACATTTTCAACTACTGTGGAATTTCCACGGGTTCTGCTAGTTATTATTATTATTATTATTATTATTATTATTATTATTATTATTTACTCACTAGGAGTAATCACACAGGCCATAGCAGTTTGAGAAAACTTGTGGTGTTCTATGGAATCTGAGTGACAACAAGTTTCCCTAGACGTCCACTACTCTCCGCCTGTTTTGATAATCTTTGCCGATAAATTTGCGTTATCGCAACAGCTGCTTACCATTGATTCCTCATTGGCAACGACTATTGATTTCCACTTTAATTTGGATGGCAATAAGCCTCCTCAACGCCCCAGTCCTTTTTGCACTCATCCAGCGACCCACACTTATTTGATATGGAGCCTGTTTATGGCGACACACATGAAAAAAGTTGGGTCGGAAGGCAATGGCGCAGGGAAGCTAACTTACAATTATAGAGTTTCAGTTTTCATTATTCCGTGTGATGTTCCTTTTTTTTACATCTGTAGCTCTTTCTGTGTCCAGTTTGTGTCTGGAATTCATATGTGTTAACCTCCACATTCAAGGGGTTTTCTTTAATATTTCAGCCGTTTACATTATTTTATCCATTGTATCTTCTCAGCCATCTCTCTGATTTCAATCTCTCCCATTCTATTTTTAAAGTTTTTCGGTATTGTTCCTAGTGCTCCTACTGTTAGTGATGTTATTTTAACTTTTTTCATTTTCCAGATCCCTTCAATCTCTTTAGCCAGTTCTGTGTATTTGCTCCGCTTCTGTCTTCTTGATCTCAATCCTGTGGCTACTGGGACGACAAAATCTACAATTTGACAGGCCTTTTCCTTTTTGTTAATTATGATATCTGCTTGTATGGGTTTATCTGTTTGTATATCCAAGTAGTCTCAACGTTTGGATGTTGTTTTTTCTTGAACATCAATTCCTTTGACTTTGGACATTCAAGCTATATTAACACTATTGCCGTTCCTAACAGGCAAGCATTTTGCACAATTGAAAAAGAAATTGTCTTGTTAAACTGATTAAGCCATTTATGGTGGCTTTTTGTTATGGCTGCAAGCGTTTCAATTACAATGGGAAATCACCTTGGCTTCTTTACATTTCCAGAGTCTTAACTAATTCCCATTTCAGATCTTGGTATTTATTTATTTTCTTGTTTTTTCTCTTGTACTCTGGTATCGAAAGGGCAGGTTACGTCAATGATTGAGCGAGTTCTCTTGTTTTTATTTAGTAAAATTATGTCAGGTTTGGCATGTTCAAGGACCTTATCAGTCTGTCTGCGCATATCCCAAAGACGTTTGACATTGTTGTCTTCCTGAACCACTTCTAGTTTATGTTTATATTACTTCTTATTGCGGTCTAATCCATAGAGTTTGCATATATTCCAGTGTAGGACCTGAGCGACTTTGTCGTGTCTCCATTTTTTATATTGATGTTGAGCTAGCATAGGGCATTCTGATACAATATGCACTAATGATTCTTCTCTTTCATTACACAATCTACACATTGGTGAGTCTGCAGTTTTATCGATGTAGTGTTTGATGGACTTAGATCGAGTGGCTTGTTTGTGGGCTGCCATTAATATGCTCTCAGAAGATGTTTAAGATTTTTAAGATTATTATTATCATTATTATTATTATTGGATCATAAGGAGCTTTCACACAGGTTATAAAAGATCTCTCCTTAAGAACAACCTGTGATGTTCCCTGGAAGCTGAGTGGCAACAAGTCTTCCCAGATTTCCAGTACTCTCCACCTCTTTCGATAACATTTGCAAATGAATTTGCATTATCGCAATAGCTGCTTACCACTGATTTCTCGCTAGCAGAAGCCATTAGTTTCCACTGGAGTTTGAGTGGCAATAAGACTCCCCAAGGTACCAGTTCTCTTGACATTTGTCCAGCAGAGGTCTGGTCAGCGCTCTCTCCTCGGTCTTTCCATCCTCCTTGAGCCTTCTCGGCTATTTGGCATCATTTTTTTGGGAAAGGGACGGTGATTGGGTAATGGGAGAAGGGATAGAGAATTTATAGATATGCGAGATCGCAAGATCACGAGAAAACAGAGGGCCCACATGCAAATGAGACAGGATGAAAAACTGCATAAAAAGCAAGCTTGAGTGAGAGGAAGGAACAGTGCCGTTTACAGTCACGAGGTTATTGTGTTACTATTGCGAGCATTGGTGACAATTGAAGTTGGTCTTGGTTCCATGTAATGCATTGTGTTTTGTCTCTGCAGCAGCTCGTCTGGCCTGCGCTTGTGCTTCATGTGTGTTAGTCTCCACATTCAAGGGTTTTCCTTAATATTTCAGCTGTTTTCATGATTGTTATTCATTGTATCTTTCCAGTCATTCCTCTGATTCCAATTTCTCCCATTCTGATTTCAAAGTTTTTTTGGAATTGTTCCTAGTGCTCCTGCTATTATAGATACTTGATTCTTTTCAGCATCCATATCCCTTTCAGCTCTAGCTGTGTATTTGCTCCGTTTCTCCTTTTCTTTGATATTTATCCTGTGGTCAGCTAGAACAGCAAAGCCTCTGATCTGCCCGGACTTTTCTTTTTTGTTAATTATTATGTGGTATTGTTATTACTGTTTTTATTATTATTATACTTAATTAGGTGATATTATGGTGGCTGTTCAGCAGGACGGGTCCAGTCGTCATGAGGCAACTGTTCGAAATTCTGAGCATGTGGGTGGTTTTAGGGGCAGTGAGGATTGGTAAGCAGAGTCCCAAAAAGGGAGTTGGAACAGAGAATTAAAAAACAAAAATGGACAGATGGTGAAAGGAGAGTACTGTGGGAATGCTTTGTAAGAAGTAGAGGCACCAAATCTGGTGGATATATCCAGATAGTAAATGAAAAGTGGGAATCTAGAGGAGGAGGTGCTAAGAGTGTGGTTAGTTTGTTATATCAGTTAAAACAAATTAAAAATAGTTTGTTAAATCAGTTCAAACAAATTAAAAATAGTTTGTTAAATCAGTTAAAACAAATTAAAAACAGTTTGTTGCATCAGTTAAAACAAACAACAAATACTTTGTTAAATCAGTTAAAACAAATTAAAAATAGTTTGTTAAATCAGTTAAAACAAATTAAAAATAGTTTGTTATATCAGTTAAAACGAATTAAAAAGAGTTTGTTATATCAGTTAAAACAAATTAAAAATAGTTTGTTATATCAGTTAAAACAAATTAAAAATAGTTTGTTATATCAGTTAAAACAAATTAAAAATAGTTTGTTAAATCAGGTAAAACAAATTAAAAATAGTTTGTTATATCAGTAAAAACAAATTAAAAATAGTTTGTTATATCAGTTAAAACAAATTAAAAATAGTTTGTTAAATCAGTTAAAACAAATTAAAAATTGTTTGTTATATCAGTTAAAACAAATTAAACATAGTTTGTTATATCAGTTAAAACAAATTAAAAATAGTTTGTTAAATCAGTTAAAACAAATTAAAAATAGTTTGTTATATCAGTTAAAACAAATTAAAAATAGTTTGTTATATCAGTTAAAACAAATTAAAAATAGTTTGTTATATCAGTTAAAACAAATTAAAAATAGTTTGTTATAGTTTGTTATATCAGATAAAACAAATTAAAAATAGTTTGTTAAATCAGTTAAAACAAATTAAAAATAGTTTGTTATATCAGTTAAAACAAATAAAAATAGTTTGTTATATCAGTTAAAACAAATTAAAAATAGTTTGTTATATCAGTTAAAACAAATTAAAAATAGTTTGTTATATCAGTTAAAACAAATCAAAAAAAGTTTGTTAAATCAGTTAAAACAAATTAAACATAGTTTGTTATATCAGTTAAAACAAATTAAAAATAGTTTGTTATATCAGTTAAAACAAATTAAAAATAGTTTGTTATATCAGTTAAAACAAATTAAAAATAGTTTGTTGTATCAGTTAAAACAAATTAAAAATAGATTGTTAAATCAGTTAAAACAAATTAAAAATAGGTTGTTATATCAGTTAAAACAAATTAAAAATAGGTTGTTATATCAGTTAAAACAAATTAAAAATAGTTTTTTAAATCAGTTAAAACAAATTAAAAATAGTTTTTTATATCAGTTAAAACAAATTAAAAATAGTTTGTTATATCAGTTAAAACAAATTAAAAATAGTTTGTTATATCAGTTAAAACAAATTAAAAATAGTTTGTTATATCAGTTAAAACAAATTAAAAATAGTTTGTTATATCAGGTAAAACAAATTAACAATAGTGTGTTATATCAGTTAAAACAAATTAAAAATAGTTTGTTATATCAGTTAAAACAAATTAAAAATAGTTTGTTATATCAGTTAAAACAAATTAAAACTAGTTTGTTAAATCAGTTAAAAAAAATTCTAAATAGTTTGTCATATCAGTTAAAACAAATTAAAAATAGTTTGTTATATCAGTAAAAAAAAATTTAAAAAAGTTTGTTAAATCAGTTAAAACAAATTAAAAATAGTTTGCTATATCAGTTAAAACAAATTAAAAATAGTTTGTTAAATCAGTTAAAACAAATTAAAATTGTTTGTTATATCAGTTAAAACAAATTAAAAATAGTTTGTTATATCAGTTAAAACAAATTAAAAATAGATTGTTAAATCAGTTAAAACAAATTAAAAATAGTTTGTTATATCAGTTAAAACAAATTAAAAATAGTTTGTTAAATCAGTAAAAGAAATTAAAAATAGTTTGTTATATCAGTTAAAACAAATTAAAAATAGTTTGTTATATCAGTTAAAACAAATTAAAAATAGTTTGTTATATCAGTTAAAACAAATTAAAAATAGTTTGTTATATCAGTTAAAACAAATTAAAAATAGTTTGTTGTATCAGTTAAAACAAATTAAAAATATTTTGTTATATCAGTAAAAATAAATTAAAAATAGTTTGTTGAATCAGTAAACACAAATTAAAAATAGTTTGTTATATCAGTTACAAGAAATTATAAATAGTTTGTTATATCAGTTAAAAAAAATTAAAAATAGTTTGTTAGATCAGTTAAAACAAATTAAAAATAGTTTGTTATATCAGTTAAAACAAATTAAAAATAGTTTGTTATATCGGTTAAAACAAATTACAAATAGTTTGTTAAATCAGTAAAAACAAATTAAAAATAGTTTGTTATATCAGTTAAAACAAATTAAAAATAGTTTGTTAAATCAGTCAAAACAAATTAAAAATAGTTTGTTATATCAGTTAAAACAAATTAAAAATAGTTTGTTAAATCAGTTAAAATAAATTAAAAATAGTTTGTTATATCAGTTAAAACAAATTAAAAATAGTTTGTTATATCAGTTACAACAAATTAAAAATAGTTTGTTATATCAGTTAAAACAAATTAAAAATAGTTTGTTATATCAGTTAAAACAAATTAAAAATAGTTTGTTATATCAGTTAAAACAAATTAAAAATAGTTTGTTATATCAGTCAAAACAAATTAAAAATAGTTTGTTATATCAGTTAAAACAAATTAAAAATATTTTGTTATATCAGTTAAAACAAATTAAATATAGTTTGTTATATCAGTGAAAACAAATTAAAAATAGTTTGTTAAATCAGTTAAAACAAATTAAAAATAGTTTGTTATATCAGTCAAAACAAATGAAAAATAGTTTGTTATATCAGTTGAAACAAATTAAAAATAGTTTGTTATATCAGTTAAAACAAATAAAAAATAGTTTGTTATATCAGTTAAAACAAATTAAAAATAGTTTGTTATATCAGTTAAAACAAATTAAAAATAGTTTGTTATATCAGTTAAAACAAATTAAAAATAGTTTGTTATCTCAATTAACACAAATAAAAATTAGTTTGTTATATCAGTTAACACAAATTAAAAATAGTTTGTTAAATCAGTTAAAACAAATTGAAAATAGGTTGTTATATCAGTTAAAACAAATTAAAAATAGTTTGTTATATCAGTTAAAACAAATTAAAATTGTTTGTTATATCAGTTAAAACAAATTAAAAATAGTTTGTTATATCAGTTAAAACAAATTAAACATAGATTGTTAAATCAGTTAAAACAAATTAAAAATAGTTTGTTATATCAGTTAAAACAAATTACAAATAGTTTGTTAAATCAGTAAAAGAAATTAAAAATAGTTTGTTATATCAGTTAAAACAAATTAAAAATAGTTTGTTATATCAGTTAAAACAAATTAAAAATAGTTTGTTATATCAGTTAAAACAAATTAAAAATAGTTTGTTATATCAGTTAAAACAAATTAAAAATAGTTTGTTGTATCAGTTAAAACAAATTAAAAATATTTTGTTATATCAGTAAAAATAAATTAAAAATAGTTTGTTGAATCAGTAAACACAAATTAAAAATAGTTTGTTATATCAGTTACAAGAAATTATAAATAGTTTGTTATATCAGTTAAAAAAAATTAAAAATAGTTTGTTAGATCAGTTAAAACAAATTAAAAATAGTTTGTTATATCAGTTAAAACAAATTAAAAATAGTTTGTTATATCGGTTAAAACAAATTACAAATAGTTTGTTAAATCAGTAAAAACAAATTAAAAATAGTTTGTTATATCAGTTAAAACAAATTAAAAATAGTTTGTTAAATCAGTCAAAACAAATTAAAAATAGTTTGTTATATCAGTTAAAACAAATTAAAAATAGTTTGTTAAATCAGTTAAAATAAATTAAAAATAGTTTGTTATATCAGTTAAAACAAATTAAAAATAGTTTGTTATATCAGTTAAAACAAATTAAAAATAGTTTGTTATATCAGTTAAAACAAATTAAAAATAGTTTTTTATATCAGTCAAAACAAATTAAAAATAGTTTGTTATATCAGTTAAAACAAATTAAAAATATTTTGTTATATCAGTTAAAACAAATTAAAAATAGTTTGTTATATCAGTGAAAACAAATTAAAAATAGTTTGTTAAATCAGTTAAAACAAATTAAAAATAGTTTGTTAAATCAGTTAAAACAAATGAAAAATAGTTTGTTATATCAGTTGAAACAAATTAAAAATAGTTTGTTATATCAGTTAAAACAAATTAAAAATAGTTTGTTATATCAGTTAAAACAAATTAAAAATAGTTTGTTATATCAGTTAAAACAAATTAAAAATAGTTTGTTATATCAGTTAAAACAAATTAAAAATAGTTTGTTATCTCAATTAACACAAATAAAAATTAGTTTGTTATATCAGTTAACACAAATTAAAAATAGTTTGTTAAATCAGTTAAAACAAATTGAAAATAGGTTGTTATATCAGTTAAAACAAATTAAAAATAGTTTGTTATATCAGTTAACACAAATTAAAAATAGTTTGTAAATTCAGTTAAAACAAATTAAAAATAGTTTCTTATATCAGTTAAAAGAATTTTACAATAGTTTGCTATATCAGTCAAAGCAAATTCAAAATAGTTGGTTATATCAGTTAAAACAAATTAAAAATAGTTTGTAAAATCACTTAAAACAAATTAAACATAGTTTGTTATATCAGTTAAAAGAATTTAACAATGGTTTGTTATATCAGTTAAAGAAAATTAAAAATAGTTGGTTATATCAGTTAAAACAAATTAAAAATAGTTTGTTATATCAGTTAAAACCAATAAAAATAGTTTGTTATATCAGTTAAAACAAATTAAAAATAGTTTTTTATATCAGTTAAAACAAATTAAAAATAGTTTGTTAAATCAGTTAAATCAAATTAAAAATTGTTTGTTATATCAGTTAAAACAAATTAAAAATAGTTTGTTATATCAGTTAAAACAAATTAAAAATAGTTTGTTATATCAGTTAAAACAAATTAAAAAAAGTTTGTTATATCAGTTAAAACAAATTTAAAATAGTTTGTTATATCAGTTAAAACAAATTAAAAATAGTTTTTTATATCAGTTAATACAAATTAAAAATAGTTTGTTATATCAGTTAAAACAAATTAAAAATAGATTGTTATATCAGTTAAAACAAATTAAAAATAGTTTGTTATATCAATGAAAACAAATTAAAAATGTTTGTTAAATCAGTTAAAACAAATCAAAAATAGTTTGTTAAATCAGTTAAAACAAATGAAAAATAGTTTGTTATATCAGTTAAAACAAATTAAAAATAGTTTGTTATATCAGTTAAAACAAATTAAAAATAGTTTGTTATATCAGTTAAAACAAATTTAAAATAGTTTGTAATATCAGTTAAAACAAATTAAAAATAGTTTGTTATATCAGTCAAAACAAATTAAAAATAGTTTGTTAAATCAGTTAAAACAAATTAAAAATAGTTTGTTAAATCAGTTAAAACAAATTAAAAATAGTTTGTTATATCAGTTAAAACAAATTAAAAATAGTTTGTTAAATCAGTTAAAACAAATTAAAAAAAGTTTGTTATATCAATTAAAACAAATTAAAAATAGTTGGTTATATCAGTTAAAACAAATTAAAAATAGTTTGTTATATCAGTCAAAATAAATTAAAAATAGTTTGTTATATCAGTTAAAACAAATTAAAAATAGTTTGTTATATCAGTTAAAACAAATTAAAAATAGTTTGTTAATCAGTTAAAAAAAAATAAAAATAGTTTGTTATATCAGTTAAAACAAATTAAAAATAGTTTGTTTAATCAGTTAAAACAATAAAAATAGTTTGTTATATCAGTTAAAAAAGGATAAACATAGTTTGTTACATCAGTTAAAACAAATTAAAAATAGTTTGTTATATCAGTTAAAACAAATTAAAAATAGTGTTTTATATCAGTTAAAACAAATTAAAAATAGTTTGTTAAATCAGTTAAAACAAATTAAAAATAGTTTGTTATATCTCTTACACAAATTAAAATAGAGTGTTTTATCAGTTAAAACAAATTAAAAATAGTTTGTTATATCAGTTAAAACAAATTAAAAATAGTTTGTTTTATCAGTTAAAACAAATTAAAAATAGTTTGTTAAATCAGTTTATACAAATTAAAAATAGTTTGTTATATCAGTTAAAACAAATTAAAAATAGTTTGTTATATCAGTAAAAACACATTAAAAATAGTTTGTTATATCAGTTAAAACAAATTAAAAATAGTTTATTATATCAGTTAAAACAAATTAAAATATTTCGTTATATCAGTTAAAACGATTAAAATAGTTCGTTATATCAGTTAAAACGAATTAAAAATAGTTTGTTATATCAGTTAAAACGAATTAAAAATAGTTTGTTATATCAGTTAAAACAAATTAAAAATAGTTTGTTATATCAGTTAAAACAAATTAAAAATAGTTTGTTAAATCAGTTAAAACAAATAAAAAATAGTTTGTTAAATCAGTTAAAACAAATAAAAAATAGTTTGTTATATCAGTTAAAAGAAATTAAAAATAGTTTGTTATATCAGTTAAAAAAAATTAAAAATAGTTTGTTATATCAGTTAAAACAAATTAAAAATAGTTTATTATATCAGGTTAAACAAATTAAAAATAGTTTGTTAAATCAGTTAAAACAAATTAAACATAGTTTGTTATTTCAGTTAAAACAAATAAAAAATAGTTTGTTATATCAGTTAAAACAAATTAAAAATAGTTTGTTATATCAGTTAAAACAAATAAAAAATAGTTTGTTATATCAGTTAAAACAAATTAAATATAGTTTGTTATATCAGTTAAAACAAATTAAAAATAGTTTGTTATATCAGTTAAAAAAAATTAAAAATAGTTTGTTATATCAGTTAAAACAAATTAAAAATAGTTTGTTATATCAGTTAAAACAAATGAACAATAGTTTGTTAAATCAGTCAAAAAAAATTAAAAATAGTTTGTTATATCAGTTAAAACAAATTAAAAATAGTTTGGTCTATCAGTTAAAACAAATTAAAAATAGTTTGTTATATCAGTTAAAACAAATTAAAAATAGTTTTTTATATCAGTTAAAAAAAATTAAAAATAGTTTGTTATATCAGTTAAAACAAATTAAAAATAGTTTGTCAAATCAGTTAAAACAAATTAAACATAGTTTGTTATTTCAGTTAAAACAAATTAAAAATAGTTTGCTATATCAGTTAAAACAAATTAAAAATAGTTTGTTATATCAGTTAAAACAAATTAAAAATAGTTTGTTATATCAGTTAAAACAAATTAAAAATAGTTTGTTATATCAGTAAAAACAAATTAAAAATAGTTTGTTAAATCAGTTAAAACAAATTAAAAATAGTTTGTTATATCAGTTAAAACACATTAAAAATAGTGTGTTATATCAGTTAAAACAAATAAAAAATAGTTTGTTATATCAGTTAAAAAAAATTAAAATAGTTCGTTATATCAGTTAAAACGATTAAAATAGTTCGTTATATCAGTAAAAACGAATTAAAAATAGTTTGTTATATCAGTTAAAACGAATTAAAAATAGTTTGTTACATCAGTTAAAACAAATTAAAAATAGTTTGTTAAATCAGTTAAAACAAATTAAAAATAGTTTGTTAAATCAGTTAAAACAAATTAAAAATAGTTGTTTATATCAGTTAAAACAAATTAAAAATAGTTTGTAATATCAGTTAAAACAAATTAAAAATAGTTTGTTATATCAGTCAAAACAAATTAAAAATAGTTTGTTAAATCAGTTAAAACAAATTAAAAATAGTTTGTTAAATCAGTTAAAACAAATTAAAAATATTTTGTTATATCAGTTAAAACAAATTAAAAATAGTTTGTTAAATCAGTTAAAACAAATTAAAAATAGTTTGTTATATCAATTAAAACAAATTAAAAATAGTTGGTTATATCAGTTAAAACAAATTAAAAATAGTTTGTTATATCAGTCAAAACAAATTAAAAATAGTTTGTTATATCAGTTAAAACAAATTAAAAATAGTTTGTTAATCAGTTAAAAAAAAATAAAAATAGTTTGTTATATCAGTTAAAACAAATTAAAAATAGTTTGTTTAATCAGTTAAAACAATAAAAATAGTTTGTTATATCAGTTAAAACAAATTAAAAATAGTTTGTTATATCAGTTAAAACAAATTAAAAATAGTTTGTTAATCAGTTAAAAAAAAATAAAAATAGTTTGTTATATCAGTTAAAACAAATTAAAAATAGTTTGTTTAATCAGTTAAAACAATAAAAATAGTTTGTTATATCAGTTAAAAAAGGATAAACATAGTTTGTTACATCAGTTCAAACAAATTAAAAATAGTTTGTTATATCAGTTAAAACAAATTAAAAATAGTGTTTTATATCAGTTAAAACAAATTAAAAATAGTTTGTTAAATCAGTTAAAACAAATTAAAAATAGTTTGTTATATCTCTTACACAAATTAAAATAGAGTGTTTTATCAGTTAAAACAAATTAAAAATAGTTTGTTATATCAGTTAAAACAAATTAAAAATAGTTTGTTATATCAGTTAAAACAAATTAAAAATAGTTTGTTAAATCAGTTTATACAAATTAAAAATAGTTTGTTATATCAGTTAAAACAAATTAAAAATAGTTTGTTATATCAGTTAAAACACATTAAAAATAGTTTGTTATATCAGTTAAAACAAATTAAAAATAGTTTGTTATATCAGTTAAAACAAATTAAAATATTTCGTTATATCAGTTAAAACGATTAAAATAGTTCGTTATATCAGTTAAAACGAATTAAAAATAGTTTGTTATATCAGTTAAAACGAATTAAAAATAGTTTGTTAAATCAGTTAAAACAAATTAAAAATAGTTTGTTATATCAGTATAAAACAAATTATAAATAGTTTGTTAAATCAGTTAAAACAAATAAAAAATAGTTTGTTAAATCAGTTAAAACAAATAAAAAATAGTTTGTTATATCAGTTAAAACAAATTAAAAATAGTTTGTTATATCAGTTAAAAAAAATTAAAAATAGTTTGTTATATCAGTTAAAACAAATTAAAAATAGTTTATTATATCAGGTTAAACAAATTAAAAATAGTTTGTTAAATCAGTTAAAACAAATTAAACATAGTTTGTTATTTCAGTTAAAACAAATAAAAAATAGTTTGTTATATCAGTTAAAACAAATTAAAAATAGTTTGTTATATCAGTTAAAACAAATAAAAAATAGTTTGTTATATCAGTTAAAACAAATTAAAAATAGTTTGTTATATCAGTTAAAACAAATTAAAAATAGTTTGTTATATCAGTTAAAACAAATGAACAATAGTTTGTTATATCAGTCAAAACAAATTAAAAATAGTTTGTTATATCAGTTAAAACAAATTAAAAATAGTTTGGTCTATCAGTTAAAACAAATTAAAAATAGTTTGTTATATCAGTTAAAACAAATTAAAAATAGTTTTTTATATCAGTTAAAAAAAATTAAAAATAGTTTGTTATATCAGTTAAAACAAATTAAAAATAGTTTGTTAAATCAGTTAAAACAAATTAAACATAGTTTGTTATTTCAGTTAAAACAAATTAAAAATAGTTTGTTATATCAGTTAAAACAAATTAAAAATAGTTTGTTATATCAGTTAAAACAAATTAAAAATAGTTTGTTATATCAGTTAAAACAAATTAAAAATAGTTTGTTATATCAGTAAAAACAAATTAAAAATAGTTTGTTAAATCAGTTAAAACAAATTAAAAATAGTTTGTTATATCAGTTAAAACACATTAAAAATAGTGTGTTATATCAGTTAAAACAAATAAAAAATAGTTTGTTATATCAGTTAAAAAAAATTAAAATAGTTCGTTATATCAGTTAAAACGATTAAAATAGTTCGTTATATCAGTTAAAACGAATTAAAAATAGTTTGTTATATCAGTTAAAACGAATTAAAAATAGTTTGTTACATCAGTTAAAACAAATTAAAAATAGTTTGTTAAATCAGTTAAAACAAATTAAAAATAGTTTGTTAAATCAGTTAAAACAAATAAAAAATAGTTTGTTATATCAGTTAAAACAAATTAAAAATAGTTTGTAATATCAGTTAAAACAAATTAAAAATAGTTTGTTATATCAGTCAAAACAAATTAAAAATAGTTTTTTATATCAGTTAAAACAAATTAAAAATAGTTTGTTATATCAGTAAACACAAATTAAAAATAGTTTGTTAATCAGTTAAAACAAATTAAAAATATTTTGTTATATCAGTTAAAACAAATTAAAAATAGTTTGTTTAATCAGTTAAAACAATAAAAATAGTTTGTTATATCAGTTAAAAAAGGATAAACATAGTTTGTTACATCAGTTAAAACAAATTAAAAATAGTTTGTTATATCAGTTAAAACAAATTAAAAATAGTTTGTTAAATCAGTTAAAACAAATTAAAAATAGTTTGTTATATGTCTTACACAAATTAAAATAGAGTGTTTTATCAGTTAAAACAAATTAAAAATAGTTTTTTATATCAGTTAAAACAAATTAAAAATAGTTTGTTATATCAGTTAAAACAAATTAAAAATAGTTTGTTATACCAGTTAAAACAAATTAAAAATAGTTTGTTATATCAGTTAAAACAAATTAAAAATAGTTTGTTATATCAGTTAAAACAAATTAAAAATAGTTTGTTATATCAGTTAAAACAAATGAACAATAGTTTGTTAAATCAGTTAAAAGAAATTAAAAATAGTTTGTTATAACAGTTAAAACAAATTAAAAATAGTTTGGTCTATCAGTTAAAACAAATTAAAAATAGTTTGTTATATCAGTTAAAACAAATTAAAAATAGTTTTTTATATCAGTTAAAAAAAATTAAAAATAGTTTGTTATATCAGTTAAAACAAATTAAAAATAGTTTGTTAAATCAGTTAAAACAAATTAAACATAGTTTTTTATTTCAGTTAAAACAAATTAAAAATAGTTTGTTATATCAGTTAAAACAAATTAAAAATAGTTTGTTATATCAGTTAAAACAAATTAAAAATAGTTTGTTATATCAGTTAAAACAAATTAAAAATAGTTTGTTATATCAGTAAAAACAAATTAAAAATAGTTTGTTAAATCAGTTAAAACAAATTAAAAATAGTTTGTTAAATCAGTTAAAACAAATTAAAAATAGTTTGTTATATCAGTTAAAACAAATTAAAAATAGTTTGTTTAATCAGTTAAAACAAATTAAAAATAGTTTGTTATATCAATTAAAACAAATTAAAAATAGTTTGTTATATCAGTTAAAACAAATTAAAAATAGTTTGTTATATCAGTCAAAACAAATTAAAAATAGTTTGTTATATCAGTTAAAACAAATTAAAAATAGTTTGTTATATCAGTTAAAACAAATTAAAAATAGTTTGTTAATCAGTTAAAAAAAAATAAAAATAGTTTGTTATATCAGTTAAAACAAATTAAAAATAGTTTGTTTAATCAGTTAAAACAATAAAAATAGTTTGTTATATCAGTTAAAAAAGGATAAACATAGTTTGTTACATCAGTTAAAACAAATTAAAAATAGTTTGTTATATCAGTTAAAACAAATTAAAAATAGTGTTTTATATCAGTTAAAAAAAAATTAAAAATAGTTTGTTAAATCAGTTAAAACAAATTAAAAATAGTTTGTTATATCTCTTACACAAATTAAAATAGAGTGTTTTATCAGTAAAAACAAATTAAAAATAGTTTGTTATATCAGTTAAAACAAATTAAAAATAGTTTGTTATATCAGTTAAAACAAATTAAAAATAGTTTGTTAAATCAGTTTATACAAATTAAAAATAGTTTGTTATATCAGTTAAAACAAATTAAAAATAGTTTGTTATATCAGTTAAAACACATTAAAAATAGTTTGTTATATCAGTTAAAACAAATTAAAAATAGTTTGTTATATCAGTTAAAACAAATTAAAATATTTCGTTATATCAGTTAAAACGATTAAAATAGTTCGTTATATCAGTTAAAACGAATTAAAAATAGTTTGTTATATCAGTTAAAACGAATTAAAAATAGTTTGTTAAATCAGTTAAAACAAATTAAAAATAGTTTGTTATATCAGTTAAAACAAATTAAAAATAGTTTGTTAAATCAGTTAAAACAAATAAAAAATAGTTTGTTAAATCAGTTAAAACAAATAAAAAATAGTATGTTATATCAGTTAAAACAAATTAAAAATAGTTTGTTATATCAGTTAGAAAAAATTAAAAATAGTTTGTTATATCAGTTAAAACAAATTAAAAATAGTTTGTTTAATCAGTTAAAACAATAAAAATAGTTTGTTATATCAGGTTAAACAAATTAAAAATAGTTTGTTAATTCAGTTAAAACAAATTAAAAATAGTTTGTTATTTCAGTTAAAACAAATTAAAAATAGTTTTTTATATCAGTTAAAAAAAATTAAAAATAGTTTGTTATATCAGTTAAAACAAATTAAAAATAGTTTGTTAAATCAGTTAAAACAAATTAAACATAGTTTGTTATTTCAGTTAAAACAAATTAAAAATAGTTTGTTATATCAGTTAAAACAAATTAAAAATAGTTTGTTATATCAGTTAAAACAAATTAAAAATAGTTTGTTATATCAGTTAAAACAAATTAAAAATAGTTTGTTATATCAGTAAAAACAAATTAAAAATAGTTTGTTAAATCAGTTAAAACAAATTAAAAATAGTTTGTTAAATCAGTTAAAACAAATTAAAAATAGTTTGTTATATCAGTTAAAAAAAATTAAAAATAGTTTGTTAAATCAGTTAAAACAAATTAAAAATAGTTTGTTATATCAATTAAAACAAATTAAAAATAGTTTGTTATATCAGTTAAAACAAATTAAAAATAGTTTGTTATATCAGTTAAAACAAATTAAAAATAGTTTGTTATATCAGTTAAAACAAATAAAAAATAGTGTGTTATATCAGTTAAAACAAATTAAAAATAGTTTGTTATATCAGTTAAAACAAATTTAAAATAGTTTGTTATATCAGTTAAAACAAATTAAAAATAGTTTGTTATATCAGTGAAAACCAATTAAAAATAGTTTGTTATATCAGTTAAAACAAATTAAAAATAGTTTGTTATATCAGTTACACATTAAAAATAGTTTGTTATATCAGTTAAAAAAAAATTAAAAATAGTTTGTTATATCAGTTAAAACAAATTTAAAATAGTTTGTTATATCAGTTAAAACAAATTAAAAATAGTTTGTTATATCAGTTAAAACAAATTAAAAATAGTTTGTTATATCAGTTAAAACAAATTAAAAATAGTTTTTATATCCGTTAAAACAAATTAAAAATAGTTTGTTATATCAGTTAAAACAAATTAAAATAATTTGTTATATCAGTTAAAACAAATTAAAAATAGTTTGTTAAATCAGTTAAAACAAATTAAAAATAGTTTGTTATATCAGTGGAAAAAATAAAAATAGTTTGTTATATCAGTTAAAACAAATTAAAAATAGTTTTTTATATCAGTGAAAACCAATTAAAAATTGTTTGTTATATCAGTTAAAACAAATTAAAAATAGATTGATAAATCAGTTAAAACAAATTAAAAATAGGTTGTTATATCAGTTAAAACAAATTAAAAATAGTTTGTTAAATCAGTTAAAACAAATTAAAAATAGTTTGTTATATCAGTTAAAACAAATTAAAAATAGTTTGTTATATTAGTTAAAACAAATTAAAAATAGTTTGTTATATCAGTTAATACAAATTAAAAATAGTTTGTTATATCAGTTAAAACAAATTAAAAATAGTTTGTTATATCAGTTAAAACAAATTAAAAATAGTTTGTTCTATCAGTTAAAACAAATTAAAAATAGTTTGTTAAATCAGTTAAAACAAATTAAAAATAGTTTGTTATATCAGTTAAAACAAAATAAAAATTGTTTGTTATATCAGTTAAAACAAATTAAAAATAGTTTGTTCTATCAGTTAAAACAAATTAAAAATAGTTTGTTAAATCAGTTAAAACAAATTAAAAATAGTTTGTTATATCAGTTAAAACAAATTAAAAATAGTTTGTTGAATCAGTTAAAACAAATTAAAAATAGTTTGTTATATCAGTTAAAACAAATTAAAAATAGTTTTTTATATCAGTTAAAACAAATTAAAAATAGTTTGTTATATCAGTTAAAACAAATTAAAAATAGGTTGTTATATCAGTTAAAACAAATTAAAAATAGTTTGTTATATCAGTGAAAACAAATAAAAAAATTGTTGTTATATCAGTTAAAACAAATTAAAAATAGTTTGTTATATCAGTTAAAACAAATTTAAAATAGTTTGTTATATCAGTTAAAACAAATTAAAAATAGTTTGTTATATCAGTTAAAACAAATTAAAAATAGTTTGTTATATCAGTTAAAACCAATTAAAAATAGTTTGTTATATCAGTTAAAACAAATTAAAAATAGTTTGTTATATCAGTTAAAACAAATTAAAAATAGTTTGTTATATCGGTTAAAACATATTAAAAATAGTATGTTATATCAGTTAAAACAAATTTAAAATAGTTTGTTATATCAGTTAAAACAAATTAAAAATAGTTTGTTATATCAGTTAAAACAAATTAAAATAGTTTGTTATATCAGTTAAAACAAATTAATAATAGTTTGTTATATCAGTTAAAACAAATTAAAAATAGTTTATTATATCAGTTAAAGCAAATTAAAAATAGTTTGTTAAATCAGTTAAAACAAATTAAAAATAGTTTGTTAAATCAGTTAAAACAAATTAAAAATAGTTTGTTATATCAGTTAAAACAAATTAAAAATAATTTGTTATATCAGTTAAAACAAATTAAAAATAGTTTGTTATATCTCTTAAAACAAATTAAAATAGAGTGTTTTATCAGTTAAAACAAATTAAAAATAGTTTGTTATATCAGTTAAAACAAATTTTTTTTTTTTCTTTTTTTTTTTTTTTTTTTTTTTTTTACAAAGGCATCACCACATTATCAAGGCCCAGAGGCCACTCAAGGATAAGGGTTAAAGAGTGTACAGTAGAAATTGGTCAATATAGTAATCATTAGTAATGAAAATTTTGTAAATTTAATAACTTATATGGAACGGCTCATCAAGAACTTATTTACTTTAGACTTGAACACAACCATATTGTAGTCAGCCGGAAAGCAGGAAAACGGAAGACAATTCCACAGGCGTGCAGTTCTAAGAAAGAAGCTTTGTTCATGGAATCTACGTTTAGGTTTAGCCACAGATAAAGAGTGGGGGAAATTATTGATTGTGTTTACAGCTAGACGAGTGATTCTTGTGAAAGTTTGGCGAGGGGGGACCAAAGATTGAAGCTCAGTCGAACACTTTCCATGAAAATAACGATACATCAGAGACAAACTCGCAACATCTCTTCTGTGAGATAGAGGTTGCAAGGAGGAGAAAAGGACATCTCCTACGAGGCTACGAAGTCTATTTTGAACTCTATCAAGGCAGGACAAGTCCTTTCTAGCAGCTTCTGTCCAGATGTAGCAACAGTATTCCATCCTTGGACGTACCTGGCTCTTATATAGGTAGAGAATAGTATCAGCAGTGAGATATCTACTGGATCGATAGAAAGATCCCACCATTTTTCCAGCGGCCTTGGCAACAGATTTGATATACGTGTTCCATTTAAGATCAGGAGTAATGGTCAAGCCCAGAAGCTTGTCAAAACTTGAGGCCTCCTGAAGACGAGAGCCATTCATTTCAATTGATGACAAATGTGGATTAGAATGTTGATGATGTAAAGAGAGAAGCTTGGTTTTAGATGCATTAAAAGTAACCAGCCACTCCTTTCCCCATTGTACTACGTGCTCAAGATCAGAGGAGAGAGAATTGGAGAGAACTTGCTCGTTTACTGTCTTAGATGTGGTACCATAAATGGTAGTGTCGTCAGCATAAATGTCTACAAATGATGTAAGGATATGATTTGGAAGATCATTAATGTAGATCAGGAAAAGAGTTGGGCCCAGGATGGATCCCTGAGGGACACCGGCATTAATACTGTGAGCTTCTGATTTTTGCCCCTCAACTACTACTCTTATGAACCTATCAGAAAGAAATGATTTAATAATTGAGAAGACTTTTCCAGCTATACCATAGCTAGCGATCTTATGAAGTAAACCTTTATGCCATACCCTATCAAAGGCTTTAGATATGTCAAGAGCAATTGCTCTAGAAAGATTGCCACCGTCGAGAGATTTGCTAATCCTATGCGATATAACTGTAATGACATCTGCTGTAGATCTAGCAGAACGGAAACCATATTGAGTGTCACTAAGAAGGTTATTTTTGTTGAGATGTTTGATTACTTCTGTATTTAACACAGATTCTAGCAACTTACTCATGACGCACAGGAGACTTATTGGCCTGTACTGAGAGGGGGATGAGCGATCACCTGAATTCTTAAATACAGGGCATACTGATGAGGTTTTCCAGGGAGATGGGAAACTATTCTCCTTAAGACAACGTTTAAACAGTTTTGTAAGTATGGGCGCTAATTCAGGTTGAAGTTTTTTGAGTACTATAATTGGAATACCATCAGGGCCAGTTGCTTTACTCGAATCAAGGTTTTTGATTAGCTTCGCAACATCACGTACAGATATACGTATATCACATAGCGTGTTTTCTGATACAGGAGGAAATATTGGGGGTTGGCGGTCTTGGTCGCAAAGGGTAGAATTTGCTGCAAAGTTCTTGACAAAGAGTTTGGCTTTGTCTGATGCTGACGAGATTACCTCAGGTCCATTGATAATAGTTGGGATGGAGCACACGCTTCTGTTCAGGATTCTGTTTGCTATTTGCCAAAACTGGTGGGAACCAAGCCGCTGCTCAGCTACTTTGGACTTAACAGATTGAGCATACAACTCTCTTGCGTTCCTTATTACTTTCTTACAATGGTTGCTGGCAGTCCTGAAAACGGCTTTAGTTTCCATACATCTATTACGTTTGAAGCAGTGGAAAAAGTGATTTCTGTGCGCAATGGCAGCAGCACATTCTGGAGAGAACCATGGCTGGCTGTTAGGTTTTTTCTGAAACTTTTTAGAGGGTATGAAATGGTCAATACCTACAATTAACCATTCAGTTAGGTCTAATACTATAGAGGACACATCCTTTTTAAACATGGAATGCAGAGGTAGATCAGATATAAATGTACGGAAGCTATCCCAGTCAGCCTTAGTGTATCGATATACTGTACGATGAAGAGGTACATCTGGGGACTTATTACATTTCATTTTTATCTTAATTGATACAACAGAGTGGTCGGAAGATCCAAGAGGCGACAGAACAGAAACTGAACATAGTTCAGGGCAAGTTGTGAGAAAAAGGTCTAGTAGGCTCGCATACTGGCCATCATTATCGGGCACACGGGTAGGTTCCTGAACAATCTGAGTGAGGTCATAGGCAATGGAGAAATCATGACAGAACCTCCCCTCATCATCGGTCTTGTTTGAGTGGGTCAACCATTCAACGTTGTGAACATTGAAGTCTCCACATACGTGAATGTTAGCTGAAGGATAAGTAGAAAGGACTTGGTCAATTTTCTCAGATATGCTTTGAAAGATAGTAACTCCACTGTTGTGGGGGCGATAGAGAGTAAATATAAATGCAGTAGTGTGAGCTAAAGCAACCCGGAAGCACATATAGGGTAAGTTAGGATCTTCCCTGGAGATGTCCCTCCCACATGGAAAGCTATCTTTAATATAGGCACATATTCCATGCCCATGGCGATCTTGGGGGTCAGATTTAGAAGTTAAGTTAGAGTATCCTGAAATTGCAAACTCATCTAGGGAAATAGCCTGTCCAATGCCAGTTTCACTTAAAAATAAAAGGTCTGGTTTAGTCTCCTGTAATTGGGTTTCAACCTCTGGAAGGTTAGAACGAAGACCCCTGATGTTGGAGAAGGAGACATGGTAGTAGGGGTCTACGTTGGAAGTTGGGGAACCGGGTTTAATCGTGTATTTTTTCTTGAAACTTGTCATGATGAAATTTTGGAATTTGTGGACTAGGTCGACAGATTTACTTAGAGCAGGACAGAGAGGGGAAATTAAGAGAGAAAAAGAAACGAAGAATTTTTTTTATTTTTTATTTGTAGTTAATGATAAGGTAAAGCCGTAACAATTACCCACTAGTATGGCATCGAGAGGCCCCACCAGAAGCTACTGCATGGTCCAGAATCCATTCACCAAATGGCAATACAGCAGCCCCAGTACTTTGCACCTGCTGATAGGACAGCCTCCTTAGTGGTTAATCCAAGGTTCGGGTCCCTGACTATCAGGCGGATAACGTCAGCCCAGACAAAACGTTTACCTCCAGCACCCTTACTAGTGACATGGCTACAAGGATAGACATAGAAACAGAAAATTTCCGCCATCTCAGCCAACTGTTCGCAAAAATACTGCCAACCTAGAAAACAGCTTTTTCTTCTCCCTTTGTCCGAAAAATCACTCATTTAAAAAAAATGAGGACTGAGGGACAAATAAGAAGAAGCGAGAGTAACAGGAGCTGCCGATAACGCATCCACAATGCGTTTTCTACTCTCCATTAAAAAAAAAAAAAAAAAAAAAAAAACTATTAAGTATTGTACTTAATAAAAGTCCAACAGACGTGTTTAAGGGAAAGTATGGTGATAGATTCCCCTCACACGAACTAAAAATGAGTATAATTCGTAATTTTTGCTATCAACTCGGTGGATAAATAAACATATGTACGAGGAAAAAAAAAAAAAAAAAAAGGCTAGCATTTAATAAAACAGAAATACACAAATTAAATACTGAAATAAAATGGAGTTGTTAATATTTTAAATCTAAAATAAAAAGCATGATTGAAATCACTTATCTCAACAAAAACAATTCCGTCTCCAAATTGCAAACTGTGTTGAAAGAACTTCAGTTAGTAGCGTTCAAAACATTTTTTTTTTAAATTAGCCGTTAATAGAAAATCGTGATTTTATTCTGAACTTAAGCTAGTAACGTTTTAAGAAGCTTACGATATAAAAGAAAAGGCTGATGGGGGGGGGGGTTCTTCCGAAAGTAAGTTGGTGCCGTTATAAGTAATTTCGAGATAAGATGGAAGCCGGTATTGGACTAGAAAAAAAGCTAGCATTTAATAAAACAGAAATACACAAATTAAATACTGAAATAAAATGGAGTTGTTAATATTTTAAATCTAAAATAAAAAGCATGATTGAAATCACTTATCTCAACAAAAACAATTCCGTCTCCAAATTGCAAACTGTGTTGAAAGAACTTCAGTTAGTAGCGTTCAAAACATTTTTTTTTTGAAATTAGCCGTTAATAGAAAATCGTGATTTTATTCTGAACTTAAGCTAGTAACGTTTTAAGAAGCTTACGATATAAAAGAAAAGGCTGATGGGGGGGGTTCTTCCGAAAGTAAGTTGGTGCCGTTATAAGTAATTTCGAGATAAGATGGAAGCCGGTATTGGACTAGAAAAAAAGCTAGCATTTAATAAAACAGAAATACACAAATTAAATACTGAAATAAAATGGAGTTGTTAATATTTTAAATCTAAAATAAAAAGCATGATTGAAATCACTTATCTCAACAAAAACAATTCCGTCTCCAAATTGCAAACTGTGTTGAAAGAACTTCAGTTAGTAGCGTTCAAAACATTTTTTTTTTAAATTAGCCGTTAATAGAAAATCGTGATTTTATTCTGAACTTAAGCTAGTAACGTTTTAAGAAGCTTACGATATAAAAGAAAAGGCTGATGGGGGGGGGGTCTTCCGAAAGTAAGTTGGTGCCGTTATAAGTAATTTCGAGATAAGATGGAAGCCGGTATTGGACTAGAAAAAAAGCTAGCATTTAATAAAACAGAAATACACAAATTAAATACTGAAATAAAATGGAGTTGTTAATATTTTAAATCTAAAATAAAAAGCATGATTGAAATCACTTATCTCAACAAAAACAATTCCGTCTCCAAATTGCAAACTGTGTTGAAAGAACTTCAGTTAGTAGCGTTCAAAACATTTTTTTTTTTAAATTAGCCGTTAATAGAAAATCGTGATTTTATTCTGAACTTAAGCTAGTAACGTTTTAAGAAGCTTACGATATAAAAGAAAAGGCTGATGGGGGGGGGGGGTTCTTCCGAAAGTAAGTTGGTGCCGTTATAAGTAATTTCGAGATAAGATGGAAGCCGGTATTGGACTAGAAAAAAAGCTAGCATTTAATAAAACAGAAATACACAAATTAAAAATAGTTTGTTATATCAGTTAAAACAAATTAAAAATAGTTTGTTAAATCAGTTTATACAAATTAAAAATAGTTTGTTATATCAGTTAAAACAGATTAAAAATAGTTTGTTATATCAGTTAAAACACATTAAAAATAGTTTGTTATATCAGTTAAAACAAATTAAAAATAGTTTGTTATATCAGTTAAAACTAATTAAAATAGTTCGTTATATCAGTTAAAACGATTAAAATAGTTCGTTATATCAGTTAAAACGAATTAAAAATAGTTTGTTATATCAGTTAAAACGAATTAAAAATAGTTTGTTAAATCAGTTAAAACAAATTAAAAATAGTTTGTTAAATCAGTTAAAACAAATTAAAAATAGTTTGTTATATCAGTTAAAACAAATTAAAAATAGTTTGTTATATCAGTTAAAACAAATTAAAAATAGTTTGTTAAATCAGTTAAAACAAATTAAAAATAGTTTGTTATATCAGTCAAAACAAATTAAAAATAGTTTGTTATATCAGTTAAAACAAATTAAAAATAGTTTGTTATATCAGTTAAAACAAATTAAAAATAGTTTGTTATATCAGTTAAAACAAATTAAAAATAGGTTGTTATATCAGTTAAAACAAATTAAAAATAGTTTTTTATATCAGTTAAAACAAATTAAAAATAGTTTGTTATATCAGTTAAAACAAATTCAAAATAGTTTGTTATATCAGTTAAAACAAATTAAAAATAGTTTGTTATATCAGTGAAAACCAATTAAAATAGTTTGTTATATCAGTTAAAACTAATTAAAATAGTTCGTTATATCAGTTAAAACGATTAAAATAGTTCGTTATATCAGTTAAAACGAATTTAAAATAGTTTGTTATATCAGTTAAAACGAATTAAAAATAGTTTGTTAAATCAGTTAAAACAAATTAAAAATAGTTTGTTAAATCAGTTAAAACAAATTAAAAATAGTTTGTTAAATCAGTTAAAACAAATTAAAAATAGTTTGTTATATCAGTTAAAACAAATTAAAAATAGTTTGTTAAATCAGTTAAAACAAATTAAAAATAGTTTGTTATATCAGTCAAAACAAATTAAAAATAGTTTGTTATATCAGTTAAAACAAATTAAAAATAGTTTGTTATATCAGTTAAAACAAATTAAACATAGTTTGTTATATCAGTTAAAACAAATTAAAAATAGTTTGTTATATCAGTTAAAACAAATTAAAAATAGTTTGTTATATCAGTTAAAACAAATTAAAAATAGTTTGTTATATCAGTTAAAACAAATTAAAAATAGTTTGTTATATCAGTTAAAACAAATTAAAAATAATTTGTTATATCAGTTAAAATAAGTTAAAAATAGTTTGTTATATCAGTTAAAACAAATTAAAAATAGTTTGTTATATCAGTTAAAACAAATTAAAAATAGTTTGTTATATCAGTTAAAACAAATTAAATATAGTTTGTTATATCAGTTAAAACAAATGAAAAATAACAACTCACAGTGATGGCAAGGGATGATATTGCAAGGATGGTTAGGGATGAAATGAATAGGGAAAGTAAAATTGAAGAAATTAGTTCTGATGAGAACATTGAGGGTGCTGAAGTGCAGAAGTGCAGAAGGGAAATGTGATTATGTGAGGCGGGCGACTGGGGAGGTATGGAATGCTATGGTTAGGGGAAGTTACGAGACGTTTTAAGAATTTGAGGCATACGAGATCAGTGACTGAAACAATAGGGCCAGTGGAAGGAGCAGATGTATGGAGAAGTGGTGATGAAGTTCGGGCATTAACTTTTGTAGAGAAAGAAGTAGTTCAGAAATTAAGAGAGCTTTTTCTTGGAGGCAAGATCATAGATATCCCAAACATGAAGATTATTGAGAGACGGAAGGTGAAAGGCGAGGTGAAAATATTTCAAGGCGTAATTGACAACATCGGGAGAAAGAACATAATTATTATTGAACTTAACAGGCCTCTGTATGCTGCGTCATACGTCATTGCGGATTATCTTGGCTTGATACAAAAGAAAAAGAAGGGAATGAAGGACAGAAGGCCATACTGACAGAGGCGGCTTAAGGAAAGTATTAAACGGTGGCGGAAAGACATTGGCAGAATTGAAGCAATAAGAAAGGGCATTAAACTAGTCAGAAAGCCAAGAACGAGCTTGAAATGAGGTATAGTTTGCTGGAAAAGGAGGCAATTACAGTTGTTATATCCTCCCTTGGGATCATATTTTTAAATATTCGAGGATATTTAGTTAGAAATAGTCCATATGTCGAAAGGGTCATTATTAGGAACATGTGCCAGACAAGATTTCGAAATCCCTCATCGTCCAAACTTAAATAACAATTTCAACTTAGAAATGATGTCTATAAGTTTAGAAGTGGTTATGTAAATTATAGTTGTAGTTAAACAGAGTCTAAGTTCAGGTGAACCGTTGTTCGATTATTCTTTTCTTTAATTCTTTTGTTGAGTTAGAAATATAGCAGAGTTCGTATTGCAATGTCTAAATAAAGAAATACAGAGAGGATAATTTGGTTATAAAAATGTTAACATAATCTTTTTTTTATTTGGAAAATTATGATATAGAAGAGTCAAAGGTAATTTAAATTGCAAAGTCAGGCAACAAAAAAAATGAATCAGTTGAACGTTTTTTTTTTTTTTCAAGTGGGTTCATGTAATATAGATGTTATGAACACAATTCATTCGAGAAATTTCTTAATTTCTTTCCCTTTTTTTGTTTTAAATCCCAATGAAATAGTTCAATCAAATCTGACCCACTTCCAATTGTCTGATCTAGCTGAAAATTTGCATGTGCAATCATTTATATCTCCACGGGTTATGTGGTAAATTACAGCTCTGAACTAATTGTGGTTTTTGTTTTACAGGTGTTTGAACCGAGTCAGGTGTGAAATGGAGCCTGTTGAATGTCGAGCAGTGATCCGGTTTTTGTATTTGAAAGGATGCACACCACAGGAGACTTTTGATGAAATGAAAGAAACTTATGGTAATAATGCCCCATCATATGACTTTGGTAAACGCTGGCATCGTGAATTCAAACATGACCTGGTCCCCCCCTTCTGCCATTGATGAGGCATCTGTCCGTCAAGTTGAGGCTGCCATTTTGGAAGATCGCCGCATTACTATTCGCCAAATAGCCCAAGATGTCAAGATTAGTACAGGGTCTGTGGAAACTATCATTCATGACCATTTGCATATGCATAAGGTGTCTGTCAGATGGATTCCCAGAAGCGAGAACGTGTCGAGTGCTCGAGGATGAATTTGGAGATGTGCCAAGAAGATGAGTCAAAGTTTTTCAAAAGACTGATTACACAGGATGAAACCTGGGTCCATCACTATGATCTAGAGACCAAAGCCCAGTCAATACAGTGGAAGCACTTGGACTCACCACCTCCAATGAAGGCAAGGGTGCAGCCCTCCGCTGGCAAGGTCACGCTCACAGTCTTCTGGGACCAGGACGGAGATAATAGATTTCCTGGCAAAGGATAACACATTTACAGGAGCCTATTACGTTTCACTTTAGAGGAAATTAAGGGAAGCTATCAAAATCAAGAGGCAGGGCAAAATCAGCAAAGGTACTCTCCTCCTGCAGGACAACACTCTGGTCCACAACTTGCATGTCATCAGATCAGAAGCACAGATGTGTGGTTATGAAATCTCTCCCATCCTACCTACTCTCCTGACCTTGCACCCTCTGACTTTCACCTCTTCGCAGCCATGAAGTTGTTTTTGTAAGGAAAGCGTTTCCCAGATGATGCAGCCTTGATTTCTGAAGTCACGTCGTGGTTGGAAGACCAACCTAGGGTGTTCTACAAAAACGGTCTCCAGAGCTGTATCAAACGATGGGAGAAATGCATAACTCTGGGAGTTCCTATGTAGGGAAAGACTAATAACTGTGATAAGTTTCGTTGCTCTACTACTATGGGAAGTGGATCAGGGGCATTACTTAATGCACGTCCCTCGTATTTTGTCTCTTTTTTTTCTTTGATTTATTATTTTATTTTCTTTCCTTCGTTTGCCCATCAATGCGAAAAGAAATAACCGGGAATGGCGATTGAAATTAAATCTTCATTTAAAAATGCTGTGCTCAAGGAATCAAAACGTTCCGATTCCTTGAGCACAACATTTTCAAATGGAGATTTAATTTAAATCGCCATTCCCAGTTATTTTCAACAGTTGATAGTATATATGTGACTTAACATATTTTCAATTATGAAATTAATTTCTTTCCGCTTTCGATCAAAAATGATTATAACCAAAGTGTCATTTTTATTTTACTGAAATTCCTGTATTTTCCAATCGCGAACATAATATCTTTTGTTCCCAGAACAAAATCAAAGGAACTAAAATCGTGAAACACATTTTATTACGCCTCGCTTCAATGCTTTATATTCAACACGAATTAATCATGAGAAATTTTATCATAAACAAAATTTTACTTTTCAACAAGACGTAATTGCATTAATGAGTCGTTTTTGCGTTTTTTTTCTTTTTTTTTGCGTTTTTTTTTTTGTTCCAAATAATTCGTTATAACTCCATCTTTCTTTAGCGAAACTAAGAAAGAAACATGGAAATCTTCATTACGAGGTTTTTATGCACGATGTAAACTTGTTAAATATTTGCACTCACTGATTCTATCTCGGATTTATTTCTGTTCAGAAATTCATGGTTTCAATTCTTTTGGATCCGGTAATTATCACTTTCATCTCGATCGCTAAATTCTTATCAGCATCGATTTCTGTTGCATTTTGAAAAAAATTCCTTTTCATTCTTTTTTTTTTTTTTTTTACTACGTTACCACTTGTTGATAGCGGAGTCACAAGATCGTTAGGCAGGTCTGGACTGGACCTTAACAGCAACTGACTAAAGAATGCTCAGAATAACGGTTACTTTTTTTGGCGCTAGAGTTGGTTTGACTTTTAATCCAACCTGATTGGCCACTGGTTCTTCCGTCATTATAATGCTCTGCTGTTACTACTAGTTAACTTAGAATCATCATCATCATAATTCTATTCGTTAAGCGATAGTCGTTTATTGGCATTTATTTTAGTTGATAACGATCAGTTCTAGCAATGTTGAAAGAGAAGGTGGTGTGAAAATTAAAAACTTTGTTGGGAAAAATGCTGCTTTTCGGCAGAACCTTTTTCCAGAACAATCAGTATCAGCTGTGTAAATAATTGTGGTTGCAAGCAGGCGGGGAGTAACAGTACTCCAAATGCAGGAGATGCTAGGAAGTTCTGGAGTGGGATTTGGTTTGTTGAAGGGCAACACAATGAGAAAACTAGCTGGTTGGAAGATGTCAGAGCAAGGTTCTCGGGAATGCAACAGATGGAGAATGTTGTGATAATCCTTGATGACGTAAAGGCTGGCATTCAAACGATGACGAACTGGAAGGCATCTGGTCCAGATGGAGTGAGGGGCTCCTGGTTCAAGCAGCTCCAATGCCTTCATTCACCAACAGCTGCTACCCTTCAAGGAGTCGTTGAGTCGGGGGATACCCCTGATTGGCTTGTTATGGGAAGGATGACATTGATTTGGAAGGAGCCTGCAAAAGGAACAGCTGCCAGCAATTACAAACTGATTACATGTCAGCAGTTACAAACTGCTTATCACTAATGTGGAAGTTGTTAACCAGAATCTTTGCAGAATGCTATAAAAGATTTTAGTTTCTAGGTTGATCATATAAAATTCGGAGCACAACGGGCTTATAACCGAACCCATTGACATTGAATATATCAGGTTCGATGGTGGGGGGCATAGAAAGGGACCTCAGTGATGCAGAAGATTAATAATTTTCATAGTGTTTTCGGGGTTTTTTTTATATGTGAGGAGAATGGGATTATATATATATATATATATATATATATATATATATTGTTTTTAAAATATAATTATCCACTGACACTTGTTTCGTCGTCTACGACTCATCAGAGTGTCTTAATCTAGCGAGATTCGGCCACTCTGATGGGTCGTAGACGACGAACACGTGTCAGTGGATAATTATATTTTAAAAACAATATATATGCCGCTCCCCATTTCGGGGTACGAAATTGGTCAAAAAGAAAATTCTTCCCGACTCTATATATAGATGTCCTTAAGATGTATGATTTAGAAGCTACTAATAAGTCAAATAACACTGGCTCTCTCCATCCCTCTTTTTCTTTATCTCTCTCTCTCTCTCTCTCTCTCTCTCTCTTTCTCGAAACAGGTTTGGAAATAAATGCAAGTAATTATTTTTAAGTGTTATATTATATTTCTTAAAAATAAATAATAATGAAAGTATAAAAATATTAACTTTTTGAAGTTGATAAAACTTTTTCTGCCAACATTTAAATATTAATTGACTTGTCCGCACATCCAGTGTCACAGAAAAACCATCATCATCGCAAACATTAATTAATAAGAAACGAATTACCTCCATTTATAGCTGTTCTTTATCAGTTAAAAATCATTAAATCCATTTCCTCTCCAAACGTTTTCAAAAAAACATGGCTGTCTGTTTACTGTTTCAGATTGGTCATTTTATTTTATAATTTTTTTTAAAAGTCATGTTGAGGGGAGACTGTAAATATTTTTATTATAGTTTCTATTAAAAAACTTTTTTTAAATGTGCAAATGAAATGACATCTGTTCCTTTATAACTTATATGCAAAAATTATTCGCAAAAAAAACAAAAAAAACGTGTTGTGTGTTGCATTTTCATTGAAAAATATCTAAAAAATTTTAATCAATTCTTTTAGCTTTAAAAAGTTAAAAAAAGAATTGATTAAATTTTTTTAGATAATATATATATATATATATATATATATATAATATTTTTATTTTACTTATAAAACAGTTATCTACGGACACGCATGTTTCGAGGCTCTACCTCTCTTCAGCGTAGCTTGACTAGAGGAATTGCATTACGGTTTGCTGCGTTATCAGTTACGCCAATAAATCCTAGATCATTTTGCTGTTGTTATTTTTTATTGCTTTTAAACTTATGTATATTTCTTGTTGATTTTTTTACGATAATACGGTTAATTAGCGTCTTCACCTTGAAGATATATCATTTGTTTACGCTAAATAAAAAAATATGGGCGATTTTCTAAGAAAAAAAGATCTCGAAGAGAAAACGCTGATTAACCATATAATCGTTTTTAAAATCCACAAGAAATCTATCTAAGTTTAAAAGTGATAAAAAAATAACAGTAAAATGATATAGGAATAACGCACCAGACCGTAATACATATGGTTTGAGGTTCGATTCCTATAAACAGTCAAGTTACGCTGAAGAGATGCAGGGCATCGAAACATGTATGTCCGTAGATTACTGTTATATAAATAAAATAAATAAAATATTTATTTACATCCACCTAAAAATATGAGCGATTTTCTAAGAAAATGATTTTAAAGGTGAAAACGGTAATTAACCGTATTATCGTCTTAAAATTCCACAAGAAATCTACATAAGTTTAAAAGCGATAAAAAAATAACAGTAAAATTATCTATGACTTCGTCGTTGCTGTGCCAGTTGACACGGTTAAGATTCGGATTAAAAATTGTTATAAAAATAAATATAATTTAGGCGCACAGTATGATTATGATTATGATTATGTTGGCGCGTGAAAAATAAAAAAAATAACACCCACGCAAATTCCGGCATGGCCTTATATATTAAATCGACTCAAAACGAGCGGACGTAGTACAGAGCACCCCACGTGATGTTTCCGTCCAATGGGATTTCTCCAAGGACATTTTTCTAAACTTTTCCTTTTAAGCTCGCTGGAGCCGGTCCAAATAGTATTTAAGCACACACAAACATCAAATCTCTCTCTCAACTACATTTTCATTTGGACGTTCCACGCGTGTTACTATCACTCTTCCATTTTCACCGCTCCGCGCGCTTCATACAATTTCACAGGCGAACATTACCTATTACCTCTCTTAACGTGTTTTAACATATGAACAGTTCAACAAAAAAAGACATTCTCCTTTTTTATATACGAACACTTAAAAAGGACTTCTGAACTCATTATAAAGAGATTTATATTTTATTTGTTAATGGTTGGTTTCTGAGAATAAACCTCCGTTTGTTTTGCATGTAAGTCTTTTTATTTTTATTTATTTGTGGAGGAAGTTAGTTCCTAAAAAGGCCTGACGATCCCCACAAGTTGGTGACCCGACTTAGAACATTGCATGCACAGCGGAATCTCCTTACAAGTTACACGCGGTTTCCTAAGCTACTTGCTATATCATGCCTGCAGTAACACTCAAAGGAAGTTAAAAGGCGACGCGAATCTCAAGGGATGATACAGGCCGTCAAACGAAGCGTGGATCTCAGTACAATATAGCAACAAATTAGCGAGTTATGCCGATAGTCGCTATAAAATCGAAAATTAAACAAATCATGACTCAGCGTCAAAACAGCACTTTTGCTCATCAGGCACCCCCCAACAACGAGTTGGTGATAAATAACGTGTAATGAACACACACGGCTACAATTCAGCCGATCCAAACGTGAACACGAGCGTATAAAACCCCTCGGAAAATGATCTACCACAATCTCGAACTTCACTCGGCAGTTTAACAGACCTCAGAAACACAGACCCTAGCAAAAGCAACTTTTTTTTTCGATCACGATTTCAAGCTTCGCGTACTCGAAATAAGTCAACCGACAGTTTAAAGGCTTTAAAATCACTTTCAAACGAAAAACAGAAAAATGGAACCTCCCCGTGCTGAAACACCTCTGGCTACATTAACACTAAATATACCAGCTTTTAATCCCACCAATATAAAGACGTGGTTTATCCAGATCCAGGCCCTTTTCGACGCAAAACGGATTACGTCTCAGCGAACCAGGTATTGTTATTTGGTTGAAAAACTCCCGGCAGACATCGTCGAAGAGGTGACTGAGTTATTGGAGAACGTGCCAGAAAATAATCCATACGATAAACTTAAGGAGGCCATTTTGAGACGGACTGGCTTATCAAACGAGACAACGTTACGCAATCTCTTCACCCAAGTAGAATTGGGAGATCGCACACCGTCGCAACTTTTACGATACATGCGATCATTGCTAGGGGACAACAAAATGTCCGAAAATATAATGAGAAGTTTGTGGCTGGATAAACTCCCAGACACAACAGTACAAATTCTGGGACCCACAACGGAAGAGACAAGCACTGAAAAGCTCGCCGACATGGCAGACCGAATTCATGAAAATCTGAGGAACTGCAAAGTAAACTCAGCACAAGCACAGCCAAAACAGACGAGAGACGACGAAGTAGCCGGGCTAAAAACTACGGTCGAAAATCTCACTCGTCAATTGCAGGAATTAATGCAAATAAACCGTCGTTACTCATTTAAAAAACGACCTAACTACCGAAAACGAAGTTTTAGTAGAGGTCGAAGCAACACACGAGAACGAGCGAACGAAATCTGTTTTTACCACAAAAAAATCGGCACAGAAGCGAGGCGTTGCACTTATCCTTGTTCCTTTAAAAACAAGAACCAGGGAAACGATCATTCCAGCCAGTAGTGACGACAACTGTTGCTGGATTTTCCACTAAAGGTCGTCTATTTTTCATTCGCGACAGTAATCACGGATATAACTTCTTAATAGACACTGGAGCCGAAATAAGCGTGATACCACCGCTACGCAAACAGAAAGCTACTCCACAGCCTTACCACCTCCAGGCAGCTAATGGCACTCAAATACCGATATACGGTGAAAAGTACTTAAGCGTGAATCTCGGCTTGCGTCGCACATTTTCGTGGATTTTTACCATAGCCAACGTGACGACACCAATATTAGGAGCAGATTTCCTAGCACGATTTAATCTATCGGTAGACATGACTAATCGCACATTGACTGATAACCAAATAAAAGTCGTAATTAAAGGTATCACCACAAGATACCAGTCTACTGGGATTAGTTCTGCCTTACCTGAAGAGACGTACATTCGTCGGCTGTTTCAAAAATACCCACAACTTACTCAGCCATTCAAAGTCACGGATAATATTAAACATAATGCAAGGCATCATATTAAAACGAATAGACAACCCGTCTACGCCACCCCCAGACGTCTGAAGCCGGATAAGTACAAGATCGCAAAAGACGAATTTCAACGCATGTTACAACAAGGAATATCCGACCTTCCAAAAGTGCGTGGTCATCTCCTCTACATATGGTACAGAAATCAGACGCGACAACATGGCGTCCTTGCGGCGATTTCAGGAGATTAAATGCACAAACCGTACCGGATAGATACCCTATCCCACACATTCACGATTTCGCAATCGGACTGCAAAATGCCACGGTATTTTCCAAACTGGATTTAGTAAAAGCATATTACCAAATACCGGTGGCGGAAGAAGATATCCATAAAACAGCACTGACCACGCCATTTGGACTTTACGAATTCGTCAGAATGCCATTCGGACTTAGAAACGCTTGTCAAACCTTCCAAAGGTTAATAGACGAGGTTTTTAGGGACCTTCCATTCGTATTCGCATACGTGGACGATGCCCTAATTGCTAGTAGAAACCTCGACGAACATAAACAACACTTGGAACAAGCTTTCCAAAAACTGTCCCATTACGGTTTAAAATTAAACTTGGACAAATGTATTTTCGGTTAGCAAGAAGTAAATTTCCTCGGACATTCAATCGATAAGGATGGTATATCACCATTACCCGAAAAAGTAAGTGCCATTACGAATTTTCCACAACCTACGTCTGTTAGACAAGTTCGTCGCTTCATAGGTGTAATTAATTATTACAGACGATTTTTACCCAACTGTTCCACAATCCTTGCACCGTTAACGTCATTATTGAAGAACAAAACGAAAAACCAACAATTAAAACTGGAAGGATCAGCTTTAAAAGCTTTCCATCAAGCTAAAACTGCCTTAGTCAATTTCACAAAATTGAATTATATTAAGGACAGTGAAGAATCGAAACTTACACTTACAACAGACGCATCAGACATAGCTGTAGGAGCAGTTATACACCAACTGACAGGGGATACAATGACCCCTATATCGTTTTTCTCAGCCAAACTGAGCAAGACACAGACAAAGTACAGTACCTTTTCAAGAGAGCTATTAGCAATTTATTTGTCAATTAAACATTTTAGACATCTGTTAGAAGGAAGAAACTTTTGTATTTACACTGACCATAAACCGTTAACGTATGCACTGCATACACATGTAGATAGATATGGTCCAAGAGAAATCAGACATCTTGATTATATTGCTCAATATTCCACAGACATCAAATACGTCAAGGGACAAGAAAACATCGTGGCGGACGCATTATCACGAGCTGCAATAACTTCGCTAAATTCCAGTTCGTTGAGTATGGAATTAATTGTACAAGAACAAAAGACGGACGAGACACTCACTGACGTACAACAGAAAACGTCTTTGCAACTGAAGGAAATGCCTGTACCTTTTAGTACAACAACATTTTATTGTGATACAGCAAAAAAACAGCCACGTCCATACATACCGCCAAGCATCAGACGACATGTTTTTCAACATTTTCACAATTTATCTCATCCAGGCAAACGAGCCACTGTAAAAATAATAGCAGACCGCTTTGTTTGGCCGAAAATGAATACAGATATTCGAAATTGGACCAAGACGTGTGTATCTTGTCAAAATAATAAAATACACAGGCACACAAAGTCACCGCTGGGCACGTTCAGTACGCCCGATGCTAGATTTACCAATATCCATGTTGACTTGGTGGGGCCATTACCCCCCCTCAAAAGGACACACCCACATTCTCACCATAGTCGACAGGTTCAGCAGATGGCCAACAGCCATACCCGTGAAGGACACATCTGCGGCGACAGTAGCTGGAACAATACTAAAAGACTGGATAGCGATATTTGGAGTACCGTCAGTACTCACAACGGACAGAGGCTCGCAATTTCAATCGAAACTCTTCGCAGAGTTCAACCAATTGTTGGGAACAACCCACATAAAGACAACGGCTTATCACCCTTGTTCGAACGGCCTCGTCGAACGCTTTCACAGACAGCTAAAAACTTTTTTTTTGGCTACGAGTCTTAACAACGCAGACTGGTCAGATAATTTACCATTAATCCTATTAATGATCCGAAACACGATAAAAGAGGATTTACAAAGCACGCCAGCGGAGGTAGTTTTTGGATCAGCAGTCACATTACCTGGACAATATTTTAATGCATACACAGACATTTCACCCACAGCTACATTTGTGACGGAATTAAAGAGCAAAATGTCTTCTCTCAAATTTACACCCACCAGGAGGGCTGACAAACAAACATATGTGCCGAATGACCTTCATACATGCAAATATGTATTTATTAGGAATGATACAGTCAAAAAGCCATTTTGTCCAAATTACACAGGACCATACCAAGTTTTGGACAGAAGTGAAAAATATTTTACTGTCCAAAGGAAAGACAGGAAAGACAAGATCGCGATCGACCGAATTAAACCAGCATACATTGAGGAATACCCTCAGACAATTTCCCCACCAGAACAAATTCCCTTAGAACATGGGAGTCCAGCACAAAATGACAGGAACATCAAACCTACGACAAAAACAAGTAGGAAAGTCCACTGGCCGAAACATTTCAAGGAATACATTACATATTGAAAAAAGTTTTTTTTCTCTTTTAAATCTGGGGGGGGGGGAGTATTGTGCCAGTTGACACGGTTAAGATTCAGATTAAAAATTGTTATAAAAATAAATACAATTTAGGCGCACAGTATGATTATGATTATGTTGGCGCGTGAAAAATAAAAAAAATAACTCCCACGCAAATTCCGGCATAGCCTTATATATTAAATCGACTCAAAACGAGCGGACGTAGTACAGAGCACCCCACGTGATGTTTCCGTCCAATGGGATTTCTCTAAGGACATTTTTCTAAACTTTTCCTTTTAAGCTCGCTGGAGCCGGTCCAAATAGTATTTAAGCACACACAAACATCAAATCTCTCTCTCAACTACATTTTCATTCGGACGTTCCACGCGTGTTACTATCACTCTTCCATTTTCACCGCTCCGCGCGCTTCATACAATTTCACAGGCGAACATTACCTATTACCTCTCTTAACGTGTTTTAACATATGAACAGTTCAACAAAAAAAGACATTCTCCTTTTTTATATACGAACACTTAAAAAGGACTTCTGAACTCATTATAAAGAGATTTATATTTTATTTGTTAATGGTTGGTTTCTGTGAATAAACCTCCGTTTGTTTTGCATGTAAGTCTTCTTCTTTTTATTTTTATTTATTTGTGGAGGAAGTTAGTTCCTAAAAAGGCCTGACGACCCCCACATTGCATAACGAATAACGCACCAGACTCTTATACATACTCCTGCGGCTACCAGCGACTCCCACAACCTCCAGTGCTTCCAGCCACAATCTCCAGTGCCAACTGACGCCCAACTACCTACTCTAGCGCCCACTGATGTCCACTTACTTGCTCCAGTGCCCACTGACATCTAACTGTGCATTCCAGTACGCACTGGCGTACAGTTTCCAGTCTCAGCTACCAGTCTCATCCCTCGTCGATGTCCGGATACAAGTTTCCAAAATCAGATCCGGACCGAGGCTCGTCATCCTGCTTCGGGGACGCACAGCTTTTAACCCTGCAATACGCTCGTTCTCGCTCCGGGTGATCCTGATACACAATCTCCATTGCCGTACAAGTTACTGTTTTCGCTTGGTAAAATAAAACAGGATACCTTATCGTATTCAACCGATCATCTGTGTTTGATTTACTATTGCCGTCACCTTTTTTGTCTTGTGTCTACTTTCTCAGTTGTATGGTCAATTGCCACCTTCACCTTTCGACTTCCTGCAACATTTGTACCTGCATTATCAATACGTATACTTTTTTCACGGCATTTCATTCAGTAACATTTTATACATTGTAGGGTGATGGAACTTCGAGCATAATATATGGATGAGAGTGTGTAGAAATTAGATTAGTTTTTTGAAAAGAATTATGCCTTTTTGTAATTTTTGTTTACTTTTATTTTTTTATTTTTAAGGCTGTGGAATGTGGTCATGCTGATGTAGTAAAGTTGCTTTTGAATAGCGATGTTGGTGTAGAGAGTCGGCTTGACGAAGGAAATACACCTTTACATTTGGCTGTTCAACACCGTTATGTTGTCATTATTAATATTTTATTAAAAAACGGAGCAAGTACAAATCTCAAAAACTTGGTGAGTATGTTATCTTATTTCTACGATTCCAATGAAACACAAATTTTTACTCATAAAAAATTACTATTCGTGGAACAAAATGTAGTTTAAACAATGAATCTCAAATAATAGACGTTTACTGGTCATATTTTCGCCTCTGTTAGCCTGAATATTTTCGTTCTCACATATAAAAACTATTTCAAAACTGATTCTACAAAAAAATTATTTCCCATCTTTAAGAAGAATTACAAAAATGTATAAAGAATATATATAAGAAAGAAAGGATAAACTATTTGAAGGGATTTAAAATGATTTTGTTTTAACAGACATTTTTTCTACCTTTCGCTGAATGTATTCTGCAACCAAGTAAAGCCTACAATATTATAAGAAGGTTTTTTTTTGGGGGGGGGCGACTTACTAATATCGGAAATGTTTAGTATCTTTGTCTAAAACCACCGATGCATTAGGTTAATTATTTTATTTAAACGTAAAGTCAATTCTACTTCCGTATATGGATTTCTTCATTTCTTAATAATTTATTATTTATCCGTGGACATGTCTGAAAAAAAGACAGAAGAATGCAATCCTATTTAGATAGTAAAAAAAAAAGATCTTTCGATATGTTTTGTTTACTTTATCATTGTTTAGTATATAGGAATATAAGAACATACGCTAATCATGAGAATATATCTCCAATTGACAATGTAAGGATGGGACAAAATCTTAACTTGACCTTACTTATACATTTGATAGGCATGTATTAAGATTCTTTATATATATATATATATATATATATATATATATATATATATATATATATATATATATATATATACAAAATCTCAATACGTGTCTATCAAATGTATATAAGTAAGGTCCAGAAGTGCTAATGTGCCTAATATGAATGATAAATTGATGTATTTATTTCATGTTTGTATATATGTGTTAGCTATAACATTGACGTATATGTTTATTTCATGTATATGTATATATGTATGTTTGGCGTTTACTGTTCGAATATTATCAGTAGCGGCGCCTAATTCTGGTTTCAGCATTAATCAGTTGCAACAATAAATTCATTAACTCGTGCATTATATTAACCTAAAGTTTAACTTTTACTCGTATACAAAATATTATCATGTTAACTCTTATCCAAACGGCAACAATGTGACAAGGAATTTAAGAAGAATCATTAGAAACTTGGACCATTCTCATTAAGCAATTCCTGTTATATGGGAATATGAAGCAGTAGAATACATTGTAAATAGTCAACCATTTGCACCTTTCCTAGTCTCACACAAAAACACACGTTCACATTTCAAGCTATATTACTTGTCATATACGCGTACACAAACATACGCGCTCACGTCCACACACGGACATATATTCACGTTCGCGTACATACACTCACATTCACGTGTATACTCTCACACTCGCACATGTATGCACACATAGACAACGTCACTTCCCCTTTCAAAGGAAATCCATACATGCGCAAAGGACCACCGGAAACACCTATAAAAGAAAGAGCAATAAGCGGCTTCTTCCTTTTCGGACCAGCTTTCGAGCTGTGCGGTCTACGGACCGACAGCGCGCCTTTTCGGCATGTGTGCACGCGCGTACCTCACGCCACTTGCTACTATGTGGGACAAAAAGCCAACAGACAGTATGTACACTTTATATGCTTTCTCTCTTCATAACCTCGATTGACATTCTCACTCTTTCTCTCTATATATACAACTTGTTTCTGAGAATACCTTCGCGTAGCTGACTGTTAACTGATGTCAACCCTCTATCCTTTGTATCTGGGCTATCATTCTCATTTCTACTATATTACTCACTTCTCTTCCCACGCGTGAACAAACGATAGTGAGATGAACACACGTTTCCTTTTCCTTTTACACCACCAGTCCCGCAACAAACAATGGTTACACCCACGCGGATATGAACACGTGTTATATCTAAAATATTCATTCTTTCAACAGTAAATAAACAACACGTTTATCTATTCCAGTAATTGAGTCTTTGTTTCATTCATTCCATTCGTTTCATTATTTTTCTTTTGTAACGGGATTAGGATTTATATATTCTAGTCCTCAACAAACGATGGTGACCCCGTTATTTTAAAATGAAATGGATGAGTTTGAACGAAACACTCATACACACACATACTCTCTCTCTTTCTCTCTCTCTCTCTCTCTCTCTCTCTCTCTCTCTACAACAATAAACTTTCCCTCTCACCAGCTAACAACGAGAGACGCACGCCAAACTATAGACCTTCCTTCTCACCAGCTAACAGCGAGAGACGCACGTCAAACTATAGGCCTTCCTTCTCCCCAGTTAACAGCGAGAGACGCACGCCAAACTAAACACGCGTAGTACCCTTTTCTTTCATTTGTTTTTTCACGAAATAAATCCTAGTCGGTTTAATTAAATTTAACACGTGCTTCGTCTCTTTCTCAATTCAATTCATTAGTCCTAATTTGCACCGCCTCAACAAAATGGTGACACCCGAATGCGAGAGGAATACGCATTTCCTCCTATGCCACAAGTTCACAACAAACCACCGACCACGACAAGACGTGAAACGAACAAGCATGGTGGCCCTACCTTTTTTTTAAATTAAACGAGACGCGCGTTTTATTTGATAAAGAAAAAAACGAACTTTTCAACAAAGAAAAACAAGTGAACCACTACCGACAGGAATAACTACTACAAACAACAATGACGAGACCCCTCGTCAGACTCGGCAGAAAACAAACACGGAGCTGTCGCCTTCATACCGAATTTTTAAAAAAAAATCGAGCTCGACAAACATTTTTCACGGTTTCCTGACATTACCCTGCAACAAACGCGAGGAGCAAAATCACATAAGCCTATGCACATTCTCTCCCGCACAGCAGATGCAACAACAAAGAAACAATTACAGGACATCCCTATCCTATAGGAAGAAGTTGAATCAACAATACGAGTTGAGATACACCATGCACGCTGATAAACTCACAACTTGGAAGTTTCGTTGACAGCCGGCAATCACACCCCGTTCAACAAGAAAGAATGCGCAACTACCGCCCGTCCAAACAATGTACACACTACCGCAGAATCACTTGCGAAGACACAGTCAACGCGAATCAAAAATTTTCCTTCCAAACGAATAATGCACTTCACTATCCAAGCAACTCGTTGCACATGCACATGTCAGCACAAAAAAAAAACAAAAAAACTCAAACAAACAAATGTCAGCCTAAAAAAAAGAGTAAACGCATTTTCCACACGTAAGTAAATACTTTTTTATACGAACACACTCCGTTTTTGACATTCCGTTTTCGACGTTTTGTTTTAAACAACCACACTAACAGCAAAAACAGGACGAAAAGTCAATTGCCGAAAACATTACTTACAAAAAAAAAATATATATATATATAAATATATACACTGCATATATATTTTTTCCTAGGAAGGGGAGTATTGCGCGAGCCTTTTCTAGTCTCACACAAAAACACATGTTCACATTTCAAGCTATATTACTTGTCATATACATACGCGTACACAAACATATGCGCCCACGTCCACACACGTACATATATTCACGTTCGCGTACATATACTCACATTCACATGTATACTCTCACACTCGCACATGTATGCACACATAGACAACGTCACTTCCCCTTTCAAAGGAAATCCATACATGCGCAAAAGACCCCGGAAACACCTATAAAAGAAAGAGCAATAAGCGGCTTCTTCCTTTTCGGACCAGCTTACGAGCTGTGCGGTCTACGGACCGACAGCGTGCCTTTTCGGCATGCGCACGCACGCGCGTACCTCACGCCACTTGCTACTATGTGGGACAAAAAGCCAACAGACAGTATGTACACTTTATACGCTTTCTCTTTCCATGAACTGGATTGATTCTCTTTTTTCCCTTTTGCCTGGTTTCGTCAACCAGGCAAGTTCGGCGTCCATAGCTCTTGGTTTGAAGACTTTTCCGTGTGGACGACTGCTATCAAGAATACACGGTTTTGCTGAGGCAAACACTCCTTTTCTATTTTCCTTTCAACGTGCGGGACGGCCATTTCTCGCCTTCGACTTCATTTCTTTCTTTTTCACGCATGTAGTCGTCAACGCCTGAATGAACACGTGTAACCCCTAAACCATTTTTATTTTCAACAGAAAATAAACGACATGTTTATTTCATCCAGCAATTGAGTTTTTGTTTCCTTCAATTCCATTCATTTCATTATTTTCTTTTGTAACGGGATTAGGATTTATATGTCCTAGTCCTCTACACATTTTACATAAAAATATTAATTTCTATACATGACTCTAGTTAGATGTTTAGAAATTTACGCATATGTACCAAGCTGCATTATGAGATTATTTTTTTTTGTTCCAACCTAACAGTAACTACGTTTTTATGTCTAATGTTGCGAGATATTTCACTTGTCATATTTTTTTATTCTTCAGCAAGGTCAGACTCCTTTACATTATGCCGTGCTGAAACAAGACTATAACATTGTTACAATTTTACTGAAAAACAATACTGATGTGAATGCAATCGACTATAACCGAAGGTCAGTATTATTCACTTTTCTTTAAGAAGTTTTATTTTCATACAACTTTCCGTTTTAGCTTCTTTATAAACAATCAACTAAATGAATATTTATTCCTAACAATGATATAAACTCGTTATTTGTACATATTTTATTTTGTTTTATTTTTTGTTAGTTTTATTAAATTTTTATTATTCCTTGATTTTGTTTTTAGTTTTGTATGGAACTGTTTAAGAGAAAGAATTTTTGATACTAACTCTATAGCCAGAGATTTCAGCAGCAAATTCTTCCTTTTGGAATCCAGTGTGCCCTGAGAGTAATCATATTTCTTTTAGCTCAAGAGCTGAAAGACTGCACGTGGAATCTCTAAGCATTTGGATTTCTTATTTTAAGACAACCTTGTGAATTTCAACAGTTGTTGGTCATGTCGCAGTTTAACATCACCGACTCCATTTTTTTCTTTCTTCGCCCCCGCCGTTTCCCTTACTCTAAACAAATGAAACACGAGTGAAACGCATGAACATATCCGGGCTTAGTGAATTCATTCACCTGCCCTTTCTCTTTTCATCATCAACCTCGCTACGCACGTGGGAATTTAAATATATCAATAAAGCACCAATAAAACAGGCGATTGGCCTTTTTCTTTTAGACGAAATTAATTTCAATGGAATCAACATACTCACAATCTACTTTTGATTGCATAAATTTCGTTCTAGCATTAATTAGAGTCAATTGCTCTCCGTTGCCCGGGCAACAAGATCAAAGTGTAGTATGTGTTCTGATACATACACCACGCGCGACATATTCTCGTGCCTGGAACACCTGACGAGCTTGTTGGGTAGTGTTTTGTCCGCACCCCCAATTTGTCTGTCTGTCTCTGCTCTCCCCCCCCCCTTACGAGGGGATCCGAGCTGATAATTTACGACCTTCCCGCGAGGGAGGTTCGGAAACACTTTCTCTTTTCCCTCCATTAACTTCCCACTCACTCTCTCAGTTCTATCTCCCCTTCTTGCCGCCTTTTGGCGTCAAAGTCGGTTCCCCACTTTGGACGCCGTCTCCACGTTACTCTTTTCGGTGATTTTTAAAAGAAGAGGGAACCAAAACGAACACCCCCAGCCCGAGGGCTACCAATATGGATACCCTCAGCCAGGGGGCCACCAATATGGATACCCCCAGCCAGGGGACTACTGCTCCCCAAGAGGACGACTCCCCAACAGGAGGAGCAAAAACAACCACTGACGGGGCGTATCGCCTGTATATGACAGCATTGGACGCTCCCCAGGAGGGGGGAAATTTACCAAGGACAATAAAGGGGACAGCGCTCCGCAGGAGGGCTGCTCCCACAAAAGTGGAGCAGATCAAGAAAATGAGGGGGCATACCGCCTGGACCTCAAAAACAAGGAAGGGGCAGATAGCCTCAAAGTAAACAAAAAAGATCATGCTCCCCAAGAGTCCGACTCTCCAAAACGGGAAACTGCTCCCGAAAAAGACTCTAACCAAGGAGAGTCAGGCCTAAAAGACACTGAAAAGGGAGCCGCCCCCCCAAAAAGCGACACTCCCACAAAAGGACAGACTAAGAAATCTGGGGAGGCAGGAGGCGTCACCAATAAACAGGCAGGGGCGACCTCCATAAAAGACCAAAAATGATCTAACCCCACCAAAGACCCCATACCAACACCAACACCCACACCACCAAGAGGGTCTGCGTGGAGGAAGACCGTAGAAAAACAACTGTCCCCTCAAGGGTATAGAGACCTGTACCTGACAAAGTACATACAATACATAGAGGGGGAAGATATAAAACCCATACCAGGTGCCTGGGAGGCGATTGAGGGCAGAGTCCTGTCCTTCGCCATTTCCGATATACCGGAAAACCGCCTCCTGGGGATGAAGAAGGAAGACATGGCGGGGTTCCTCCACAAACTTAATATCCCAGTACTATACCTGTACCAGAGGAGCTTCGCTGTGTGCGACATCCTCCTACCCACCAAGGGCGATGCGGAGAGACTTTCCTTCCAAGAAATAAGCATAGGAGAGTCAAACTAATACCCGAATACCAGAGCAAGAGAAGGACTCGGGTGCAGGTATTTAATGTGCCAACCCAAATACCTGCGGAAGTGTTAGGATGCCTCTTCAGCCAGTACGGTGAGGTGGAACAGGTGACCCCAGAAACTGGGACTTACCTGGGCTGCTACACAATAGCAATGAGGCTGAAGAGGGAGGGTGTTCAGGCGATACCAGCACTGCTGACATACAAGGATGACAGCATAATGGTAGTGGTGGAGGGCCGTCGTCCGCACTGCTGGTTCTGCCAAAAGCAGGGCCACATGGCTAGGAGCTGCCCCCAAAGGGTAACCCTTAATCAAACGACCCAAAAGGCAGTCACAACCCCTGAGACAGCGCCCGTGCCAAAACAGGCGACAACAACCCCTGCAACCACGGCACCAACCCCAGCTCCAAGGAAAACCCAAACCACCCAGGAGGCCAAGGGGGAGGAATGGAGCACGGTAGTGAGACAAACAAAAACGGAAGCCCATAATCCCTTCCACCACCAGCCCAAAAATCGAGGCAGCAGCAACAACAACAGCCACCACAGCCGATGCTGCGGAAACAGTTGCAGCAACAACAACTACTACAGCAGCAATAGCAGCAAGTGCAGCAGAAGCAGCAGCAGCAATGACACCAGCGAGAGCAGCAGCAACAAAAACAGCCGTAGCAGCAACTAGAGGAGCAGACACAACCAACGGTCCCCACACTAATCAAGACCGGGATCAAGCAGAGAAAAGACTGCTCCTCTGAGAATGAATCCGCAAGTGAGAGGGAGAAGAACTCAACCTCACCTCTCCCCGGTTCATTCGAAAAAAAGAAAAAGAAAAACAAAAGAAGAAAAGGGGAAGAAAAGGTGGCCCTCACTCCCTGTGAACATACACCACCCCTAACAACAAAATCCACTTCCACCCCTAAATGAGACACTGCACCAACACCAGACACCGCACCAACAACAAACATGGCACCAACATCAGACACTACACCAGCACCAGACATCGCACTAACACCCGTCCCCACACTAATGCAAACTGAGCCACCACCCCAAAAAGAAAAGGAAAAGAATGAACTGAGGGAGGGGAGAGACTTCTCTGCCTCTCACAGACAAACCAAATTAAAAGCCCTTGCCCCCGAGGAACTATGTTATGTAGACCCTCTATCTGTGGCAACAGTCATTTCCCATCGGCAGAGGAAAAACTTAAAACCTCTGCTCGATTACAACCAGATAAAGGGGAAAGATGTAAATATTTCCCGGACGCCTCACTCCTAATAACTTGTGTCAGAACTAACTTGTGGACAAGGTTGCAGGCTGCTGAAGGGGCGTTTCCGGGAATCTAACTGGTGAAGAAAAATGACCCTTGTCTTGATGAACTGTCAAAACAATGCAAGGGAAGGGTCCCAGTGTTGGTCCATCCATCACTCTACAGGGTCATGAAATTAATTTATCCTTTGGACGTCAGCAGCATTGCGAGAGAAGGTCAGGATATGAAAAACCTGACCACCTTGAGCATGGCACATAACGTCAGCGTCCTCTCCCTGGCTGACTTCGGAGCTGAGTGTGACACACCCTAAGGTAGGTACCATGGCTTACAATTTGGCTAGTTGGAATGCGAGGGGCTTAAGATCATCGGACCAGGCGGCTTGCCTCTGGCATGACCTCTTGTCCCTGGGAGTGGATGTGGCTGCGATTCAGGAGACGCATTTTGTTTCCTCTGTGGACTGTCAGGTGCTGGCCCGAGATTTTGAGGTTTTCTCAGCATATGGCAGCCCACGGGGGAAGGGACTTTCCGTGCTGGTTAAACGTACATTGTCAGCGACAGTCGACGTTGTTCATAGGGATGTGGTGGGCAGGCTGGTTGTGGCCAATGTTGCTGTAAAAGGTTCTGTGTTTCGGGTGATCATGGTTCATGCGCCCAGCACCGCTCATGAAAGGGTCTCATTTTTCAGTCAGCTTGACGCGTTTGTAGATTGTTGGAGGCGGGTAGTGCTAATGGTATATTGGAACGCCATCTTAGACCCCGTGATAGATAAGGTAGGAGGCGATGCTAGAGGATTGGAGAAGTGCGAGTCCAGCCTGGCTGATCTGATGGCTAGATGCGGTCTGGTCAACAGGTTTCGGGTTGAGCAACCGGGGCGGGAGATGTGGACGTGGACCAATAGCATTTCCTCCTATCCAAACACTTACTTGGACAGGATGTTAGTTAGGAGAGGTGAAGTAGACTTCTTATCTTATCCCACGTTCACTTGGCTAGGCCAGACAGACCATAAATTAGTTATGGCCCCGCTGAAGCTAGGAAATAGGCCTAAGTTAGTGGCTCACTGGGAGTTAAACACCTCCCTTCTGGAGATACAAGACTTCCAAGAGAAGCTAATAGAATTAATTCAAAAAGCACTAGTGGGGGCGGTTACTGGGAGTAAGTGGTGGGTAGGTCTAAAAGCCAAAATTAGAACCTTCTCCGTCAAGTATGCCCAGCGCCTTGCACTAGATAAGGCCAAGACGAAGAAGAAGCTAGAGCAGAAACTAGCCCGGGCTACATGGGAGGGTGATAGGGTTAGTCACAAACTAGCTAAGCAGGACCTTCTGCGCGAGAATAGCGAGTGTTATGAAGGTCAAGTAGTCAGAGCTAGGCTTAGAAAGGTAGGCAATGAAGCAGTCAACTCCAACATTGACGCGCGTCGTGAAATTTCTAGGTGTGGCTTGGACAAGTACATTGCAAAGGTAAGACATCTGGATGGATGCATCCTGGAATTGACTCGGGATATCTGCAAGGGGTTTTGAGAACATTTCGAGGAGCATTTTACGCAGCAGCCCGATCTTCTGGTCCTTGAGTTTAGTGGCTGACTCTCCCCGCCTCGAGGCGGCTAGAGCGGCTAGTTGCGAGGGCCGGGTGATGGAGCGGGAGGTTTTTACTGCGCTGAAGCAGGTCAGCTGTGACAGATCGCCGGGACTCGATGGTCTGCCATAGGAACTGTATTTGAGGCTGTCGGCCATGTTTCTGCCTCTTCTGACGGATGTGTTCAACCATTGATTTGCTCAGGGATCCATCCCAGGCCAAGTCACCAAGGGAGTGATCACATTGCTGAAGAAAGGTGATGGGCATGGTGGGGAACAGTTAGACGATTACAGGCCCATAACTCTGCTAAACACAGGTCCTGTCGAATTGGCTGCAGGTTGTTATCGGTGAGTTGGTTGAATCGGAACCGAATTACGCTGTGAAGGGGAGATCGATTCAGAACAACTTGCACCTGATCTGCACGATCCTAGAGGGAGGGATGGATGAGGGATAGTTGACGACACGGAAGCAGCGCTGATCAACTTAGATCAATCCAAAGCTTTCCATAGGGTCGACCATCGTTTTTTTAGCATCTGTCTTAGAGGCCGCCAGTTTTAAACCGGACTTCTGCAAGTGGATCTCCGTGATGTATCGACAGCCCACAGCCGTCGTGTAAGTCAACGGAAAGTGCTTGAAACCCTTTGTTATCTCTCGGTCAGTTCGTCAGGATTGTCCGCTGTCACCCCTACTCTATTTCCTGGCTTTGGAGCCCCTGCTCCACAAGCTGAGACGTGGGGAGGCAAATTCGGCCCAGCGCAGAATTGTAATACCCAGTGGCTCAGCTGCCAAGGTATCCGTGTTCGCCGATGATGTCACGATCTTTGTGTCAAGCTTCAGATCGTGTCGGAGGTACTCGCTCAGTACGAAAGAATTACAGGGACCAAGATAAACCGCAGCAAGTCGGTAGGAGTGTGGTTGGGCGCCTGAAGTTGAAACGCAAACCTCCCGGCGCCCTTCAGCTGGACACATCACCCAGTTTGGATCCTTGGCGTGTGGTTCAGGTCTTCAGCTTGTCAAAAATTGGTTGGAGGTACGGTCAAAGGTGGAGGCTGCAGTCAATTAGTGACTTCCTAGGAAACTTTCCTTAAAGAGTAGAGCTGAGGCGTGCGCCACTTACGTCTTTCCTCTCATCCTTTACCGGCTGGCCATACTTCCTCTGCCTGCACAACACCTAACAGCTCTTGTCGAACTCTTATCCTCGCTTCTTTGGGACAGAGGAAGACACTGGGTGAGCAGTCTGTGTGAGGGAGACTTGGGAATGCCAGACTTGAAGTGTCATCGAGACGCTGAGAGGCAGGCCTTCATGAGCAACTATATGCAAGATGACCAACCATGGCACCCCGTGGTTACTGCCGCCTTCCCCGACCTCGTTCCCAACCCTTCCATTGAGAGCCGTCGCAGGCCGCGGGGAGAATCTGCTTACATGAAAGAGTGCCGAGCCGCGCTAAAACGGCTACCAAGGTTCAGCGACCTTGTGACTGCTACCCTAAAGGAAATCCACAGGAATCAAGTGAAGAGGGCTGCCGACGACTCGCTATGCACATGTTTGGGTTGGCAGCAGAGTGAGATCCACTCCACGTGGAGCTGGGCGCCAGGTTCGAGTCATCTGAACAATTCGGAGTTCTCTCTGGCCCGAAATGCACTTCCACTCAACAACATACAATGAAGTTCCTGGTTTTTAGAGTTGCCTGATTGTCCCTGTTGTGGGACAACGGCCATAGAAACGACTGATAATACTTTCTTCAATTGCCGCGAACTCCGCCAGTACTGGTGACCAGCCACCTCTTCCCCCACTGTACCACGTGCTCCAGATCAGAAGAGAGAGAATCAGAGAGAACTTTGTCATTTACGGCCTTTGATGTGTTGCCATAGATGGTCGTGTCATCAGCATAGATGTCAACAAATGATTTAAGTATGTGTTTTGGGAGATCATATATGTAGATCAGGAAGAGAGTTGGGCCCAGGATGGACCCCTGAGGGACTCCAGCATTAATACTGTCGGCCTCTGATATCTGCCCATCAACCATTACTCTTATGAACCTATCGGAGAGAAATGATTTAATGAATGAGTAAATATTTCCAGTGATACCGTAGCTGGAAATCTTGTGAAGTAGACCCTTATGCCATACCTTGTCGAAGGCCTTTGATATGTCAAGAGCAATTGCCCTGGAAAGGAACCCTTTGTCAAGAGATTCACTAATCCTGTGGGATATAACCGTCAGCACATCTGCGGTAGATCTTGCAGAGCGGAAACCATATTGTGCGTCACCAGGAAGGTTATTCCTGCTGAGGTGGTTGACTATTTCTCTATTTAATATGGATTCCAGCAACTTACTCATAACACACAGGAGATTTATTTGTCTGTACTGAGAGGGAGATGACTTTTCATCTGAATTCTTAAAGACAGGGCATACTGATGAGGTTTTCCAGGGTGCTGGAAAGCACTTCTCCTTAAGGCAACGCTTGAACAGTTTTGTAAGTATGGGGGCAAGTTCTGGTTGGAGCTTTTTCAGCACTATAACTGGAATGCCGTTAGGGCCAGTTGCTTTACTGGAATCAAGGTTCTTTATTAACTTGGCGACCACACGCACAGATATTTGTATGTTGCATTGTGTGTTGTCTGCTATAGGAGGAAATACAGGAAGTTGGTGGCCTTTGTCGCATAGGGTAGAGTTAGCTGCAGAGTTCTTGGCAAATAGTTTGGCCTTGTCTGATGCTGACGAGATAACCTCAGGTCCATTGATGATAGTTGGGATAGAACGCACGCTTCTGTTCAAGATCCTGTTTGCTATTTGCCAGAACTGGTGGGAACCAAGCCGCTGCTCAGCTACTTTGGATTTAACGTACTGAGCATATAGCTGTCTTGCATTTTTTATTACTCTTTTACATTGGTTGCTGGCAGTCCTGAAAGCAGCTTTAGTCTCAGTATATCTATTACGTTGGTAGCTATGGAAAAAGTGATTTCTGTGCGCGATGGCAGCAGCACATTCAGGGGAGAACCATAGCTGGCTGTTAGGTTTTCTATGCCTACAATTAACATAGCTCAAGGGAAGTTGTGAGGAAAAAGTCTAGAAGGCTTGCATTCTGACTGGTAGTATCAGGCACACGGGTGGGCTCGCGAACAATCTGAGTGAGGTCATGGGCAGTGGCAAAATCATGACAGAACCTCCCCTCGTCATCGGTTTTATTTGAGTGGGTCAGACATTCCACATTATGGACACTGAAGTCACCGCAAATGTGAATGTTAACCGAAGAATGAGCAGACAGGATGTGGTCAATTTTCTCAGATATGCTCTTAAAGATAGTAACCCCACTGTTGTGGGGGCGATAGAGGGCAAATATAAATGCAGTGGTGTAAGCTAGTGCAACCCGGAAGCACATATAAGGTCAAGTAGGGTCTTCTCTGGAGATATCCCTACTACATGGAAAGCCATCTTTGATGTAGGCACATATTCCATGCCCATGGCGATCTTGGGGGTCAGATTTAGATGTTAAGTTGGAGTCTCCTTTAATTATGAACTCATCTAGGGAAATGGTTGGCCCTATGCCAGTCTCACTTAGAAAGAATATGCCTGATTTCGTCTCCTGTAATTGTGTTTCAACCTCTGGAAGGTTAGAACGTAGATCCCCTGATGTTGGAGAAGGAGACGCGGTAGTAGGGGTCTACGTTGGAGGATGGGGTTCCAGGTTTATTCATGTTTTTTTTACGCTTGTATATAAATGCTTTAATTTTCTTTTTGCTTTTGATTTAGGTTTGCTTTTGCGTTGATTTAAAAAAAAAAAAAGAAAAAAAACCTTTCCTGTTTTTGTAAATAAAGTTTTGTAAAACATGCACGCATGTGGGGAATTTTAAATAACTTAGGCCCACAGAGTGAATGATGAGTGATAAACTAGCTTAGGGAAGCGACAAACTGGATGACCCCCGACCCCCATTTCTCTCCGCCGATTCCTTTTTGGCGTCATGCCACATTGTTTAAAGGACCCTCCCCCTCCATTATTTATAACATTTTAATAAAGTATTGTATAAAAAATGGGGGTCCTTGGCAATAAAATAAACAGAAAAAAAAGAGAGTTTCGGCCACGCACCAGCCCTGGTCAGGGGAGTAGGAGGAGGCTCCCAAAGCGGCGACAGACGCTACCAGTCATGTCAACCGAATCCACCAGCGCCAAAGGTTGTCAGCAGCAACGAACTTCAACTTTCAGCGACTTCCAGCTCATTCCCGCAGTCCTTGGTGCCAGATCACCCCAGCGGCTTCCTGCTCATTCCCGTAGCCTTTCCAGCCCTTGGTGCCTTCCAGCTCATTCCCGCAGCCCTTGGTGCCTTCCAGCTTGCTCCTGTAGCCTTCCAGCTCACCCCAGCGGCTTCCTGCTCATTCCCGCAGCCTTTCCAGCCCTTGGTGCCTTCCAGCTCATTCCCGCAGCCCTTGATGCCTTCCGGCTTGCTCCTGCAGCCTTCCAGCTCACCCCAGCGGCTTCCTGCTCATTCCCGCAGCCTTTGCAGTCCTTAGTGCTTTCCAGCTCCTCCTGCAGCTTTCCGGCAACCTTGCTCCTCCGGCCTGCAACCTCGCACCTCTGGTCTGCTACCTCGCTCGCACCTTGTTCCTCCGGTTTGCAACCTCACTCGCACCTGGCTCGCTATCAACCGTCCTTTCCTTAACACTGATCCTCCGTTCTCAGTCTCGTCCGTTTCTTAACACTGATCCTCCGTTCTCAGTGTCGTCCATTCATTAACACTAACCCCTCCGTTCTCAGTGTCGTCCATTCATTAACACTGACCCCTCCGTTCTCTGTGTCATCCGTTCCTTAACATTGACCACCTCATTCTCCGTGTCCACCATCTGCTCCGGATCGCTTTGACGTCCAGCCGATCGTTCCAGACCCAGCTAGCAACCCTGAACCACGCTACGTCTAGAGTACCTATTCTAGACCTCCAGACCTTAGCCTCCATTGACGCGCGACCTTCTGGACGACCAGCATCCAGATCATATGATTTTTTGCTTCCTTTTCAAATAAAGGGCGAACCCTTATCTTTAACCAAATACCCTGTGTCTGTCATTTTTCTTTGCTGTTTATTTTTTGCCCGTGTCTACCTTGTTAGTTGTTGGGTCAATTGTCCCCAGACGACTGGCCCCGCAATAGTCGCATAGGAATTTTTTTTCAAAATTGTTTCTTTTGCCGTTTGAAATAATTTGACATGGTTATATCAAATAATGATTTTCCTCAATATTAAACAAAGATTTTCAACTACGTTGAAGAAATCGTGCCCACGTTATCGAAGACGGAATATATGTTCTTCCTTTCGATAATTTTTCATTCAACACAGCATTGACGTTACAAGAAAAATAAGCTTTTAAAATAACAAGAATTTGCTTTGTGTCTGTTGGGAATATAAATATTGTTTGTTTATATTTTGTTATTTAGTTGTTGAAACAGCGGAAAGTACTTTTCTCGGATTATATTTTATTGTTTTTATTGATTGGTAAAACGATATTTTCGGATTAGTTTGAAAAACAGTTGGGCTTTTTTTCTGTATGTCCTACTTTTTTCTTTTTTTTATTGTTTTTCAATGTTTGGATTTCTATTCTCGAATAGAAAATATATGCGATCTTGCGTATTTTTTTAAAAATAAATTATCTTTTAATGTTCTTTTAACGCCCCTACTTTATTAATTATATCAAGTTGGTTTGCTCTCTTTCTCTCTCTCTCTCTCTCTCTCTCTCTCTCTCTCTCTCTCTGTCCTGAGCACACACCCCAAACACATGGCTCTGTAGAATGGAAACTTTACTGCGTTGAAGGCAGCGTCTTGGAAAAGTAGAAGAGAAAAAAAATGAATATCTTAATAGAAGCTAGAAAGGTAAATATTGAAATGTATCTATTTATTTTATTTTTTATTTTCTTGCTGACCAATTGAACGATATATTCAATGCCCCTACTACCATGTCTCCTTCTCCAATATCAGGGGGTCTACGTCCCAACCTTCTAGAGGTTCAAACTCTACTACAGGATACTAAACCAGACCTATTATTCCTAAGCGAAACTGGCATTGGACCGACTATTTCCCTAGATGAGTTCGTAGTTAAAGGATGCTCTAACTTAACTTCTAAATCCGACCCACGTCCTGTCTGCCTATCCTTCAGCAAACATTCACGTCTGTGGAGACTTCAATGTTCACAATGTTGAATGGTTAACCCACTCAAACAAGACCGATGGCGAGGGGGGGTTCTGTAACGATTTCTCCATTACTTATGACCTCACTCAGGTTGTTCACGAACCCACCTCTGTGCCCAATACTGACAGCCAGTATGCAAGTCTCCTAGATCTTTTTCTCACAACTTGCCCTGAGCTATGTTCATCTTCTTTTCTGTCTCCACTTGGATCTTCCGACCACTCTGTTGTATCAGTTAAGATAAAAACGAAATGTAATAAGTCTTCAGATGTATCTCTCCATCGTACAGTATATCGATACTCTATGGCTGACTGGGATAGCTTCCATACATTTATGTCAGATCTTCCTCTGCGTTGCATATTTAAAAGGATGTGTCCTCTATAGTATCAGACCTGACGGAATGGTTAATTGTAGGTACAGACCGTTTCATACCCTCGAAAAAGTCCCAGCAAAAACCTAACAGCCAGTCGGGGTTCTCTCCAGAACATGGCTCTGCGATTGCGTACAGAAATCACTTTTTCCATTGCTTCCAACGTAATAGATGTGACCGTTGAAACCGAACCTTACAGCAGCTATAATGCTGTAAGATATAAGTTTTGTAGGTGTGCTTTGGCAAAACTGCTTTCCTAGTGCCCAGGATATCGGAACATTTAATATTGTTGATGCAAAAAGAGGCACACTAAACATGGCCAAGACATCTGAGTGCATAAGACATCTGAGTGCATAAAACATCTGAGTGCATGAAACATCTGAGTGCATAAGACATCTGAGCGCATAAAACATCTGAGTGCATAAAACATCTGAGTGCATAAGACATCTGAGTGCATAAAACATCTGAGTACATAATCAATCTGAGTGCATAAGACATCTGAGTGCATAAAACATCTGAGTGCATAAGACATCTGCGTGCATAAAACATCTGAGCGCATAACAAAATCTGAGTGCATAAGACATCTGAGCGCATAAAACATCTGAGTGCATAAAACATCTGAGTGCATAAAACATCTGAGTGCATAAAACATCTGAGTACATAAGACATCTGAGTGCATAAAAAATCTAAGTGCATAAAACATCTGAGTGCATTAAAAAATCTGAGTGCGTAAGACATCTGAGTGCATAAGACATCTGAGTGCATGAGACATCTGAGTGCATAAAAGATCTGAGTGCATAACAAAATCTGAGTGCATAAGACATCTGAGCGCATAAAACATCTGAGTGCATAAAACATCTGAGTGCATAAAAAATCTGAGTGCATAAAACATCTGAGTGCATAAGACATCTGAGTGCATAAAAAATCTGAGTGCATAAAACATCTGAGTGCATTAAAAAATCTGAGTGCGTAAGACATCTGAGTGCATAAGACATCTGAGTGCATGAGACATCTGAGTGCATAAAAGATCTGAGTGCATAAAACATCTGAGTGCATAAGACATCTGAGTGCATAAAACATCTGAGTGCATAAAACATCTGAGTGCATAAAAAAATCTGAGTGCATAAGACATCTGAGTGCATAAAACATCTGAGTGCATAAGACATCTGAGTGCATAAAACATCTGAGTGCATAAGACATCTGGGTGCATAAGACATCTGAGTGTATAAAACATCTAAGTGCATAAAACATCTGAGTGCATAAAACATCTGAGTGCATAAGACACCTGAGTGCATAAAACATCTGAGTGCATAAGATATCTGAGTGCAAAAAACATCTGAGTGCATAAAACATCTGAGTGCATAAGACATCTGAGTGCATAAAACATCTGAGTGCATAAGACATCTGAGTGCATAAAACATCTGATTGAATAAAACATCTGAGTGCATAAGACATCTGAGTGCATAAGACATCTGAGTTCATAAAACATCTGAGTGCATAAAACATCTGAGCGCATAAAACATCTGAGTGCATAAAACATCTGAGTGCATAAAAAATCTGAGTGCATAAAACATCTGAGTGCATAAAACATCTGAGTGCATAAAACATCTGAGTGCATAAAAAATCTGAGTGCATAAAACATCTGAGTGCATTAAAAAATCTGAGTGCGTAAGACATCTGAGTGCATAAGACATCTGAGTGCATAAGACATCTGAGTGCATAAAACATCTGAGTGCATAAAACATCTGAGTGCACAAAAAAAATCTGAATGCATAAGACATCTGAGTGCATAAAACATCTGAGTGCATAAGACATCTGAGTGCATAAAACATCTGAGTGCATAAAACATCTGAGTGCATAACACATCTGAGTGCATAAAACATCTGAGTGCATAAAACATCTGAGTGCATAAGACATCTGAGTGCATAAAACATCTGAGTGCATAAGACATCTGAGTGCATAAGACATCTGAGTGCATAAAACATCTGAGTCCATGAAACATCTAAGTGCATAAAAGTCTGAGTGCATAAGACATCTGAGTGCATAAAACATCTGAGTGCATAAAACATCTGAGTGCATGAAACATCTGAGTGCATAAGACATCTGAGCGCATAAAACATCTGAGTGCATAAAACATCTGAGTGCATAAGACATCTGAGTGCATAAAAAATCTGAGTGCATAAGACATCTGAGTGCATAAAACATCTGAGTGCATAAAACATCTGAGTGCATAAAACATCTGAGCGCATAAAAAAATCTGAGTGCATAAGACATCTGAGCGCATAAAACATCTGAGTGCATAAAACATCTGAGTGCATAAAACATCTGAGTGCATAAGACATCTGAGTGCATAAAACATCTGAGTGCATAAGACATCTGAGTGCATAAAACATCTGAGAGCATAAAACATCAGAGTGCATAAGACATCTAAGTGCATAAAACATCTGAGTGCATAAAACATCTGAGTGCATAAAACATCTGAGTGCATACAAAATCTGAGTGCATAAAACATCTGAGTGCATTAAAAAATCTGAGTGCGTAAGACATCTGAGTGCATAAGACATCTGAGTGCATAAGACATCTCAGTGCATAAAACATCTGAGTGCATAAAACATCTGAGTGCATAAAAAAATCTGAGTGCATAAGACATCTGAGTGCATAAAACATCTGAGTGCATAAGAAATCTGAGTGCATAAGACATCTGAGTGCATAAAACATCTGAGTGCATAAAAAATCTGAGTGCATAAAACATCTGAGTGCATAAGACATCTGAGTGCATAAAACATCTGAGTGCATAAGACATCTGAGTGCATAAAACATCTGAGTGCATAAAACATCTGAGTGCATAAGACATCTGAGTGCATAAAACATCTGAGTGCATAAAACATCTGAGTGCATAAAAACTCCTGAATGCATAAGACATCTGAGTGCATAAAACATCTGAGTGCATAAAACATCTGAGTGCATAAGACATCTGAGTGCATAAAACATCTGAGTCCATGAAACATCTAAGTGCATAAAAATCTGAGTGCATAAGACATCTGAGTGCATAAAACATCTGAGTGCATAAGACATCTGAGTGCATAAGACATCTGAGTGCATAAGACATCTGAGTGCATAAAACATCTGAGTCCATGAAACATCTAAGTGCATAAAAATCTGAGTGCATAAGACATCTGAGTGCATAAAACATCTGATTGCATAAAACATCTGAGTGCATAAAACATCTGAGTGCATGAAACATCTGAGTGCATAAGACATCTGAGCGCATAAAACATCTGAGTGCATAAAACATCTGAGTTCATAAGACATCTGAGTGCATAAAAAATCTGAGTGCATAAGACATCTGAGTGCATAAAACATCTGAGTGCATAAAACATCTGAGCGCATAAAAAATCTGAGTGCATAAGACATCTGAGCGCATAAAAAATCTGAGTGCATAAAAAAATCTGAGTGCATAAAACAACTGAGGCATAAAAAATCTGAGTGCATAAAACATCTGAGTGCATTAAAAAATCTGAGTGCGTAAGACATCTGAGTGCATAAGACATCTGAGTGCATAAAACATCTGAGTGCATAAAACATCTGAGTGTATAAAACATCTGAGTGCATAAGACATCTGAGTGCATAAAACATCTGAGTGCATAAGACATCTGAGTGCATAAAACATCTGAGAGCATAAAACATCTGAGTGCATAAGACATCTAAGTGCATAAAACATCTGAGTGCATAAAACATCTGAGTGCATAAAACATCTGAGTGCATAAGACATCTGAGTGCATAAAACATCTGAGTGCATAAAACATCTGAGTGCCTAAGACATCTGAGTGCATAAAGCATCTGAGTTCATAAAACATCTGAGTGCATAAAACATCTGAGTGCATAAAATATCTGAGTACATAAGACATCTGAGTGCATAAGACATCTGAGTGCATAAAACATCTGACTGCATAAAACATCTGAGTGCATAAAACATCTGAGTGCATAAGAAATCTGAGTGCATAAGACAACTGAGTGCATAAAACATCTGAGTGCATAAAAAATCCGAGTGCATAAGACATCTGAGTGCATAAGACATCTGAGTGCATAAAACATCGGAGTGCATAAGACATCTGAGTGCATAAAACATCTGAGTGCATAAAACATCTGAGTCTATAAGACATCTGAGTGCATAAAACATCTCAGTGCATAAAACATCTGAGTGCATAAGACATCTAAGTGCATAAAACATCTGAGGGCATAAAACATCTGAGTGCATAAGACATCTGAGTGCATAAAACATCTGAGTGCATAAGACATCTGAGTGCATAAAACATCTGAGTGCATAAAACATCTGAGTGCATAAGACATCTGAGTGCATAAAACATCTGAGTGCATAAAACATATGAGCGCATAAAAAATCTGAGAGCATAAAACATCTGAGTGCATAAGACATCTAAGTGCATAAGACATCTTAGTGCATAAAACATCTGAGTGCATAAAACATCTGAGTGCATAAAACATCTGAGTGCATAAGACATCTGATTGCATAAAACATCTGAGTGCATAAGACATCTGAGTGCATAAAACATCTGAGTGCATAAAACATCTGAGTGCATAAGACATCTCAGTGCATAAGACATCTGTCTGCATAAAACATCTGAGTGCATAAAACATCTGAGTGCATAAAACATCTGAGTGCATAAAACATCTGATTGCATAAGACATCTGAGTGCATAAAACATCATAGTGCATAAAACATCTGAGTGCACAAAACATCTGGGTGCATAAGACATCTGAGTGCATAAGAAATCTGAGTGCGTAACACATCTGAGTGCATAAAACATCTGAGTGCATAAAACATCTGAGTGCATAAGACATCTGAGTGCATAAAACATCTGAGTGCATAAAACATCTGAGTGCATAAGACATCTGAGTGCATAAAACATCTGAGTGCATAAGACATCTGAGTGCATAAAAACATCTGAGTGCATAAAAAATCTGAGTGCATAAAACATCTGAGTGCATTAAAAAATCTGAGTGCATTAAAAAATCTGAGTGCGTAAGACATCTGAGTGCATAAGACATCTGAGTGCATAAGACATCTCAGTGCATAAAACATCTGAGTGCATAAAACATCTGAGTGCATAAAAAAATCTGAGTGCATAAAACATCTGAGTGCATAAAACATCTGAGTGCATAAAACATCTGAGTGCATAAAACATCTGAGTGCATAAAAACTCCTGAATGCATAAGACATCTGAGTGCATAAAACATCTGAGTGCATAAAACATCTGAGTGCATAAGACATCTGAGTGCATAAAACATCTGAGTCCATGAAACATCTAAGTGCATAAAAATCTGACTGCATAAGACATCTGAGTGCATAAAACATCTGAGTGCATAAGCCATCTGAGTGCATAAAACATCTGAGTGCATAAGACATCTGAGTGCATAAAACATCTGAGTCCATGAAACATCTAAGTGCATAAAAATCTGACTGCATAAGACATCTGAGTGCATAAAACATCTGAGTGCATAAGACATCTGAGTGCATAAAACATCTGAGTGCATAAAACATATGAGCGCATAAAAAATCTGAGAGCATAAAACATCTGAGTGCATAAGACATCTAAGTGCATAAGACATCTTAGTGCATAAAACATCTGAGTGCATAAAACATCTGAGTGCATAAAACATCTGAGTGCATAAGACATCTGATTGCATAAAACATCTGAGTGCATAAGACATCTGAGTGCATAAAACATCTGAGTGCATAAAACATCTGAGTGCATAAGACATCTCAGTGCATAAGACATCTGTCTGCATAAAACATCTGAGTGCATAAAACATCTGAGTGCATAAAACATCTGAGTGCATAAAACATCTGATTGCATAAGACATCTGAGTGCATAAAACATCATAGTGCATAAAACATCTGAGTGCACAAAACATCTGGGTGCATAAGACATCTGAGTGCATAAGACATCTGAGTGCGTAACACATCTGAGTGCATAAAACATCTGAGTGCATAAAACATCTGAGTGCATAAGACATCTGAGTGCATAAAACATCTGAGTGCATAAAACATCTGAGTGCATAAGACATCTGAGTGCATAAAACATCTGAGTGCATAAGACATCTGAGTGCATAAAAACATCTGAGTGCATAAAACATCTGAGTGCATAAGACATCTAAGTGCATAAAACATGTTCGTGCGTACGACATCTAAGTGCATAAAACATCTGAGTGCATAAAACATCTGAGTGCATAAAACATCTGAGTGCATAAAACATCTTAGTGCATAAGACATCTGAGTGCATAAAACATCTGAGTGCATAAAACATCTGAGTGCATAAAACATCTGAGGACATAAGACATCTGAGTGCATAAGACATCTGAGTGCATAAGACATCTGAGTGCATAAGACATCTGAGTGCATAAAACATCTGAGTGCATAAGATATCTGAGTGCATAAAAAATCTGTGTGCATAAGACATCTGAGTGCATAAGACATCTGAGTGCATAAAACATCTGAGTCTATAAGACATCTGAGTGCATAAGACATCTGAGTGCATAAAACATCTGAGTGCATAAAACATCTGAGTGCATAAAACATCTGAGTGCATTAGACATCTGAGTGCATAAAACATCTGAGTGCATAAGACATCTTAGTGCATAAGACATCTGAGTGCATAAGACATCTGAGTGCATAAGACATCTGAGTGCATAAAACATCTGAGTGCATAAGACATCTGAGTGCATAAGACATCTGAGTGCATAAAACATCTGAGTGCATAAAACATCTGAGTGCATAAAACATCTGAGTGCATAAAACATCTGATTGCATAAGACATCTGAGTGCATAAAACATCATAGTGCATAAAACATCTGAGTGCACAAAACATCTGGGTGCATAAGACATCTGAGTGCATAAGAAATCTGAGTGCGTAACACATCTGAGTGCATAAAACATCTGAGTGCATAAAACATCTGAGTGCATAAGACATCTGAGTGCATAAAACATCTGAGTGCATAAAACATCTGAGTGCATAAGACATCTGAGTGCATAAAACATCTGAGTGCATAAGACATCTGAGTGCATAAAAACATCTGAGTGCATAAAAAATCTGAGTGCATAAAACATCTGAGTGCATTAAAAAATCTGAGTGCGTAAGACATCTGAGTGCATAAGACATCTGAGTGCATAAGACATCTCAGTGCATAAAACATCTGAGTGCATAAAACATCTGAGTGCATAAAAAAATCTGAGTGCATAAAACATCTGAGTGCATAAAACATCTGAGTGCATAAAACATCTGAGTGCATAAAACATCTGAGTGCATAAAAACTCCTGAATGCATAAGACATCTGAGTGCATAAAACATCTGAGTGCATAAAACATCTGAGTGCATAAGACATCTGAGTGCATAAAACATCTGAGTCCATGAAACATCTAAGTGCATAAAAATCTGACTGCATAAGACATCTGAGTGCATAAAACATCTGAGTGCATAAGCCATCTGAGTGCATAAAACATCTGAGTGCATAAGACATCTGAGTGCATAAAACATCTGAGTCCATGAAACATCTAAGTGCATAAAAATCTGACTGCATAAGACATCTGAGTGCATAAAACATCTGAGTGCATAAGACATCTGAGTGCATAAAACATCTGAGTGCATAAAACATATGAGCGCATAAAAAATCTGAGAGCATAAAACATCTGAGTGCATAAGACATCTAAGTGCATAAGACATCTTAGTGCATAAAACATCTGAGTGCATAAAACATCTGAGTGCATAAAACATCTGAGTGCATAAGACATCTGATTGCATAAAACATCTGAGTGCATAAGACATCTGAGTGCATAAAACATCTGAGTGCATAAAACATCTGAGTGCATAAGACATCTCAGTGCATAAGACATCTGTCTGCATAAAACATCTGAGTGCATAAAACATCTGAGTGCATAAAACATCTGAGTGCATAAAACATCTGATTGCATAAGACATCTGAGTGCATAAAACATCATAGTGCATAAAACATCTGAGTGCACAAAACATCTGGGTGCATAAGACATCTGAGTGCATAAGACATCTGAGTGCGTAACACATCTGAGTGCATAAAACATCTGAGTGCATAAAACATCTGAGTGCATAAGACATCTGAGTGCATAAAACATCTGAGTGCATAAAACATCTGAGTGCATAAGACATCTGAGTGCATAAAACATCTGAGTGCATAAGACATCTGAGTGCATAAAAACATCTGAGTGCATAAAAAATCTGAGTGCATAAAACATCTGAGTGCATTAAAAAATCTGAGTGCATTAAAAAATCTGAGTGCGTAAGACATCTGAGTGCATAAGACATCTGAGTGCATAAGACATCTCAGTGCATAAAACATCTGAGTGCATAAAACATCTGGGTGCATAAAAAAATCTGAGTGCATAAGACATCTGAGTGCATAAAACATCTGAGTGCATAAAACATCTGAGTGCATAAAACATCTGAGTGCATAAAAACTCCTGAATGCATAAGACATCTGAGTGCATAAAACATCTGAGTGCATAAAACATCTGAGTGCATAAGACATCTGAGTGCATAAAACATCTGAGTCCATGAAACATCTAAGTGCATAAAAATCTAACTGCATAAGACATCTGAGTGCATAAAACATCTGAGTGCATAAGACATCTGAGTGCATAAAACATCTGAGTGCATAAGACATCTGAGTGCATAAAACATCTGAGTCCATGAAACATCTAAGTGCATAAAAATCTGAGTGCATAAGACATCTGAGTGCATAAAACATCTGAGTGCATAAAACATCTGAGTGCATGAAACATCTGAGTGCATAAGACATCTGAGCGCATAAAACATCTGAGTGCATAAAACATCTGAGTTCATAAGACATCTGAGTGCATAAAAAATCTGAGTGCATAAGACATCTGAGTGCATAAAACATCTGAGTGCATAAAACATCTGAGCGCATAAAAAAATCTGAGTGCATAAGACATCTGAGCGCATAAAACATCTGAGTGCATAAAAAATCTGAGTGCATAAAACATCTGAGGCATAAAATATCTGAGTGCATAAAACATCTGAGTGCATTAAAAAATCTGAGTGCGTAAGACATCTGAGTGCATAAGACATCTGAGTGCATAAAACATCTGAGTGCATAAGACATCTGAGTGCATAAAACATCTGAGTGTATAAAACATCTGAGTGCATAAGACATCTGAGTGCATAAAACATCTGAGTGCATAAGACATCTGAGTGCATAAAACATCTGAGAGCATAAAACATCTGAGTGCATAAGACATCTAAGTGCATAAAACATCTGAGTGCATAAAACATCTGAGTGCATAAAACATCTGAGTGCATAAGACAACTGAGTGCATAAAACATCTGAGTGCATAAAACATCTGAGTGCATAAAACATCTGAGTGCCTAAGACGTCTGAGTACATAAAGCATCTGAGTGCATAAAACATCTGAGTGCATAAAACATCTGAGTGCATAAAACATCTGAGTACATAAGACATCTGAGTGCATAAGACATCTGAGTGCATAAAACATCTGACTGCATAAAACATCTGAGTGCATAAAACATCTGAGTGCATAAGAAATCTGAGTGCATAAGACAACTGAGTGCATAAAACATCTGAGTGCATAAAAAATCCGAGTGCATAAGACATCTGAGTGCATAAAACATCTTAGTGCGTACGACATCAGAGTGCATAAAACATCTGAGTGCATAAAACATCTGAGTGCATAAGACATCTGAGTGCATAAGACATCTGAGTGTATAAAACATCTAAGTGCATAAAACATCTGAGTGCATAAGACATCTGAGTGCATAAAATATCCGAGTGCATAAAACATTTGATTGCATAAAACATCTGAGTGCATAAGACATCTGAGTGCCTAAGACATCTGAGTGCATAAAACATCTGAGAGCATAAAACATCTGAGTGCATAAGACATCTGAGCGCATAAAAAATCTGAGAGCATAAAACATCTGAGTGCATAAGACATCTAAGTGCATAAAACATCTGAGTGCATAAAACATCTGAGTGCATCACACATCTGAGTGCATAAAACATCTGTGTGCATAAAACATCTGAGTGCATAAGACATCTGAGTGCATAAAACATCTGAGTGCATAAGACATCTGAGTGCATAAGACATCTGAGTGCATAAAACATCGGAGTGCATAAGACATCTGAGTGCATAAAACATCTGAGTGCATAAAACATCTGAGTCTATAAGACATCTGAGTGCATAAAACATCTCAGTGCATAAAACATCTGAGTGCATAAGACATCTAAGTGCATAAAACATCTGAGGGCATAAAACATCTGAGTGCATAAGACATCTGAGTGCATAAAACATCTGAGTGCATAAGACATCTGAGTGCACAAAACATCTGAGTGCATAAGACATCTGAGTACATAAAACATCTGAGTGCATAAAACATCTGAGTGCATAAGACATCTGAGTGCATAAAACATCTGAGTGCATAAAACATATGAGTGCATAAGAAATCTTAGTGCATAAAACATCTGAGTGCATAAGACATATGAGTGCATAAGACATCTTAGTGCATAAAACATCTGAGTGCATAAAAAATCTGAGTGCATAAGACATCTGAGTGCATAAGACATCTGAGTGCATAAAACATCTGAGTGCATAAGACATCTGAGTGCATAAAACATCTCAGTGCATAAAACATCTGAGTGCATAAGACATCTGAGTGCATAAAACATCTGAGTGCATAAAACATCTGAGTGCATAAAACATATGAGTGCATAAAACATCTGAGTGCATAAAACATCTGATTGCATAAGACATCTGAGTGCATAAAACATCATAGTGCATAAAACATCTGAGTGCACAAAACATCTGGGTGCATAAGACATCTGAGTGCATAAGACATCTGAGTGCATAACACATCTGAGTGCATAAGACATCTGAGTGCATAAAACATCTGAGTGCATAAGACATCTGAGTGCATAAAACATCTGAGTGCATAAAACATCTGAGTGCATAAAACATCTGAGTGCATAAGACATCTGAGTGCATAAAACATCTGAGTGCATAAGACATCTGAGTGCATAAAACATCTGAGTGCATAAAACATCTGAGTGCATAAGACATCCGAGTGAATAAAACATCTGAGTGCATAAAACATCTGAGTGCATAAAACATCTGAGTGCATACGACATCTGAGTGCATAAGACATCTGAGTTCATAAGACATCTGAGTGCATAAAACATCTGAGTGCATAAAACATCTGAGTGCATAAGACATCTAAGTGCATAAAACATCTTCGTGCGTACGACATCTAAGTGCATAAAACATCTGAGTGCATAAAACATCTGAGTGCATAAAACATCTGAGTGCATAAAACATCTTAGTGCATAAGACATCTGAGTGCATAAAACATCTGAGTGCATAAAACATCTGAGTGCATAAAACATCCGAGTGCATAAGACATCTGAGTGCATAAGACATCTGAGTTCATAAGACATCTGAGTGCATAAAACATCTGAGTGCATAAGACATCTGAGTGCATAAAACATCTGAGTGCATAAGACATCTGAGTGCATACAACATCTGAGTGCATAAGACATCTGAGTGCATAAGACATCTGAGTGCATAAAACATCTGAGTGCATAAGACATCTGAGTGCATAAAACATCTGAGTGCATAAGACATCTGAGTGCATAAAACATCTGAGTGCATAAAACATCTGAGTGCATTAAAAAATCTTAGTGCGTAAGACATCTGAGTGCATACGACATCTGAGTGCATAAAACATCTGAGTGCATAAAACATCTGAGTGCATAAAACATCTGAGGACATAAGACATCTGAGTGCATAAGACATCTGAGTGCATAAGACATCTGAGTGCATAAGACATCTGAGTGCATAAAACATCTGAGTGCATAAGATATCTGAGTGCATAAAAAATCTGTGTGCATAAGACATCTGAGTGCATAAGACATCTGAGTGCATAAAACATCTGAGTCTATAAGACATCTGAGTGCATAAGACATCTGAGTGCATAAAACATCTGAGTGCATAAAACATCTGAGTGCATAAGACATCTGAGTGCATAAAACATCTGAGTGCATAAGACATCTGAGTGCATAAGACATCTTAGTGCATAAGACATCTGAGTGCATAAGACATCTGAGTGCATAAGACATCTGAGTGCATAAAACATCTGAGTGCATAAGACATCTGAGTGCATAAGACATCTGAGTGCATAAAACATCTGAGTGCATAAAACATCTGAGTGTATAAGACATCTGAGTGCATACGACATCTGAGTGCATAAAACATCTGAGTGCATAAAACATCGGAGTGCATAAAACATCTCTGAGTGCATAAGACATCTGTTATTTCATTAATTTTTTGGTTATCTTTTCTTCCAGTTTGTAGTTGCATACCCATTTGATCATGGTATTATCATTATGCCAAAATCAAAAGTGTCTATGAACCTTGACTCGCGGCTGTACAAGATGTCAGAGTCAACATCAGCTGGAAAGACTTTGTTCTAAATCTCACAGAAATTGTGCATATTAAGAATTGGCCCATGCAACACAACAGCAAGCAATAATGGTGCATTCCCAATCACCCTCAGCATCTAACATGTCAACCAAATAACAGAAGGTGGCATTAATATTATTTAGGCTACCATCTACACCCACATGAGCCTCAGCTCAACTATTTGATTAAGCAGGCAACCACCTCTTAATAAACCTATTACACTTCTTGGTGTTCCATAGTTTGCACTGAGAGTATACCTCTGCAAAAGACATCACAGGGAAACTTACCAGAGTTTTTAAGGAGGTTGAAACTTATACCAGAATTCTTCATGTTTATCCTAAAATCTTTCTTCTCTATACTATCTCTATTTCTGTGCTACAACCGATATTTCCGAGAAATGAATGAATTAATCATGTGTCAGGCAAATTTCTTTCTTTCGGTAATTGCCCGATTTCAGTTGACTCTGACGGACAGTTTTTTCAAATGAAAATTATACTTTCTTTAAAAAAATTTTACACAAGAATCACTGTTTATCAAGGTCCGGAGGCCACTCGAGGATAAGGGTTAATAGGTAGGCATTAGTTAATGTGATTATAATATAGTAAGCATAAGTATTAGAAATGTAAATTGGATTACTTAGGGGGGCGGTTCATCAAGAACTTGTTTATGTTGGACTTGAAGACAATCATATTGTAGTCAGTTGGAAAGCAGTTCCACAGGTGTGCAGTTCTAAGAAAGAAGCTTTGTTCATGGAATCTACGTTTAGGTTTAGGCACAGATAAAGAGTGTGGGAAATTATTGATAGTGGTTTTGGCTAGACGAGTGTTTTTCATGAAAGTTTGGTGAGGAGGTGACCATAGATTGAAGCTCAGCTGAGTACTTGGCATGGAAATAGCGATAACGCAGAGACAAACTTTCAACGTCTCTTCTGTGGGAAAGAGGTTGCAGGGAAGAAAAAAAGGGCATTCCCCACTAAGCTACGAAGTCTATTTTGAACTCTGTCAAAGCAGGATAAGCTGCTTCTAGTAACTCCTGCCCAGATGTAGCAACAATACTCCATCATTGGCCATACCTGGCTTTTATATAGGTAGAGAATTGCATCAGGAGTGAGATATCTACTGGAGCGGTAGAAAGATCCTACCATTTTTCCAGCGGCCTTGGCAACGGATTTGATATATGTGTTCCATTTCAGATCGGGAGTAAAGGTCAAGCCCAGAAGCTTGTCAAAATATGATGCCTCCCAAAAACGAGAGATATTCATTTCAATTGATGTCAGATGGGCATCAATCAGATCGTTGATGATGTAAAGATAGAAGCTTTGTTTTAGATGCATTAAAAGTAACCAGCCACGTCGTTTATCATTGTACATCGTGCTCAGAGGAGAGAGAATCGGAGAGAACTTGGTCGTTTACACTCTTTGATGTGCTATCATAAATGTTTACGAATGATGTAAGGATGTGATTTGGAAGATCATTAATGTAGATCAGGAAGAGAGTTGGGCCTAGGATGGACCCCTGAGGGAATCCAGCATTAATACTTCATACTTCATCAACCACTAGTCTAATGAACCAATCAGAGAGAAATGATTTAATAATTGAGAAGACATTTTCAGCTGCACTACAACCGACATTTCTTTAGCATATTCCAGTAGGTTATGCAAACCACTGGAAGCTGCTGAACAAAAAAATTGATGATATTTTGGACAAATCAAATAACATTTAGATAAAGAAGAAAACAATCATCGTCTAATAATTTTAATTAAAAATAATTTTATTACAAAAAACATGAAAAAATATGTATTTTTAAGAAACTTTAAAATTAAGGAAAAAATCAAATCAAGAAAAAACGGTTGTTATATGGTAAATTGCATGATAAAATATTTATTTTTAACAACAATGCAACAATTAATAGCAATTATTTTTAATGATTTTTTCTTGTCCACTCTGTTTTACCCTACCAACTATGTTAGGATTATGATTAGATTAGGTTGTTTTTGTTGTTTGGGGGGATTTCTATTTTCAAATTTTCTGTTGCATTAAAGTTAATTTCTAGCATTGGAAAACAGAAAAATGCTTGAGTGACAAAGTCATTAATGAAAACATCAAAACAAGAAATAAACATTTTAAATATTAATTCCAATGACTAAAGATTTAAGATTGAATTTGTGAAAAGCATAACATTTTTTTTGCGATTGCCAGTTGTTGCGATCTAATTGGCAAAGCATTTCAGTACTTTCCCACATGTTTTAGTACGATCTATAAACTGCAGAAATACCAAGAAGAGGGCTGATCACTGAGCTATGATGAACCCCAACACCCACTCCAAACTCGTCACTTAACACAATTTTGAGCATTTGCAAACGGATAGTCTACTTTTCCTCATCAAGCATATAATTGCCCACCAAAGCATTTTTCTATGCACATAGCTAAATGACTTTTCAAGATAAACGAATGCTATGTAGGAAGGCCATCTAGAAGTAATGTATTTTTTATTTATTTTTTTGTTTTTTGCAGTTGGCATGCAATGAAAATAGCATCTCAGGTGCATCTGCCCAGCACAAAAACTTTCACCAGTCTAAAACATGTCTAAGCAGTTTCAATTGCTGATCAGTAAGCTTAAGGCCACAATAGTAATCGTGATTGAAAATCAAAGTAATAGTAGTTCTTTAAATTTTTATCATCACGGAAGGCTGTTTCAGCCAACTGCCTCACCAACTCAGTTTCCTCTTAGCCAGTAGCTTTGAACGTCTTAATGACGATATTAGAAAGACCAGTGTCCATGCCATTTTTAATCCACAACTAGCAGAGATATCTTGACCACTCACACTTGACATTTACGAGTCCTGCATAGGAATATTTCACCCAAACCTTCATTTTTTCGCTATTATTGAGTAAGATTCCGCGAGCAAAATTCTAGATAAACTTTTGAGCCATAAAATCCTGGTTGTCCATCCATTTGTTTGACTAATCAATAGATATAATCATCTGATAAAAAGAAAATTCAAAGAAACTTAATATGAGAAACTAAATTTTAACAAAAAGTAAATAAAAGATGAAGTTATCTCATTCATATATTTTTCACCAGAACGCCTTTAATGGTTGCTGCTTATTTTGGACTTATGAATATTATGAATCTTCTTTTAACGAATGGTGCCAATATTGCTCTTCAAGATGATGAAGGTAACTTTACTTAATTTTCATCAATTTAATACAACAGGAAAATCAAAAATAACTGAAGCATAACAAGCTTCAGTTATTTTTGATTTTCCTGTTGTATTTTCCTGTTGTATTTTCCTTAAATAAATTGAAATTTTTAAATCCGACTTTTTCTACAGTTTCAAATATGATTGCGTCGATGATCAAAAATCTTATTGCAAGGAAAACAAATATTTTTAAGATAGACTCAACCAGGTAGATATGATAAGTGGAATATAATATTACAATTGGAAGGTGTATAACGGTGAACATTTACTACACTAAAAAAATGGTCAAAGATGCTCAATTATAAAAATAGATTTACTGGAGGGATTAGTTAAGAGCTTCATAATATTGTATTGGGATTCTCATAAAATAGAAACCAGCTCTAACTATAATTTATTTGCAATAAGATTTTCAAAACTCAATTTTTTTTTTTAACAAATCGCTTAATCGAGTTAAAATCCGAATCATTTTCACATTAAACAGTAGATGAATTGAATAACCACTGTGTTTACAATGATTACTGAATTCCCGAATTTACAAGAACATTTTTGAAGTCTATCTGATTAAATATTTAGAATTCGATTCTAGATTTATCATATAATCAGTAAAATCAGTCTCTTTTTCGTTTCTTTGTCATCGATAGTTTTTTTTTTACAAAATCAATATTTAATTCTGCTATTTTTATTGCAAGAAAAATAGAATGTTTGATTTAATCCTTGCCACCATTTTTGCTTAAAGAACATAACTTTTGTAATATATAATATTTTGAAGGAAAAACAATATAATTTTTTAAAAAGGAGTAAAACACATTGCAAATAAATACACTATCGAGCAACACTGAGCTAATATTATATATTCTCTGAGAAACTGATATGAGATGTACTGATAGCAAGTGTTCAAAGATAAATTATATAAACACAAGAAGAAATGTTATTCTTATACCAATTTAAAAGAAAACAGAATGAAAGAGAATATTTTCATTAAAAAGAAAAAAACATTTTAAAGATGAGACTTTTCAGAAGTATTTTTTATGGAAATCGCTCAAAACAAGGCATGAAGCCACTTGATGTAATGAGCTAAAACAAAACGAAAGATGATTATTGAAAAAACAAGAGATGTCTATTAACCTTAGTCTTGAAAAATCCAAGGCTGTAGGTAGAAAGAAAACAGTGAGCAGGAAGAGAATTCCACAACCTTGCAGTTCTTGGAAAGAAGCTACTGGAATAGGAAGCTGTATTACAATGAATTGATGAAGACTAACGAGTCAAACGAGCTGGAACAAATGAACCATAATGGTATTTATAGAAAAAACTGAAACTAACATCATATTTGTGAGGTTGCAGTGAAGAAGAAATGATAAGGGGGGGGGGAATCGTAAGTTTCTGCAATTTATCAAGAGCTTTCAAATTGGACAGAGATTCACCAAAACATGACAACAATACTCCATACATGGTCTGATAGTAAATTTTTAAAGATAGAGAATAGTTTCAGTTGTGAGAAAAAGTGTTTAGAACGATAGAGAGAACCAATTTTTCAAGAAGAAAGAGCAATGGATTTAACATTTAATGAGAAAAAAAGACCATGAAGTTTTAGAGTCGATTTCTCATCAAGAGTAGAGCCATCCATAAGACTCTTAGGAAGAAAGGGAAGACGCCTGCAACTGAAAGACAATAGGTGCACGCAATAATAAAATAACAAACCAACCATATCAGTACTAACGCACCTATGCATGGACGTTACTCTGAAAAATTGGAAAAACCAAAGAAACTAATGCTCCCCTTAACCTAATATGAGTATTCTTACTCGATTTTTTAACTATCTATAAGTATTAGTTGCAGTGTATTACAATTGAAAATGAGAATTAACATTTAAACATTCCTATTAATTCATAATTAAGAAAAAGCATCCTTGCAACAACAAATAAATTAACTACTACAATGATGAATATGCATTGTTTCCGTAAAAGACCAAATCACACATGCAGTAGAAAGAATAGTGAAAAATAGTGCGTAATGTTGCATTCAGTTTGGGAGATGTTTACTTACATGTATTCTAACATTGGCACTGGAAAGAAAATTGTAGAAGTGTGTGCGTCGTTTGGAGAGTCTTCTGTATTAGTTGTAAAACGTGATATTTGGGATGGTGTAAGTAATAATAAGGGATTATAATTAAATTTCTATCATTTTTTTACAATAAATCATTAAAGCACATACAGAGCAAAATCCTATATTTTGTTTATGAAATGATTATAAGCAAAAAATAGGATGTATTTTGATTTCACTTTATAAATAAGATTTTCTAAATAAAATATTAATTGTATTTTGTCTTTTATGTTGTATAGGTATGAGAGCAATTGATCACGTGACAGAGCAAAGACCTGGACCGTGGTCAAAAGAATGTTACTTGCTTTTAGACGAGATGGAAATCATACAAATCCGAGACGAGGAAGATTTGCCTATGTCCACCGAAAGACAGAAGGACAAGGACTCTCCTAAGAAACCAACAGAATTAGCAGAAAGCAATGTTGGTTGGTAACTTTAAACACGTTCTGATTGGATAACTGATATGAAATGTACTTAGCTTTCACACACACACACACACACACGCACACACACACATATATTTATATTTATATTGATATGGATATATATATATATATATATATATATATATATATATATATATATATATATATATGTTTTATATATATATATATATATATAAATATGTATATATGTTTTAGAAGTTTAGTGTTTATATTTAAATTCTGAAAAAACAACATGTATTCGAATTAAGAATTTATTGTTTGACAAAAGGATTATGTGGATTTTGTAAAATATATAGAAGGGGTTATGTGGATTTCCTTAATCCATGGATTTTCAATAAAGGCTCATATCATCAGAGGAAATGAAATGCGGTTAGCAAAATGTTCAGCTGTGAATAGACACTTATTTTGCTTTTCAGCACAAATATTGAAAATAGTTTTTTAAGTGGTGAATGATAATTATATGGAAATAATTAAAAGTTTACAATGTCCTCCGGGGTTATAAATCCAGGTAGGCAGAATATTGGTCCAGGGGAGAATCCCGGTAAAGTGTTGGTCAGCTTTCTTGTTGATAGTGGGTGAGGGAAGCCTTTTAGATGAGGGAAAGAGGAAGGTGGGGTGAAGTAGAGTGGATAAAGAGAGAAGGGGGAAGGGTTAAGTTTGGGTGAGTATGCAGGTACTTAATGGAATTTCTTCGGGGGGTGTATTTTAGTGTTCTTAATTTTAAGTTCAAATGGGAAATGGATATTCTCGTGATTTTAAATGGGATTGTGTATGAGATGGGGTGGGCATGCTGTCTTTGCTGAGCGGATGGGTGAGTGGGTCAGGTGGAGAAGGGGACGAGTTATATCTGAAGTTTTGGAATGCTTGGAGGATTACTTATTTAAGTGAGTTTAAGGTTGGGTGCTTTTAATTTTGAGGGTATATTTAAAAGTAACTTGATTAATTGAGATGCAGTTTGTTCATTACGCTTGTTGTCGTAGTGTGATCAGGTTTAATTAAATTTATTTAAAATGTATATATTTCTGTTTTGAGGCGATCTATGGATGAGTTGGTTTGCTGTTCGTTGGGTTGGAATCGATGTTTGAGTGAATGCTTTATATACTGTGGTTAATTAGCTATTTTTATAATGGAGGGACTTGATGCAACTTCGGGGCTGGGCGTGAGGTTGTCCAAACGTGGTTGAATTTAATTATTTGTATAATAATAAACTGTATATCTATCTGTCAAACCTTACCATAAGCACAGATATAAGCACATATACACTCACAGACACACATACATACGCATATATACACATACACACATACATGCGCATATATATACATACATATATATTGCATACACATACGCACACACACTGATCCATGCCATGCATGCACACATGCACACTTAAATACACACGAATCTTTTTTTATATGTAAGCATGCGTGTATGTTTTATGATGTGTGTATATATTGTTATATGGGACTACTACCTTCTCCCCTGGACCAATATTCTGCCTACCTGGATTTATAACCCCGGAGGACATTGTACTCCTTCCAATAATGGACTACCCAGGTTGTATCAAAATCCCTTTTCCTATAATTATTTCCATATAATTATCATTCACCACTTAAAAAACTATTTTCAATATTTGTGCTGAAAAGCAAAATAAGTGTCTATTCACAGCTGAACATTTTGCTAACCGCATTTAATTTCCTCTAATGATGTGAGCCTTTTATTGAAAATCCATGGATTAAGAAAATTAACATAACCCTTTCTATATATTCCCTTTGTCAAACAATAAATTCTTAATTCGAATATATGTGTCTATATGTTGTTTTTTTTTTCAGAATTTAAACAAAACTTATATATTGTTCTATGCTTAAATATTGAGCTTCTTCTTTTCGGCTAGGATCGCCCTGAAAGTATTACTTCAAGTAATATCCATTAGGATCTTTCATCTGCTTTCTAATCAGTGTATTATCTCGATTATATATGTTTTATATATATACAAATACATAAATATATATGTATATATATATATATATATATATATATATATATATATATATATATATATATATATATAATTGCATATATATCTATTTGAAAATTTGAAAAAATTAAAACAAACTTTTAAACCTGCTATATTCTCGAAATTCACCGCCATCGCTGCCTTCAATCGCTTACGTCTGTCGCCTTCGGCTTGTAGCCGCCAAGCTAACTGATTGCCGGCTGCTTATCAGTTCCCTCTCTCTCTTTGTATGTCTGTCTCTCTCCTCCTCTCTCCTCGTTCATGGGGTCTCTCCCCCCTCCCCCCTCTCTCTCTCTCTCTCTCTCTCTCTCTCTCTCTCTCTCTCTCTCTCTCTCTCTCTATGTCAACGGATCATCAAATCTAAGAGAGATAACCAGCATAAACTTAGCAAAAATAAACATATTTTGCAAGATATAATTTGGGACGCTGAAATAATCAGTAGAACAATGAAAGAATGTTAAATGAAAAAAAAAATGAAAATTACACGATTACTCTTCCGGAAATTTCTGAAGCAATTTACGAAAAGGAAATAAGTTAGCGAAGTTAATCAACGAACTTAAAAATATAACCGTGCAAAATAAACCTATTATTTACGTACACAAAACAAAAGTAAACTGTCGGAATTTTATCTTGCTTCCAGATAAATTCGACGCTAAAGTAACTAACCTGAAAAAAAAATAACAGCATGGAATAAAAAGTGGGGGAGGGGTTAAAGAATAAAATATAAAGGTCTTGCTATGGAACGAAGAAGAGATTATATTTACAATAATAAGTTGCAAATTTTTCCCTTTGCGGGCATTAAACTTATGAAACACCAAGGTAACATATAATGAAAAAATAACATTGGTTCTTATAAAGTAGATGTCGTATCCATGAACGAATACGATAGTAAGATTAAAAAATAGTATCTCCTAATCACACTCTCATATGAAATAAATTTTAGGAATGTACTCACAAATTGAAAGCCAGTCAGGCACGTGCCTTTTTCTTTTTTTTTTTTTTTGTTTAAAGTCCTTTTAGAATTTTCTCTCCCTCCATGTTTGCGTGCAAACCGTAGACACACAGATGGATTTCAGAAGCAAGACCGCGTCGATTGTCCGGGGTTTTTTTTTTTTATCGGGTTTTCTTCTTTGTAGGAGATTCCAAAATCCCTTGTCTCGTAAAATAAGGTATTTTTCTTTAAAATAATTTCAGTCCTTCTAAAATACGTGCAAAACCGTAGTCATGTAGATAGTTTTCATAAGTATGTCTCGTCACATATCCGGGTATTCTTGCCGGGGGTTTTCTTCTTTGAAGGATGCTCATCAAAATTCCATCTTCAGCGCCGGGCAATGAACCAAAATGTCCAATCTCCACGCCCGCCGAATTTCAAAAAAGAAAGAATCTCATCATCACGGAGCTATCAGTTCTCTTTTTTCCAAATTAAAGGGAGTTTTGTACAAACCGAAAATATACGAAACTAAAAATCATAAAGGATACGAAATACAAAAAATCATATATAAGAACCAGATAAAAAATAATAAATGTAAACAGGGAGGAATGCACCATTATTGGTACAAAAAAATCCAACAAAACAGCCTGTTACAATGAAACTATGCTAATTAATCAACAACAAAAATTAAATCAACTTATTAATTAATCAAGAAGTTGTTGTCCAATTAGCCAAAGAAAAATGCTTTCCTTATTTAAGAGTACCCCCCAACAAAATCCCGAACACTTTATTTTGTGCAGAATCTTTAAACGTTGTTATTTTTTCCTACTTTAATAGTCACATAGACAGGAATGACTGATTACCTAAAATAAAGAAAAACAAATTTCTTATTTTTTTATTTTTTTTATTTTCCTTTAAAAAAATAACATTGACGGTTTTAATACTTCAAAATCTACTTCAAAAAGGTTTCTATTTTCGTTGTTTTGTGTACGTTAATTATTATGCGCCTCAAATTATACCTTGCAAAATGAAACTACAGAACAGTAAAAAAAAAAAAATTAAATTCAACTTTAATCATTGACGGTTCAAATACTACAAAATCTCCTTCAAAACAGTTTTAATTACCCTGACGCTGACTGATTACCTAAAATAAAGAAAAACAAATTTCTTTTTTTGTGTGTGCAATCATTTTTTTTAACATTCTTTCATTGCTCTACTGATTATTTCAGCGTCCCAAATTATATTTTGCAAACTATGCTTATTTTTGCTATGTTTATGTTGGTTATCTCCCTTAGATTTGATCCGTTGACATAAACGCCTATATACTAGCAAAAGTACCCGTCGTTGACTGGGTTCAAAAACACAAAATGGACTCTGATTTATGAAAGTATGATAGGTTATGAAAAGGAAGGGTTGTAAAGAGATAGCTTCGAATTTGGGGATATCAAAACCAAAGCAAAATATGAAGAAAGTAAAAATGAAATAGATAAACCCCATAATTTATTATACCATACCTGTTCACACTGAAACACTTATCACAATATTCTGTGGATCTATATTAAAAAATCTTTTTAAACTTTGTGACATATTCCCATTCTATGCAGGTCAGGCGCGAACGAACACCCCATAATTTTATTATACCATATTTCTTCAAACTGAAACATAATTATCAAAGTATACTTACGCAGATAGATATGAAAAGTCTTTATTAAAGTTTGTGTCCATTTCCATTCTATGGAGGCCAGGCGCGAATGCAGACCCCACAATTTTATTATACCATCCCTATTTAAGTTAAAACACACTTATCAAAGTATTATTATGTACATCTATATCAAAAACACTTTTAAACGTTTTTTTTTTTTTAATTTTTTATTTCCATACTTTGTGGACCAGACGCGTACGCAGACCCTACAATTTTAATGAATCATCATTATGCCAGATCAAACATACCCATTCCTGTGTCTCGATACATCTTCTATCGTTATATGTGATCAGTTTTCTATAATAGTTAACCATATCCTATATAGCCTATTCGTGACCAGACACACACACTTTATATTATAGATATATGAATTAAATAAAATTTGATGATCATGGCCAATGGTTTCATGGTCTGGGTTATTGTCAGACAACCTAAATGACAATCTTGGAATTTTGCTGTCTTTTCCCGGTTTTACACAACCATACCGCCAGATAGCCAATGTTGGTCACTGAAACTGTTTAATCTGAAACGATTACTTTTGTTTTTTGTTCATATATTTTTGCTTGTTTAACTATGTTGTTGTTTTATACTATTTTTTTATTTTTAATTAATCCATGTGTTATTATTTTTACATGGGTTACCTTCCTTTAACAATTTTAAAATAACGCTTTTCTCTATTATCACCAAAGCTCAGAACTGTATTTTGTTTCAGTCGAAATGAATGGCTCTCTCTTTTAGATAAACTACCTTGCTTAGATAAGCTCCTCAGGCTAACTTTCACTCCAGATCTGAAATGAATCTGTTGTTAAGATTGCTGGAAAAATAGTTGCACTATTGTATGGGTCCAGGGTGATTTCTGATGCAATCCTCTACTTGTGTGTCAGATGTACATATGTTATCAGAAACGATTCATAATAAATTTATGAAATGAAAAATAATCGTCAAACATTACAAGCACATTTTGTACATGGTGAAATATTATTTTTTTATCTATAAAATGGCTCTAAAAATTTAATCCATTGAATCGTTAATAAAATTTGCAATCTTTTCTATTGATTGTGTTTTTATCAAGACAAGAAAGATTGCTCTGTGAATCGCACATCCACAGATCTGCAAACAATACTGCATCTCAGGACTGACACACAAGTAGAGGATTGCATCAGAAATCACCCTGGATCCATACAATAGTGCAACTATGCAACTGCAATTACTGAATCTGTAATTCAAGTAAAAATTTTTACTTGATTGGAAAATATTGCCAAAAATAGTTTTGAAAAAAATCGAATTATGTGGTAAACTTGAGATATTTCTTACCAATAGATTTCCATAGATTTTCGGTGTGTGAAAAATATTTTTAAAAAACTGTTATATATTTATAAATCTCATTATTTATTTTAAAAAGCTTCAATTACATGCCAAATCTAGTAAAATAGTTAAGCCTAACGATTCTAATGTATATTTTATCATGTTTTGTCCGCCTTTGTACGCCTCTAAATATTATATTTCAGTGATTGTTTGAAATACACATTGCCTTTCTCTTTCATGTAGTACATGCAAGTGACGCTAAGAGTGATGATGTTTCACCTGCTCCTTCTCTTCAACCCACTTCTAGAAATGAAAACAGAAAGGTATGTGCGCCATAGAAACTTACTTGTATGCATATCAAATATAAGTTTAATAATATCGTTTCTCATGCAAGTCACTAGCAATGCTATTCTAATGTAATTTTTGTGTTTTATCGTCTTGCGTAGAAAAGAGGTCAATAAAATCTGCTCAGTTGTCAGTCATTTCTATTCGATCTGTGGCCTTCATTACTAGCACACGTCGTCCACTTCTGAGAACTTCAGTCAGCACACAAAGCCACCCACCAAGCGAGAAATGAGTTATGAGTTTTGTTCTAAATACAATGCATTTTTACATATTTGTGCTTTCTACAATAATACATATGTTATCAGAAATTTCCTTGTGTGGATGTGGAAGTCTTGCAGTTACAAGAATTACAGATTCAGTAATTGCAGTTGCATTCTCTCCCGTTGTTCTCACCGCATCAAGTTGTGTTTAGAAGATACGCAAACTTTGGGTGTTGACAGCGATATGGGTAACTGGTCAGTCAGCAACTTCTCTTTGTTTTGATCTGGCAAAGTAATGTCTTCATCTATGCGTGAGTTTTTTTGGGGTTTTCTTTTTGTTTTTTTTTTCATTCTGCTGTTTTCGATTGCAAACTGAAATAAATGTTCACATAAAAAATGACAAATCGGGGTTGTCTTAAGAATATATTTTACTAGCAGGACTCATTAACCGGTGTTGCCTGGTGGTAGCATCCTTCCCGCGTAAAAAGTAAAGTACGGTTGATGTTCTTTTGTGAGTGTGGGTGTGGGTGTAGATGTGGGTGTGGTTGACAAGAAATTGCCCCTAAATGTAAGGTATGTAATAATAAAAAACAATATATTAATAATAAAAAACAATATATTTTTTGTGACCTACTTGGGTCGAAAATTAATAACAAAACATTCCATAATAGTTATGATATATTAAAGTACGCACAAATAGTTTAAAACTTCCATGGTATTTTGCATTATGACGTATTTGTGTGTAAAAATAAAAAAAGAAGCATTTAATAATAGTTAATATCCGTGCGAGGTCTCCGGAAAGAAAAATCGATAAAAATGTTAATAGCAGAGCTTACCGGTTTGAGCTCCCCCCCCCCAACTTGAAACTAAAAAAGAAAAAAAACGAAAAAGAAAAGAGAAGAATTATCTGCATTAGCGAGAGGCGCTAATGTATGATGGCAGAAGGAAAAGGAGATGAGAAAAGATAGGCCATGGTGAAGCTACGACGTTTGGAAGTACGAAAGCTCTCTCTCTCTCTCTCTCTCTCTCTATATATATATATATATATATATATATATATATATATATATATATATATATATATATATATCAGCAGGATTGTCGTTTAGTTGTATGAATACTCGCTAATCCTATATTGAGCAAAAGGGAATAAAGTGGTTGATACCACTATCACACTGCTGAACGTAAACCGAACGTTTTCACAACTTATGCAGATTTTGAATGTCCGTTTCCAAATTCAAGTATTAAATAAATAAATCAGTGCCTTTTCGTGTTCGTTTCCTCAAGAATCATTGTTCTATTTTGTGTGATCGCCTTTTGGGGTTTATAATTCGTTACCGGATTTTAACGAAGCAATATCTAATCTAAGTACAAACACGATTTAATAGGCACATTTAACTAAAACTTGTGACGATAGCAAACCCAAGTAAAAAAAAGAAAAGAAAAATGAAGAATCCCAAACCTTTACTCAATATTAGCTTTAAAAAATACATTCCGTAAAAAAAATAAAACTGGAAAAATGTCAAGATGTTTTTGTTAAACCGAACGTTTTTACAAGTAAACAAACGAATAAACTAAGTTAAGAGTTTGAAATAAAAATAATTTCTTTTGTTTTAAAAGTAAAACTTTTTCACAAATTTTAAATAAAAATAATTAAAAAAAAATTAATTTATTCACCAATAAACCAAAATTTAAATAAGAATAATTAAAAAAAAACAAAACAAATTAATTTATTCACAAATAAACCAAATTTTAAATAAAAATAATTAAAACAATTAATTTAATTACCAATAAACTGAAAATTTGAATAAAACACGTTACTTTAGCAGCTTTTGAATGTCCGCTTACAAATCCAACTATTAAATAAATAAATCAGTGCCTATTCGTGTTCGTTTCCTCAAGAACCATTGTTTCATTTTGTGTGATCGCCTTTTGGGGTTTTGTAACTTGTGACCGGATGTTACCGAAGCAATATCTAATCTAAGTACAAACTCGATCTAACATGTACATTCACATGTACTTGTGACGATAGCAAATCGAATTTATACTAAAAAGGAAGAAAAGAAAATATAATTAGGATGCCTAAAAAATGATATCTTAAAAGTTATGATAAAATAAAACCAGTAGCGATATAATTCTGTTTATTGTTTATTTATGGGGAATTATTTTATCCGTGAATTATAAATGACCTGTTGTTGTGTATCTGTGCAGAAGTTTTGTGTAATGTTTCGGGTGTCCGTTGATGATGTAGGAATATAATAGCATCATGAACAGATGAAGTTAATAGTGGAGAAGCCCAGAAAAGCAAAGTTGATGTAGATATAGAAAATGGTGGCGTGTATTAAAGTGGCGAAGCGTTCGTTTAATGGTGGAAGGATCGAATATGGAATTCGAGAATGTCTACTTCTCAGCCAATCAGTTGGGCCTGGTCTCGGCAAAGGAGAAAATATCATTTGTTTAGTTAGCAAGTGGTAAGAATATGCGATGTGTATGTAATCAGTAACCAGTTAATGACGGCGTAGATACAGGAAAACAGGAAAAAGTATAAAATCACGCGGTGATGAATGTGATCGTAAGATGACTTATGGAATAGAGGGTCAAATTAGAACTACTTCCTCTGTAGATTATGACGTTGATGATGATGTCGCTCTTGGGAATAAATGTAATGTTTTAATATTACGAATTAATGTGTATAAAACGTCGTTCTATAGCTAAATAAGGTAATGGCTAATAGTGTAAAGAAAATAAATTTTCATGTGCCATCTGTTGTTGTAAACCTATGATATTTTGGTGCAGAGGGGAAAACTGCGCCTCTTTTATTATATATAGGGATTACAACTGCACTAAAATTGTGGTCCTATTCCTTAACTAAAATATGGAATACGTTTAGAAACTTATCTCTATTCAACGACTGGTTTTCAACCTAATAAATATCTTTCATTCGATCCCCCCCCCACACACACGACCAATCCAACGAATTACATGCATGTTCAGACATACATTTATTATTTAAAAAAACAACCTCCAATATTTTTTGGATAACTCAACCCAGCATATCCATGATTCACAGGTGTGACCCTTTACTTCTCAATACGCCACATGAGATATAAAACCTTAAAGTATTTTAAAGAAAACTAATGTTGTTAGTCGCCGATTGGCACCAATCATGGTGTTATACTTGACAAACATAAAATCTGAAGTTGATCAAGAAAATGAAGTCTGAATGAAGTTAGTATTAAATTCAGTTTCTTAGTGTCATTGCAAATATGATATGTTACATTCGGGTGCTATGTTGGCATGAAATGGCCATTGGTCATCTATATTGTCCACTTCTTGCTGTTCAGGAGTGAAACACTTCTCTCGAAAAGTTGGTATATCCATGAAGACAATTAGCTATAACTTCTGAAGAGTTTACAGAGATGGGCAGTACTGTAACCTTACGTGTTTCTTCAATAAAATTTATGCTGCAAGTGAAAGTAACCAATTAGTTTTCTGCTCTCACACAGGATCACAGCTGACTCGGTTAATCCTATCTATTAGCGTATACTAGTTGTAGCCAGATTTGTCTGAATTGCAGTCATTTTAATTTTTATTTGTTAGCACATGTTTAAAATTAAGGTTGGCAACTCTTATTATATTCTTTAATTTAAAATGATTTTTACTGTTAGGTAATTATTTTATATAAAGTAAACTCGATTTTCCTCTATAAATTCAGCCATTATAGGAAAAATAACTGAACACTTTCTATGTAAATCTTTTCCACAAAACACCAACAGCAATCCTACAACATGTATTACGAAAACTATCTAAGATTTTTTAATTATTACAAAAATTATTACATTTATTCCGAGACTTTTGCTTCTCCCAAAAACATCTTCACTATTTTTAGTGAATAGTGACTTTAATATTTCCCTATAAATTTACCATTGGCGTCATCCTTCTACACCGAGTCATTTGTTTATAGAGGTGATAGGTTGTTACCGCACGAGTATATTCCATGATTCTGGGGATTCTATTCTGTAATTTTGCTTGGAGTAACCGGATTAATTTTTAACAAATATGGAATGTTTCCATACATCTTATATGTTGGTCATTTTCATTTCAATTTTTTAAAATTATTTGCATCATTACATTTTCTTATATAATTTACTAAAAAATAAAACAGTCACTGCTCTAAAAAAAGGACAAACAGTTTGAAATCTATGCTATCGCAATAAAATAAACAACGAAATTTCTTTGTAGATCAATTAAAAATAATTTCTTCTGAAATATTGTGCAATGAATCTCATATTATTAAAACAAATATTCTAATAAATACAATAAATATTTATTACCACTAAGCATAAACGTTTGTTTGTATTATTTGTCATAAAATAAAATCCTACATTTTCGATTATAAATGTTTGCTTTTCTTTTTTATTAATTATGAAATATCTTGCAAGCAATACAAATTAGTCAGAAGGATTTTTCCTAGTACGAATAATTATGAAATATCTAAGAAATTTGTTAACAATTCTATACTTGACAAAATAAAAGTATTTACTTTGAAATTCTATCTAAAAGATACCAAAGTTTGTAAAATGCAGAAGTATCACAAAAATATACATCATTAAAACAAACGGTTCAACATTCATTGATCTAAAAGTATTATAAGATAAACAGCTCGAAATTCATGCAACAAAAACCGTGGAATATCGTTATATCTTAAATAAAACATTTTGTTATGAAATATTACGTATTGGATCCTATGTTATTAAAAAAAAAACATGATGTATTTGATCCTATGTCATTAAAAAAACATTAAAACAGTCATTCAAACAAAAAAATTATGACTAAAAATAAATATTTGTTTGCATTATTTGTCACAGAATAAAATACTGCTGTTCACTTTTCTTTACTTTTTTATGATAGTCATCACTTATCAAGGCCTGAAGGTCACTCGTGAATGAGTGTAAGGTGATCGATGAGACAACAGCCTAGTGATCGATAGTGGTGGGTGGAATTTGATTATTTAAAGGGGCGGCTCGATGGCAATTGGTTTACATTTGACTTGAAGACGACTATGTTGTAGTCACCTGAAAAGCAGTCTCATGGTACAGAGTTGTATAGGCGGGCAGTTCTAGGATAGTAACTTTGTTCATAGAATTTGTGTTTAGATTTAAGCGCAGATAGAAAATGGGGGAAATTATTGACACCGGTTGTAACTAGATGAGTGGTTGCTGCAAAAGTCTTGCGGGGGAGGGGGAAGGGTGCACAGATTGAAGCTCAGTCGAGTAATTGCCATGAAAATAATGTAAAAAAGAAGTTTCAAATCCGGATGTGGCAACAGTACTTCATTTTAGGACGTATTTGTCTCTTGCACAGATAGAGGATTTCATCTGGAATGAGATACCTTCTGGAGTGGTAGAATGATGCAATCATTTTTCCAATGCCGTGCACAACAGATTTGATGAAAATCTTCCATTTCAGGTCATTCTCAGAATTTTGTTGAAAAATCATTCAGAGCGTTGCTAGTGAAAAGATAGGAGCTTAGTTTTCGATGCATTAAAATTAACCAGCCACTTTTTGCCCCATTGCACCATGAATGTCTTTATTTCTCTAGAGAGGAAAACCTTGTAAATAGATTCATAGGTCCTGTGTATATGTTGTATTGTGGGTACATATTGTGGACATGTATAACAGGGCTCAGAGATAACGTCGATGACGACAATGCTGAGGGAGTGACATTTATAACAGACTGGGATGATTCTTTTATCATCTTATAATATGGAACTGGGCATTTATACAGTTCTTGTAAACACAAAAGAGGAGACACCTTACTGAGGGTGGAGTTATACAAAGTTCATTAAAAATGATGATAAAACACATTTACCTTTTCGGTTGTAATGTCAACACGAGACAACATGGTCACAAAATATTGGTGATTTCTTTATTCATCTGCTGTTTGATGATGTCAGAATATTCAAGCCTTTTCGACTGCATGGTCTCTCCTTTACCCTTCGCTTTTAAGGGGATCAACTCCGCTAAGTCGCTCTCGACTCTATCACTGTGACAGTGATTGATCTTCTCTGATTCTCTCCGATTCTCTCCAACTTCGAACCCTCCAATTCAATATATTGAGAAATTACTTTGTTTATGACCCCAGAAGTCTACTGTCCCTATTTACAATGCCTCCCCACGAACAAGAAATTGAAGTCTACTGTCGACCAAAGTGACTATATCACGTGGATTCTACATATGTCCGTCCAAACACACTTTTGGCAAACAAAGAATTTCCAACTCGCACTGTTCATTCTTTTAACTGACATATTTAATATCCAGTTATTCTAAAAGAATGGACAATCGCTTTTTTCTAATATAAATAATATTTAGCTATTTCTAGAAGAATTAAAAATGGACTGCATTGCTTGTATTTCAATTATCTACTTACCTACAGGGTTCGATTCTAGCCTTTTCCTAATATCATTTTCACTTATCTAGTCTGCCGTCTTACTTACATGAGAATGGTTGTCCCCTTCTCATGTAACATGAAATTACAATCAGTATATCAGCAGAAACCGCATTCTTTGTCATTGAATAGGTTGTTTTTTTATTATTTAGTTTCACAAATTTCTTGCATTAAAAAACGTATACAACAATATGTCTGCCACACGTCATTACATTTGAATTTTTACTTTATTATTGCGTAAGTTGCTTTAAAGTGAACACCTCTGACTAATATTCAAATACTTTTATTGAAAAATTATTAATAAAATAAACAACGCAATGCCTGCTGTCGATTAAAACAATAAACGTTCGATTTTTACATCATTTTCAAATATTTTTCCTTTTGTTCTTGTTAAGCCGATTATCACAACCCTACTCTTTCTGTTTGTCTCTCTTTCTTTATACCCCAACTCTAAATAATAAACGGCTTAATGGTTTTTTCAAAACCGAAAGCAAGCAGATCACTTTCTACTTGGGAGTGGTATTTCAGAAGAAGAATAAAAAACAGGGGATGGAGTTTGCAGAAGGGTTCGTTGCCTTCCAAGATAAATGCAATAAAATTACTTTTATACGTAACGGCTTGAATTAAAGCTTAAAATGGAAAAGTCATGTTTTAATTATGCTTTAAACGAAACTATTCTTTTCAAACACACCCCTATCTAATCAAAGAGCTGATTTTTTTGCTTATCGATTTCTGATACTTATCGGGGGCATTCTGATGCAAAACCTATCTAAGAACACTACCAGACGCATAAAGAACATTTGTGTGAAATTTCAAAAATTCGGCCTAACCGTTTTGGAATCCATATGGAACGAACTTGTCCCCGCACACACACACACACGCGCGCACATACACTGTGGCTTTTATATATAAGTAGAAATAATTTTTTCAGCTTCTCCAGAGTAACGCCAAGGCATGGATCTTTCTAGTTTAAAATATTTTATGTTAGCATTCGTCTGAGCCAGACTAAGTTTCTTGTTAATTAAATTGTAGTGAAGAATGTTATAGTTCCAATAACAAATGAAAATTAACTGCTCAAAAGTAAATTTTGATTTGTCAACTTAAATGCTATTTGATTCTGACTTAGAAAATCCAATAAGATAATTTGCAATTTTTACATACTTTTAATTTTGAATGATAATATTCAAAAACTTCTGATATTGGATTAAAGGTACTGATTCTAAATCTACAGTTAGTACACACACACAGATAGTTTTGCTTTATATATATATATATATATATATATATATATATATATATATATATATATATATATATTAGTGGTCTGGCAAGGCCAATAGGGGAGGCAATCAAGTAAAAAAAACTAAGCAAAATCCATCCCAATGCAGCAAAACTGAAGCTGACCTGCCAGAACAATATATATTTAAATGTAGGCAAATTTGGGCAAATTTTATTGGTTTGAAAATATAGTTTTTTTTACCAATTTTCATAAAATTTTAATCGTATTATAATCTTCAAAAAGCCTGCAAATTTTCATGTATTTTCGTCTCATAGAACTAAAAATAAGAGCATTTCAATATTCAATTTGGCTACGAGAATATATATATATATATATATATATATATATATATATATATATATATATATATATATATATATATATATATATATATAATAAGAATTACAATTAAATTTACCAAAATGATCTAAGATAGTAAAACTAAAGTAAAATATAAATATTAAAGAATTAATATTTATAAAGTAATCTCAACCAGATGTAAAAGCTCGATAAAACCAAATAGGAGATAGAGCTTATAATAAGTATTTCTTCGAAACTCCGCGGATTAAGGACTAACCATTTATTTAGTGTTTCCTTTTTAAAATTAAATATGCTTTTAACTCTTTTTCAAAGTGGTTTTTAACATGTTTTATTAACTACTTGTTGTTATATATATATATATATATATATATATATATATATATATATATATATATATATATATATATATATATATATGTTTAAACGTTGCCTTAAGGAGAAGTGCTTTCCAACACCCTGGAAAACCTCATCAGTATGCCCTGTATTTAAGAACTCAGGTGATAAGTCATCTTCCTCTCAGTACAGACCAATAAGTCTCCTGTGTGTCATGAATAAGTTGCTGGAATCCATATTAAATAGAGAAATAATCACCCGCCTCAGCAGAAATAACCTTCTTAGTGACATGCAATATGGTTACCGTTCTGCAAGATCTACAGCAGATGTGCTAACGGTTATATCACAAAGGATTAGTGAATCTCTTGACAAAAGCTTCCTTTCCAGGGCAATTGCTCTTGACATATCAAAGGTCTTCGATGAGGTATGGCATAAAGGCCTACTTCACAAGATCTCCAGCTACGGTATAACTGGAAATATTCTCTCTATCATTAAATCATTTCTCTCTGATAGGCTCATAAGAGTAGTGGTTGATGGACAAAAATCAGAGGCCTGCAGTATTAATGCTGGAGTCCCTCAAGGGTCTACCTGGGCCAAACTCTCATCTTGATCTACATCAATGATATCCCTAAACACATACTTAAATCATTCGTTGACATCTATGCTGATGACACGACCATCTACAGCAACACATCAAAGGCTGTAAATGACAAAGCTCTCTCTGATTCTCTCTCCTCTGATCTCAAACGAGTGGTTCAGTGGGGGAAGATGTAGCTGGTTACCTTTAATGCATCTAAAACCAAACTCCTATCTTTACATCATGAACGCTCTGATCCCCATCTGGCATCAATTGAAATGGATGGCTCTAGTCTAGGAGAAGCCCTATGTTTTGACAAGCTTCTGGGCTTGACCTTCACTCCTGATCTGAAATGGAACACGTACATCAAGTCTGTTGCCAAGGTCGCTGGAAAGATGGCGGACTCCTTCTACCGCTCCAGAAGATATCTCACTATTGATGCAATTCTCTATCTATATAAAATCCAAGTACGTCCAAGGATGGAATACTGCTGCCACATCTGGGCAGGAGCTACTAAAAACAGCCTATCCTGCCTTGACAGAGTACAAAATAGACTTTGTGGTTTTTTCTCTTCCCTGCAGCCTCTCTCCCACAGAAGAGACGTTGCGAGCCTATCTTTGTTTTATCGTTATTTCCATGGCAGGTGCTCGTCTGAACTCCAATCTCTGGTCCCCCCCCTCGCCAATCTTTCACAAAAAACGTCCCCACTCTTTATCTATGCCTAAATCAAAACCTAGATTCCATGAACAAAGCTCCTTTCTTAGAACTGCACGCCTGTGGAACTCTGTTCCGTTTGCCTGCTTCCCTTCTGACTACAACTTGGATGTCTTCAAGTCCAACGTAAACAAATTTAAACACTTTAAATATCCACACTAACGTACTGTACTTACAATAATCCTTATCCCTGAGTGGCTTCCAGGCCTTGATAAGTGGTGACCACCTTGTAAAAAAAAAAAATGCTTAGATTTTAGTATTGTGATTTTTCGTTTCAGTCTTAGACTGTTCGAGTATTCTTAATTGACTGAGAAGGATAAGTTCTGGGTTTGTTTAGATAAAGAGGTGTATTTATAAATATACGTGGGGGGATTTTTTAATGTTTCTATTTATTTGTCTACCCAGGATCGGTTCTTAGTGTGGGGAAGATCTCGTTCCCCAGAGGAGAGGGCTACTTGGAGGGGTATAGGTATGGGAGGAGGAATGATAAGAGGAATGATAGTTGTCTCAGTCATGAAGGATTTCTCCTCCACTGAATGAGAGGTAGCAAGATGTTGAAACAGATATTACACTATGGTTTTAAGTGTTTCCTCATGTTATTGGTTTCGAGGTTAAGTAGGATTGGTATTGTTCAATGTGTTGTATTAGAGACAGAGGTGTTATGTCTGTATGTGGCTGTATGCATGCGTGTCTCTGTGTGTGTGTGTGTGTGTGTGTGTGTGTGTGTGTGTGTGTGTGTGTTTTTTTTTTTTTTAATGTGTCGGTTCTGATTTATGTGTGGGTGTGTATATGTATAAGTTCGTGCATGCGAGTGTGCCTTGCATTTCATGTTTTTGTGTTTTAATATTAGGCTCTGTTTAGTTCAGGAGTGAATCTTGTTATGAAATTTTTTTCCTGTGTGAGTAAATAGAAATAATTGTCTGTTTGGAAGATTGGCATTATTTTGAAGCTATTTCCACTGCATGTGTGTACGTGTTTTGAAACATAGAGGTGTCTGTTATCTGCAATTTTGATGTTGCTCTTATGTAAGGCCACTCTATTACTGAAATTTTTGGTGGCGCCTATGTAGGATTTGTTGCATTTCTGGAGGTGCAATTTAGATCCTTTTTTATTTTGAATGTTTCTGTTGGGTTTTTGAATGTGTATGTGTTACCTTCTATTATTATGTCACATACTCCACATCGTGGTTGGTTGCATTTTGTAACCCCTTTTGTAATGTGTGGAACGAGTTTTGAGGAAGTTAGGATGTGTTTTATGTTTTTGGGTTGGCGTTTGCTTTTTATTATTTTTGTTGTTTTAAGTATGTTGTTTAGTTTGTCGTTCTGACAAAGAAGGATAAGGTTTTTTGTTATCTGTGTAAATAGTTCTGGGTTGTTTGTGTTGTGTGTGGAGACGTATGCTAAAATTTGTTCTTTGTTGTGTTCTTTTGGGATTCTTAGTTGGTCTATTGGAATTTTTTCAGCCAGTTCAATACCTTTCTGTATTAGTGGTAGTGAATATCCTCTTTTCCGCAGGGTTATTTGCAGTTCATTCAGTCTAGTCGAATGAAGGTGTCTGTCTGTTACTATGGTGCAGACTCTACGTGCTAGGGAGTAGGGTATTGATTTTAGACAGTTTTTAGGATGATGGTTTTTGAAGTGGAGGTATTGTTGAGTGTCTGTGGGTTTGTGGTAGATGTCTGTAATTATGTTGTTGTTTTTTATTGTTACTAGGATGTCTAGGAAAGGTAGTTCTGTATATAGATACTCCTATAAATTCGTTTTTCCTTTGTGTGTATTGATATTCATATTAAAAACACTCTTTGTTATGTATTTAAAAAGAAAATACAATTTTCTTATATATGGGTTGTTGAATTGCATTCAGTAGCAAAAGATCTAGCTAATTTGCATATTCTTTTAAACATTCATTTTAATTAATTCCCTTCGGTTTTCTAATGGGGTAATCATCTTTAGTTAACTATTACGTGTAATTATATTCATGCAGATAGTCTACATGATTTATACTTGCATAATATTTGCGTAAAAAGTTTATAGTAAACACAAAATTGTTTCCATGTATATTTATGTATACATATATATTTTTGTTTAACAAATTTTGCCTACCAAACTCCTCCTAGAGTTTTTGGTGTACAGACATGAAACTTCATATATAAGATATTTGAATCCATGCAAAACTTTATATTTGAGTTTTAGCCGGGAAAAATCGTTGCAAAATTGTGAAAATTTTTAAAAAAATGAAATTTACCAGGTGAAGGTCGAACGCCGGCATTACAAATGCATCACGTAGTAGCTATTGGTTCATGTTTTAATTTTTAGCCTTGCAGTAAACATGTTTTCATAGCCCATTCATTGACGGCAGAGGCAAAATAAATCGGGAGCTGAACTTTTTGATTTCGATTCTCGGTGGTGGTACATGAGTCTTTTTTTTATACTTTTTAAATCATTACTATATATTGCATCCAATTTATCTATCTATCTATCTATCTATCTATCTATATATATATATATATATATATATATATATATATATATATATATATATAAAGTGAAACTGTCTGTCTGTCTTTTCTCTATGGTATTTAAGGAAGACTATTATACAGAAAGGCATTACTTTACATATTCACACTTTTTAATATATACATATGCACATAACCTTATGAATAGTACATAGGGCCCGAGCAAAGCCGGACGGAACTGCTAGTATATATATATATATATATATATATACCTAGTTATATTTTTGGGAAAAAGGATTCCAGCAGAGTGCTCTATCATAAGTAAAAATTTCGAAAATAAGAGTGTATTATTTATATTTTTATTTTCAGAAAATTTAAACTAAACTTTCTGAAAATATTTGATATTTAATAATAATATTATATTTTATATTTAGTTGTTTCTTTATTTAAGATATTCGTACTATTTTTGTTTTTATTTGTTTTTGCTATAGTGTTCCAGCTCTGATATTCATCATCATCATCATCATCATCATCATCATCATCATCATCATCATCATCATCGTCATCATCATCATCATCATCATCAAATAAATCGATATAATCATCATCATCATCATCATCATTATAAACCTGAATGGCTGAAAAATATTTAACAGATTTTCTTAACCTCTAAATTGAAGAAAAGTTATGTTGATGACTTGCACAAGTCCCCCGAAACAAATAAATAAAAAGAATTACGCTACCAAATAATGTAAAATAAACTTTGTAAAAAGAAAAGAAAATACGAAAGTGTGCGCAAAGACGGCAGTCTGAAAAATACGAAAGTGTGCGCAAAGACAGCAGTCTGAATGAAAGAAGGAAGAATGTGAAGACTTGAGAGTGTGAGAGAAAAAGTTCGACTATGTGTAGTGGCAAAGGGAGAGAAAGAGAGAGGTAAGCAATGTTCCTTGTCTTGCTGCTGGTGTCTGATGTTCCTCTCTGACAAGAGAAGGGTCTTCTTACCTTTTATATTTCTTTAGAGGCTCCTAGAGGCCTCCAAAAAATAAGTTTTTAAAATCGAGCCATTTCTCAAGCATCTTGCTTTTTGGCCCAAGAGGTTTGGTGTGGGTGAATGCTGTAATTCCCGCGCAAATGAATTTATAAATTTTAATGTGTGTGTGCATCAGGAGTCAAAAATATTTAACACCCCCTTTTTTTGATATGATGGAAAAATCCTTTCGGATTCAATTTTGGTTTGACTCGAGAAAAGGAAAGAAAAATTAATAAATAAATAAATAAAAATAAGCAAATAAATAAACCAATAAAATAACTGTTTGTACTTTGTAAATCATATTAAGTTTGTTTTTTTTTGATACATATAAAAATAAAAACTTTTCACATATATATATATATATATATATATATATATATATATATATATATATATATATATATATATATAAACTCACAAATAGAATCCTATTCAAATACATATAAACATATATGCACAAAAATTCACAAATATACATTCTTTTTTTTTTTTTTTTTGTGATTTCGACTGTTCATGCTTCTCTTTTTGGGTTTCTGAAAAGAGATTTATTCATAATTAGATTCCAAAAAGTTCGGCTACAGATATATATAAAAAATAAAATTAAAACGTTTGTTTTAATTTTATTCTTTTTATAGGTTTAGTGAAAATGTTGGCTATATTATTCTCAGACGTCGCATAAGTAAGAGTAATATATGTTTTACTTATTTCATCCCTTATGAAATGATATCTGATATCAATATGCTTCGACCTTTGATGAATCATAGAATTATTTGCTAATAAGATACTGCTCTGATTATCACAATGAATTACTATAGGTTTTTTACTTAGATCTGGTTTTAAAATAGATTTTAGAAGGGTGTTCAGAAAAATTGCCTTCTACGCGAAATGGGTGAGGGCCACAAATTCTACTTCACAAGTAGAAAGGGCAACAATTTGTTGCTTTTTTGCAAGAGATCATAGGTCCAGTCTTTGACAGTCTAAAACAATACCCCATTATTCTGTTTCTATCCTCAGAGTTACCCCAATCTGAATCTGAAAATCCTTCTAAATTTAGGGGATATGTAGACTTTTTAAATATTAAATATTGTTCTTTGGTTCCTTTTAGATAACGAAGGATTTGTTTTGCACAATTAAGGTCCTTAATTTTCGGTCTCAATAAGTTTTGAGATAGCTTTGTTACAGTGTAACATATGTCAGGCCTATTTGTGGTCATCAAATAGATGAGGCTTCCAATCATTTCTGTATAATCGATCGTCTATTGATTTTGTTTTGGTATCTATATTTTTATTTATGTCCATTTCGACAGAAGTTGTACCCGGTTTGCAATGTTGCATTTCGAACTTGAGCCGAATTTTTTCAATGTATCATGATTGTTTCATTTTCACGGGTAAATTTTATACCATGGCAGTCATCCAAGATCGGCCATTGTAAATTTTTTATTTAATTTATTTTTAACATGGTTTAAAGTGTTGTCACAGTTTGAGGCGATCAAAAAAAAAAAAAAAATCAACAATTTATTACCTACATTTTTGGTATACATGCACGCATCTACGGGACATTGCTTGAGTTCCTGTTTTATGAAATAATTATGGAGTGTTAAATTCCAATTGTGAGCACTTTGTCTTAGTCCATATAAAGATTTATTCAGTTTTCATACGTAATTTTTATTTTTCATTTTAAATCCGTCTGGAGGGTAAATATAGATTTCACAGTCAATTAGAGCATTTAAATAAGCATTTTTTACATCCATTTGATGTATTTTTAAATTGCATTGAGCGACAAATTGCAATAAAATTTTAATCGTCGTTAAATTTGTCGTTGGTGAAAATGTTGCAAAATATTCCACTCCAGAAATTAATGAAAAACCTTTTGTAACAAATCTTACTTTAAAAGTTTCACTGCCAGAAGCTGTGAGTTTTTTTTTGGGGGGGAAAAAACCTAGTGTGAAAAAATTATATTTTTATCTATTGGCTTACCCACTATTTCGTATGTGTTGTTTTCAGATAAAGCTTTCAATTCGGATACCATAGCTTGTTTCCAGTCTTGGTGATTTTCTGAATTAATCGCCTCATTATAACTTACCGGTGTGCTTTGCAATGAGTAACAGTAATCCACTACGTGGTCTGTATCTTTGCAATTTTTAAGAAGTCTGGCCTTTTTCGCTCCCTTATTGGGTATCGACGTGTCTGGTTAATATTTTCGTCAGTAGTTCTACTGTAATTGTCGTTATTATTAATATTTTCATTGTGATCGATTAAGATGCTAGGTAATATTTCTTCATTTTTTCCATCCAATATTTTTTTAAATTTAATGTATGATGGAATTTTACACATCTAACCCTTTTTATGGAAAGTAGATTAAATATGCTGGACTGTTTTTATCGTAACCTACGAAAATACCTTTTTCGCTTTTAGTATTTAGTTTACTGGTATTTTCTATAAATGCAAAACAATCTAAACCAAATATATGCATTCGGTTCATTTTGGGTTTTACACCTCAAAATTCTTCATACCATGTTTTGCCTAATCTTCTATTGAACGATCTATTTCTGATATATGTTGCTGCCATTAAAGCATACGTCCATAAACTATGCGCTAATTTTGATTCGATAAGTAGCCATCTTGTCATCTCAAAAAGGGTTCACCTTTCAGTGGTGCCATTTTGGACGGGGGAATACGGCACAGATGTTTCGTGTTTAATACGGTGGTTAATTAATAGAAGTTCAAAGTCTTTACTAGTAAATTCAGGCCCATTGTCTGAGCGAATACATTTTACCGAGCCGTACGGGACAATATCAGCTAAATATTTCTTGGTGGCGAGGATAGTGTCGGATTTGTTTTTTAAAAAATAAACTATAATTAAACCAGAAAATCATCAATAAAGTTCAAAACATACCTTACATTGTTTCTCCGCATCGGGCTGATCGGACCTGCCAAGTCACAGTACACAAATGAGAGAATTTTTGTAGCTTTTTTGTCTGGCGTTTTGCTGATAGATTTTGTCATTTTCTCTTGTACACACACATCACGATTTGGGAGATCGTCTGAAGGTATTATTTTCATGCCTTCGACTACATTTGGTAATTTTTTAATATCAGCTGTATTGCAGTGTCCTAGAATTTTATGCCAGGTTTCCAAGTCGTGACAGGCAGTTTTTGAGGGAACCATACTTTTTAAATGATATAGTCGGCCATTTTCTTTAATGTCAAATACAGTTCCATTGGGTATATCAAGTTTGACTTGTTTTAGCCAAACTTTATATTCACGTCTTGTTTAATGGCAGTCTGCATGGAAAATATTTCTTGCTTAAATGTAGGTATGAACAGAGCGTTTTTAGAATACAGTTAGAGGTTTCACCTTAATTATTTTTAGGGATATTTTAGCATCGCCTCTTTTCAAGACTATATCATTTATTTGACTACCATCGGCAAGTTCGACAAAATGATTTTGTTGATTAAAGTTTGAATCAAAATTAATAAAATCAGTTCCTTGGTGATAACGTGTGCACCATAGTCTACAAAGAGATTTTTACCGTTTGTGGTATTGTCAAAGTTACATGTGAATAGAAATGTATGTTCTTAATTAAAGATTTTTTTTTTTGCATTATAACAGTTGTAAATGGTTTAAAATCGGCTGGAAGTCCCTTGAGGGTCCTTGATATTAACAAGCTATCGCTTATTATTTCACTTGAAAGTTTTAAGGCATTGGCGGCTGTTTCTGCCCTTATAACATAGTCGGTAATCGTTTCATACTCGTTACGTTTCAGAGACGTTAGTTCTGTATATAGTGATATAATTTTCGGTTTTCCTTTTAATAAATAATGTTCTTTGATATATTCAATTCTTTTCGTCCATCATCTATCATGTTTAAAAAGGAAGTGTCCTCTATAGTATCAGATCTGGCCGAATGATTAATTGTAGGCATAGACCAATTCATACCATCTAAAAAATTCCAACAAAAACCTAACAGCCAGCCATGGTTCTCCCCAGAATGTGCTGCTGCTATCGCTCACAGAAATCACTTTTTCCATAGCTACCAACGTAATAGATGCACTGAGACTAAAGCTGCTTTCAGGACTGCCAGCAACCACTGTAAAAGAGTAATAAAAAAATGCAAGAGAGCTATAAGCCCAGTCTGTTAAGTCCAAGGTAGCTGATCAGCGGCTTGGTTCCCACCAGTTTTGGCAAATAACAAATAGGATCCTGAACAGAAGTGTGCGTTCTATCCCAACCATTATCAATGGACCAGAGGTCATCTCGTCAGCGTCAGACAAGGCCAAACTATTTGCAAAGAACTTTGCAGCTAATTCTACCCTATGCGACGAAGACCATCAACTCCCCATATTTTCTCCTATAACACAGAACCAGCTAGGTAACATACAAATATCCGTACATGAGGTCGCCAAGCTAATCAAGAACCTAGATTCCAGTAAAGCAACTGGCCCTGATGGCATCCCAATTATAGTGTTAAAAATGCTTCAACCAGTACTAGCTGCCACACTTACAAAGCTGTTTAAGCGTTGTCATACTTACGAAACTATTAAAACTACTTAAGGAGAAGTGCTTTCCAACACCCTGGATAACCTCATCAGTATGCCCTGTATTTAAGAATTCAGGCGAAAAGTCATCTCCCTCTCAGTACAGACCAATAAGTCTCCTGTGTGTCATGAGTAAGTTGTTGGAATCCATATTAAATAAAGAAGTAGTCAACCACCTCAGCAGAAACAACCTTCTTAGTGACATGAAATATGGTTACCGCTCTACAAGATCTACAGCAGATGTGATAACGGTTATATCTCAGGATTAGTGAATCTCTTGAAAAAGGCTTCCTTTCCAGGGCAATTGCTCTTGACATATCAAAGGCCTTCGACAAGGTATGGCATAAGGGTCTACTTCACAAGATCTCCAGCTACGGTATAACTGGAAATGTTTTCTCAATCATTAAATCATTTCTCTCCGATAGGCTCATAAGAGTAGTGGTAGATGGACAAAAATCGAAGGCCTGCAATATAAATGCCTCAGGGGTCCATCCTGGGCCCAACTCTCTTCCTGATCTACATCAATGACCTCCCTAAACACATACTTAAATCATTCGTTGACATCTATGCTGATGAGACGACCATCTATGGCAACACATCAAAGGCTGTAAATGACAAAGCTCTCTCTGATTCTCTCTCCTCTGATCTCGAGCGCGTGGTTCAGTGGGGGAAGATGTAGCTGGTTACCTTTAATGCATCCAAAACCAAACTCCTATCCTTATATCATCAACGCTCTGATCCCCATCTGGCATTAATTGTGATGGATGGCTCTCGTCTGGGAGAGGCCCCGTGTTTTGACAAGCTTCTGGGCTTGACCTTCACTCCTGATCTGAAATGGAACACATACATCAAGTCTGTTGCCAAGGTCGCTGGAAAGATGGTGGGATCCTTTTACCGCTCCAGAAAATATCTCACTACTGATGCAATTTTCTGTCTATATAAAAGCGAGGGGGGACCAGAGATTGGAGTTCAGACGAGCACCTGCCATGGAAATAACGATAAAACAAAGACAGGCTCGCAACGTCTCTTCTGTGGGAGAGAGGCTGCAGGGAAGAGAAAAGGGCATCCCCCAATAAGCTACAAAGTCTATTTTGTACTCTGTCAAGGCAGGATAGGCTGTTTTTAGCAGCTCCTCCCCAGATGTGGCAGCAGTACTCCATCCTTGGACGTACTTGGCTTTTATACAGATAGAGAATTGCATCAGTAATGAGATATCTTCTGGAGCGGTAGAAGGATCCCACCATTTTCCCAGTGTCCTTGGTAACAGACCTGATGTACGTGTTCCATTTCAGATCAGGAGTGAAGGTCAAACCCAAAAGCTTGTCAAGACATGGAGCCTCCCCAAACAAGAGCCATCCATTTCAATTGATGCCAGATGGGGATCAGAGCGTTGATGATGTAAAGATGGAAGCTTGGTTTTGGATACATTAAAAGTAACTAGCCACCTCCTCCCTCAGTGTACCACGTGCTCAAAATCAGAGGAGAGAGAATCAGAGAGAGCTTTGTCATTTACAGCCTTTGATGTGTTGCCATAGATGGTCGTATCATCAGCATAGATGTCAACGAATGATTTAAGTATGTGTTTTGGGAGATCATTGATGTAGATCAGGAAGAGAGTCGGGCCCAGGATGGACCCCTGAGGGACTCCAGCATTAATACTGTGGGCCTCTGATTTCTGTCCATCAACCATTACTCTTATGAACCCATCGGAGAGAAATGATTTAATGATTGAGAAAACATTTCCAGTTATACCGTAGCTGGAAATCTTGTGAAGTAGACCCTTATGCCATACCTTGTCGAAGGCCTTTGATATGTCAAGAGCAATTGCCCTGGAAAGAAAGCCTTTGTCAAGAGATTCACTAATCCTGTGGGATATAACCGTCAGCACATCTGTTGTAGATCTTGCAGAGCGGAAACCATATTGTGTGTCACTAAGAAGGTTATTCCTGCTGAGCTGGTTGACTATTTCTCTATTTAATATGGATTCCAGCAACTTACTCATAACACACAGGAGACTGATTGGTCTGTACTGAGAGGGAAATGACTTATCACCTGAATTCTTAAATACAAGGCAAACTGATGAGGTCTTCCAGGGAGTTGGAAAGCACTTCTCCTTAAGTAGTTTTAATAGTTTCGTAAGTATGGGAGCAAGTTCTGGTTGATCTTTTTTAACACTATAATTGGGATGCCATCAGGGCCAGTTGCTTTACTGGAATCTAGGTTCTTGATTAGCTTGGCGACCTCACGCACAGACTTGTTTGATGCTGACGAGATGATGATGGTTGGGTATCTTACCCCTCCCCTATTTAACACCCCAGTAGAAAAACAGCAAGATGAAGCTCTGATCGTGATGACTAATGAAGAGGAAAAAAGAGACAAAAAGGCGAACCCAGAGAGGAAAAAACCAGAAAGCTTCCGTTTTGCCCAAGTGAGCACCTCTGTGATGCAAGCAGTGACCAGGTGATCGGTGATCTCAACAGGAGGCAGAAGCGTTATCTAAAAAGCCTGGAAAGCCTCTCAAAGGTGGAAGGGAAGGAGGTCACCGATCCCAAAAGTACATTATTAGGTCTTAGACTAGAGTAGGAATGAGAGTTGATCCCACCCCAGATGCTTTATTTTTCATCAGCACTAGGAGAGCTTCCAAAGATACCCAGTCCACCCTTTGTTTTGTCCCTGATCTGTTACCCTTTACGTATCATGTCTTGGAAGACGCCTTCCATTCCTGATGACCCCAGCCCTATCTTATTTGTTTTCTGAAAAACTGTTCCTTAGATCCCTCACGCCCCATTAGGGAACAATCTGCTTGCTTTCACCCCCCCCCCTTTTGGGGGGACTGGAAGACAGCGACATTCCATTGTTCTTAACGAGTAGGTCGGGAGGTTCCCCTGACTAACCCGCCCCCATAGGCATTTTGTTTAGTTGTTTTATTTTTCTTTCTTTTTGGGTGTTCCTTAGCTTGCCCCCTCCCCGTCATCTCACCCTCATCTATTAAAAAAAATACTTCTGTTTGTAAATAGAATTTTTGTTTTGTTTTTCATGTATATATCTTTTTTCAGAATCAAATCAAAGTCGCCTGCCATCCCGTAAGCTGGGGAGTTTTGTTTTTAAGTAGGTCCATGGTAAGAATGAGGCATTAGTGTGATAGCTATGATAGTGTAAGGAAAACTTAAGAAAGTTCTTGTTTTCCGAGCAAGACCTAGCAAATTAGAGTAGAAACTTCTTCAGACCCCAAACGAGGTCTTGGCCGGGGCCAAGAGCTAAATAAACAGACCCCCTATCAATTGTGGTGGGGGATATATCTCCTAGCAGCTTCGGCTGCAAGGAAACAAAGTAGAAGTACTCATCAAGGATCCGTTCTTGACACTCAGCCCGACAGGTGAGGGGCCGGGAACCGGCCCAGCACCTGTCAGACTGAGGTACACAGCTTGGATACTACCTACGAGGTCCACCCTCCCAGGCCTTGCCACCGGGCTTTCCGGTGGGGCAAGTTTATTGCTTGTCGCCTGAGACGCCCCTACAGGGAATGCCGACGGAGATGCCCAGGCAATTTGTGTTGAGGCAAGAATGCTCCTTCTTTAGAGGAGCTTGCCTATTCTCCACCTTCCAGCCTTGTTATTTTTAACAGTTCTCGAACTTTTGCCATTTCACCATTGTTTTGACAGTATGGCTATGTCTATTCCTGTTAGCCAGACGCCAAAACATACAGATAAAATGGAGTCAAAAGACGTTTCTCCAACCAACAATTGGAGTTAGACAAAGCCAGAAATTGTTTGCACCTCGTCACTGAGAAAGGGATCCTAGCGGATTTACCAAAACTCAAAGAAATTCAAAAGAAATGTTTAACTCTCTTTGTAGTTTACAGAAAATCTAAAAAGGTTATAGGTGCATCATTAGATATCATCAACAATCTCCTAGCTACAACAGGTTATAGACCACTAAGACTCATAAAATGTAAGAGGAATCCCTATTTAATACATTGCAGGATTGTTTGACTCTTTCACAGAAAGAAATCATCACACCTACGATCAGACTACTTAGGGAAAAGAAGAACAGCCATGTCTGCGTTCCACATCCTGAACCATGTGGACGGGGAACACATTGGAGCATTCTTGCTTAAATATGGCAAAATCGTCACCATTCAATGTCACGATTTTAACAGGCTCTGTTCCTTTGATATACTCCTTGACAAAGAAAATTTTACGAATATTCCCTTTTTTCTGGAGGTAGGAGAAGAAAAATTGCCCATAATTGTGGCTGGCAGACGTCCTACCTGCTGGAATTGGGGCGAAATTGGCCACCTCACCTCTGATTGCCTTCAAAAAACGCCGCAACAAACCCGAAATTTTTTTTGAAATATTTGGGCAACATTTAGGAATTCAACATGCTATCAAGCATACCCGCCCCACTCCCAAAGGGAAACCAACAACAATGACCCAAGAGAACCGTGGCAAATTGTCATCGAAAAAAAAAACCTGGCCGACTCTTGTTGGAACAACAATGGGAGGAGGCAATGCTTAAGAAAGATTCCGGAAGAGACAAATATGTTGAGATAGTAAATCTCAAAAAAAAGCTCGACGCTCAAAGAAAATCCGCTCCAAAATCACCTTGCAAACCTCTATCCTCTTCTCCTATCCAAAGCCCCAAACCAAACCAGCAATCAACTCTCAACCTTAGCACTCAGCCTCCTTCAGAACCTAAATCCCATTCACCTGCTAAAATGCTTTCTCCAGTCACATCTCCCGTCCTCCAGATATTACGGAAATTAATTCCCCTTAGTCTAGTCAGAAAACTCTCTACGAAATCCTCCCATGTTCCATCTACATCTGCTACCCCTCATAATACCCCTCCTGTTTCCCCCGCAAAGTCCTCACCTGCTAAACACACACCTATGAGCAGAGAAAAAAACCCTTCACTGCCAAAAAAGAAAAAAAGACATATATGTAGCATTAAGTGATGTACAGATAAACAATTCCATCCACTTAAGAGATTTGTGTAAACTAATTGATTTCAGGGAGGTGGCCGGGAAACCAATTGACGACCCAACTAATTTTCCTCACGCCAAGAGAATACTCACAGTCATTAGAAAAAAGGAAGAAGTTAAGGATCTTTGGACTATGCTTGAGAAAGCAAACAATGCCTTTGAACTTTTGCCCCTCTCAGCTATCTCTAAAGACACTGACATACATAATCTGAAAAAATGTTGTGTTGGGAGGGTCCCAGTAAAGATGCCCCCTTCCCTCTATAGGATAGCAAAACTAACCTATCCATTGCATGTTGGTGGCATTTCTCATGACAGGCTCATCGACACTCAGATGGATACCTATTCGATCTCATGAGCCGTCAACATGCTTACGACCGCGATGTTCATTTCTGGTTCCAAACCCTAAGGCACCACTATGGATCTCAAGCTAGTTAGTGTGAATGTCCGAGGGCTAAGGGCCGACTCGCGAAAATGGCGCTTGAGTTTGGACCTGCAGCACCTCGAAGTGGATATTTGTTGCATGCAGGAAACCCACCTTATTCCTTGTGACCATTTGCATGTGCTGTCTAAGACTTTTAGTGCTTACTCAGCATACTTTAATTCTTACTCGAGAGGGGTTTCCTGGCAAGTTAAAAGTTCCCTAGATGTGTCGTGTGACCCGTACTATATGGATCTGGAGGGAAGACTGTGTTTCAGATGTTACCATAAAGGATAGAGCGTTTTGTTTTATTGGGGTTTATGCGCCCAATAGCCGTGTTGCGTTTTTTTGGCAAATCAAGCAGTTCATCATGGATACTTCTTGGATGGTTATCTTAGCGGGAGACTAGAACGTGGTCTTGGATCCCGAGTTAGATCGAATTGGGTTACCTTCTAGGGGTACTAACAGAGATCGGGATGTTGTTTTATTTCAGGAATGTGTGGATAAGCTTGATCTTATTGACAAATTCTGAAACGTTTTTTCTTATGGGTTTCAACTAGGTTATCATGGTATGATGTTCTTATGGTGATCGACAAAGTATTTATATGCTGATGGATGTATAGTATTAATGTGGTATTGTGGTGAAAGTAGAGTGAAAGTAAGAACTAGTTAGTTAAATTAGTTAGTTTTAGTCAGTGAAGACCGCCTCTCCCTTTCCCCCATGTTCGGCCTCGTGCCAAATTTTTCTATTTTAACTTTTTGTTGTAAAAATTTGCAAGTAAATATTTACCCCCCATCACTCGTGGTGGGGGATGTGTCTCCTAGCGGCTTCGGCTACAGGAAGACAAAGTAGTAGTACACGTCAAGGATCCGTTCTTGACACTCAGCTTGACAGGTGAGGGGCTGGGAACCAGCCCAGCACCTGTCGGACTGAGGTACACTGCCTGGGTAATTCCCAGGTGGTCCACCCTCTCAGGCCTTGCCACCGGGCTTTCCGGTGGGGGAAGTTTATTGCTTGTCGCCTGAAGCACCCCTACCGGGGAATGCTGACTGGGTGCCCAGGCAATTTTTGTTGAAGCGAGAGTGCCTCTTTTTTAGGGGAGCTCGCCTGTTCTCCACCTTCCGGCCTTGCGCCACATTTTGCTGCGGTGGACAGCAAATAAATATATAACCCCCCCTCTCTCACTCGTGTTGGAGGATGTGTCTCCTAGCGACTTCAGCTGCAGGGAGGCAGGGTAGAGTACTCACCAAGGATTCGTTCTTGACACTCAGCCCGACAGGTGAGGGGCCAGGAACCGGACCAGCACCTGTCGGACTGAGGTACACCACTTGGGTACTACCTAGGAGGTCTACCATCCCAGGCCTTGCCACAGGGCTTTCCGGTGGGACAGCAAATAAATATCTACCCCCCCACCACCACCATCAGGAGTCAAAAATATTTAACATTTACCTGCTCTTCCGCTAAAGCTTCCCCAACCTCACAGAAGACGAAATTAACAAAACAAAAAGTCAAGTTGTCTCAAAAGACTTCTCAGTCTGAACACTTGCAGGATGTCATCAACAAGCCGAGATAATAAAATTATTTTAAGCCGCGATATTTAATATCGCGGTTAAAGTAATTTTAATATTGGTAATTTTAATATTTTTTGCTGAGATATTAAACTTTTTTAAGCTGGGAAATTAACATCATTTTATGCCGAAAATTAACATTATTTTAAGCAGAGATATTAAAAAAGGAAGGAAATTAACAGTTTTTAAGTTGAAAAATTAACAATCTTTTGAGCCGAGAAATTAACATTTTTAAGCCAAAAAGTAAGTCGAGATATTAATTATTTTAAGCTGCGATAGGAAGATTATTTTAAGTCGAGAAATTAACATTATTTTAAGCCAAAGAATTAACATTTTTAAACAGAGATATTAAATTTTCTAAATCGAGATATTAATGATTAAAGCCAAAACATTAATATTATTTTAAGCCGAAATAGTAAGATTTTTTAAGCCGAGTCATTAAAATTATTTTAATCCGCAATATTTAATGTTGCAGTCAAAAAAATTTTAATATTTCTAATTTTAATATTATTAATCGAGTTATTAAAATTATTTTTAGCCACAATATTTAATATTGCAGTTAAAATAATTTTAATACGATCATGGTAATCTGGAAGAAAGAGAGAGCCTGTTTCCTCCGTTTGACTATAGGTGGCGTCACTGTCTGTCCCTGTCCGCCCAGTTACGGAAGAACAACATGTATATAATGGCACCCTTGAAATAAAATACATGTTTTTGTTATATTATAATTTTAAACATGTTTTTTTTTGTTTTTTGCAAACATATTTAAGTTTGTTTGTTTTTTTGTCAAACATATTTATGGTGAGCTACGATGTTCACTCTTTCGCTGCCGGAAATTCAAGTGCCCCGAGACGTTTTCTGCCATTTTAGTTTTCCCTTTTGTTATTCACACTTTTGCTGTGTGTTGTCTTTTATAATTTTGTTATGAAGATAGGTTTTTATGTTAATTTTTTTTTTTTTTTTTTTTTTTTTTTTTTGAAAAGTAGATTTTTATATTCAGAAGGATTTGTTTTATCGTTTTCATACAAAAATTTATTTTTTATTTTTTTTATTTTTGTTGAATTTCCATAGTTTTTCGCGACCTTGGTGAAATTGTTTCTTGAGTTTTTTTATTTACTTTTGTTGAAATTCACATCAAAAGTTGGTTATTTGAAGTATTAGAAGGCAGTTTTTTTTGTTTGTTTGTTGGTCCATGGTGAATTTGTAGTGAAATTATTTCTTGGGTTTTCATTTTGTTTAGTTTCATTGAAATTCACATCAAAAGATTGGTTACTTGAAGCATCAGAAGATAGCCTTTTTTTTTTTTTTTTTTTTATAGAAATGTTTGCGTGTTCAAAATAATCACGTCGGTGGGTCAACCCAGTTCTCGTCCTGCCTCCCCTGCTTTTAGTAAAACATCGGAAAACTAACCCGGCGAAGCGTGATAGCTTCCACATCTTCGCCGCTTCTTGAAGTAGCCGCACGGTTAGGAGCTATAAAATTGAATTTTGTTGTGGATACGGGAGCTGCAATATCTGTAATCCCAAGAAAATATATAAGCGGTATAGTTATATACCCAACAAACATCTCAATTGTGTCAGCTAACGGTCAGAACATTGAATGTTCCGGTCAAGCAGTATTAAACCTGGCACTTCATAACTTGAGGCGTGATTTCACTTGGACCTTTCTCATTGCAGAAACTACCAGACCTCTCCTAGGTTATGATTTTCTGAATCATTTTGGATTAATAGTTGATTGCACAAATAACAAATTGATTGATCAAACAACCAAAAGATATTCAAACGCACAGCCATCACCAATACTTATGAACATTGCTTTATGCTCGGATAACGTTGCCGACACAACAGTTCACACAATTTCGCAAAAATATCCCAACTTAATTTCTCCACATCGCGATTCCAATGCAACAAAACCTAAAGTGTTTCATAGAATTGAAACTGGCAGTAACCCTCCATCTTTCTCTAAAACGAGGCAGTTATCAGCCCAGAAATACAACATAGCAAAAGAGGAATTCAGGAAACTCCAGAATGCCGGAATTATATCCCCCTCTAAATCAGAGTGGAGTTCGGCCTTGCACATGGTGAATAAATCTGATGGGACTTATAGACCTGTAGGTGACTACAGGTTACTAAACACTATAACAAAACCCGATCGATACCAAGTGCCAAACATAAATTCCTTGTCATCAAAACTGCACGGTAAGAAAGTTTTTTCAAAAATTGATTTATCTTCTGCTTATCACCAAGTACCAGTCCATCCGGATGATGTATGCAAAACAGTCATCACAACACCCTTCGGTTTATATGAGTACAATTACATGCCTTTCGGTTTGCGGAACGCATCTAGTACTTTCCAAAGGATGATGGACAATATTTTCCGTGACATCGATTGTATTTTTATATACATCGATGATATTCTTATTTTCTCAAATAGTGAAGAAGAGCATTCCAAACACCTCGATACTGTTTTACAGAAACTCAGTGAGTACGACCTTAAAATTTCCCTTTCTAAATGTATTTTCAATGTTTTTCAACTTGAATTTTTGGGATTTCACATATCTGTTGATGGTCTTAAGCCAAGTGACAAAAAAATCCGCGAATTAAATGAATTTCCTCAACCAAACGATTCAAAATCACTGCGTCGATTCCTTGGCATGGCAAATTTTTACAGAAAATTAGTTCCAAATTTCAGTGAAATCAGTTTACCACTCACCGAGTGTATTCGGTTGAATCAAAAATCTAAGAAAATAGATTTTACAAAGGAGGAAGTTGAATCCTTTGAAAGGATAAAAACAAGTTTATCAGGTGTAACCGCTCTACCTTATCCCGATTCAAAAGCCACTAATTATCAGCTTGTTACGGACAGTTCCAGTTACGCTGTTGGAGCAGCACTTCATCAAATGATTGACAATCAACCAATTCCTATTGGATTCTTTTCAAAAATGTTATCACAAACTCAACAAAAATATTCTACCTTTGACAGAGAATTGCTAGCTGCTTATTTAGCAGTCTTGTATTTTAAACATCAGGTGGAAGGCAGAAACTTGTTGTTATTAACAGATCATAAACCGCTCTGCAGCGTCTTTAAAAGCCAAACACCTTTAAAATCCGATAGACAACAGCGTCACCTTTGTTTCTTGAGTGAATATGTGACTGATATTTCACACATAAAAGGTTCACAGAACATTGTAGCTGATTGCTTATCGCGACCAGCGTATGCAATCACAATTGATATTTGTGACTTACAGGAGATGGCCAATCACCAAACCACTGATGAAGAAACAAAAACTCTATGTGATCAACTGAAGCCGTATCAGATTAATGAACATAATACAATCCTATGTGACGTGTCTTTACCTTTTCCACGACCTTTTGTCACACAAAAGCTCCGGAAATCTGTTTTTGACAGTTTACACAACTTGTCACACCCTGGAATTGCTGCTTCAACTAAAATGATAACTTCCAGATATTTTTGGCCCAAAATGGCCAAGTCAATAAAGGAATGGTGCAAGGAATGTCAGCATTGCGAACAAGCAAAGATAAACAAACACACAAAAAGTGACGTGCATCCATTTGAATTGCCATCCAGCAGATTTCAAACTGTACACATTGACATTGTTGGCCCTCTACCACCAGTCAAGAGCAAAACAGACCCGTATTTTTCTCCCTATCGTTATTTATTAACATGCATCGATAGAAATACGAGATGGGTAGAGGCTTGTCCATTGACCGAAATAACTGCAGCGTCAGTATCAACTGCTTTTGTTGATTTGTGGATATCGCGATTTGGTGTGCCCCTCCATGTCGTTACAGACAGAGGTAGCCAATTCGAGCCTGAGCTGTTCTCAGAACTGTCAAAAATTATAGGGTTCCACAGGCTGAGAACGACTTCGTACCATCCCCAAGCAAACGGAATGATCGAGCGAGCACACAGAACATTAAAGACAGCAATTATTGCCAGAAGAGAATCTTGGTTATCTGCTCTTCCTATAGTTCTTCTAGGTATCAGGATTACACCCAACGATTCCAATTATTCACCATTTACTGCAGTTACGGGTGCTAATGCACAGATACCTAGATTGTTAATCGATGCGTACGAGGATGCAAACATTGATATAACAGATGCTCACATAAAAGCTCTAGCTGAGGAGATGCGGAAATTTGACACAGACGGATTATCCAGTGGACACCTCCATTCTTTACCTACTGTGTACATTCCTAAGGATCTTCAAATTTGTGACAGCGTCTGGTTGAGAACAGACAGGATTCGAAAATCTATGGAAGCTCCATATACAGGTCCATTCCAAGTAGTACATCGTCATGGCAAATATTTTACTATTAAAATGTCTGATGATGTACACAGTAACGTTTCCATAGATAGATTGAAGCCTGCATATTCTTCAACAACGTCAAAATATTTTGTTCCACCCCTTCCAGTATCTGACACTTTTGTATCTTCCTCTGATACAGAGGTTGAAAAGAAACAAACTAAATCAAAGTCCGGAAGAACCATCAGGTGGAAAAAGGACAACACATATTTTTATTATTAAAAATAAAAATGATGTAAAAATTTTCTAAACAAAAAAAAAAAAAAAAAAAATTCCCAACCTACATTTACATGTAAATATACTACCAAACTTTCCTTCACAAAGAAACCCAAAGCTATTTATCATGAACGATGAACCTTTAAACTCCGTTTACTGGGCGGAAAGTTATATGGTGAGCTACGATGTTCACTCTTTCGCTGCCGGAAATTCAAGTGCCCCGAGACGTTTTCTGCGCAAGCGGCTAGAGGCGCCCTTTTTCTTTTTACTGAATTGCTCTGGAGGTTCAATGTTTTGATTTTTTTTGACCAATCAGAGAGTTTTCCGGGCTGTCGGAAATTATGTGTCTGGGAGCCGGTGAAAATCTTTAAAAACCTCTGTATTTTTCCAAAAAAAGCGCAGTTAACAAAATTCAGAGATAGTGTTGGAAGATATATATATCACTACTGTCTGCAGCTCAAAACTAACGCGACAACACTGTGAACGTAGCAAGCGAGTCGGCTGATAAAACAATGTGGGCGAACACACAGACACAGTAACTAACTTTTGTATTCCCCCTTTTATTATCGCATGCTCATTTTAAATTAATTTTATGTAAATAATTATTTTAAAACTTCTAACATTTTTTTAATGAACCTTCCAGTGTGATTAAATAACTCTACTCAAAAACTTTCAGTGAAAATTATTTTATATAGTTGAGTGAGGAAGTTTTCCTTACGATTTACAGACCCGTGAACTAATCACGGCTCTTGAATTATCAACTCAAACTTCCTTAATCTCAACTAATTTCCCCCCTTTTGTTCACTCATAAATGAACTATTATTTTCATTGAAATATTTCCTAAAAAGTAATAAATCTTTTTTTATAAATTGAGAGTTAACTGTATTTATTTTGTTTATATATTTTCTACGAAAGAACATCGTAAATTCGACTCTCTGTCTTGCTCTCTTTACTTCTTTTCCCCACAATAATAGTAAAATTAATTAATAAATAATAAACAAATGTAAGAAACATTGGAAAAGGCCAAATATTTACGTTTTTTTTTTGTTTCGTTTTTGCAAACATATTTAAGTTTTATTTTTCCAAACATTTACGTTTTGTTGCTTGTTTATTTTCAAACATTAACGTTTTTTTTTTGTTTTTTTGTTTTTTTTACGTTTCTAAGGGAACATCCTTTAAAGCAGCGGTTCTCAACCGGGGGCGAATCGCCCCCTAGTGAGCGAAAATCAAATTTTGGGGGGCGATTTTCAATCAATTTTATCTGTGAAAAATTTTGACATTTTTGCGAGTAAACAAATTTAAGCCCTATTCTAAATCAGTCAATGAATACTGTTATAAAAACAATAATCAAAATCAAATCTAACAGTAAATGTGACCGTCTTTTTCGAAAATGTTGTGTTGATACTGACGAACAATATATAAGACTCCTTTTGCATACCGATGTCCGGTGGCTATCCAAAGGCAACTGTTTGCAAAGATTTGTAAACTTATTTAATGCAATAGTTGTATTCCTACAAACAGAAGGACAGTCAGACTTAGCTATCGAAATTCAAGCTCAAAAGAAAAATATACACTATCTTAGTTGGATCTTCCGTAAGTTAAATGAAGTCTCTCTTCTGCTGCAAGGAAAAATGATAACCCTGATAGACTGTAAACGGGTGATGAGAGCTTTTGTTGAAAAACTTAATATGTTTCAAATTAATTTAAAACGAAGGCAATTTGATAATATACCCGAACTAACGGAAATCGACTTATGTGAAAATGACATTGTTATTTATTGTAACCATCTGTCAGCCATGAAAAATGATCTAGAAATCAGATTTTCCGATTTATTTGACTTCACTATTGAGCCATGGATGATTGACCCATTCGATTGTGATCCGCTCAGTGCACACAAAAATATCCAGGAGGAAATCATCGAGATAAAATGCAATGATGAATTGCAAATCAATTTCAAAAGAGAAACTTTGTGTGCATTTTGGCAATCAAACACTGTAAAATCACTGTATCCAAATTTGTGGTCACAAATGTCGAAAATCCTTTTGTGTTTTCCAACATCATATCTTGTCGAAACTGGATTCAGCGCTGTGGATCACATTTTATAGAAGGAACGAAACAGATTTGACATTATTTCTCGTGGAGATATTCGTATCTGCTTGAGTAATATTAAACCTGACATTGAATTTTTAGCGAAACATCACCAATCTCAGGGCTCACACTAGTTAGACTCTCTACATTTCTTGTAAATTTGCAATAAAATTATTTTTAATTAATTTGTTTTCCATTTGCATGTACAAAATGTTTCTAGTGTTGGTTAGTCATAATTACAATATTTGTTATTATTTATTCTTGGAGGCGATTATGAATTAACTTAAGTCAAAAATAGCTTTTGGGGGCGATAGCCGGGAAAAGGTTGAGATGTATGTACATTCACCTAACAATTTAATGGAACAAAACATACCGTAAAAATTGAGTATAACTTAAAAATCCTATCTACAAAATAGCACGGCCCGTATCCTGCATAAGTACCAAAACCATACACACACACACACACACACACACACACACACACACACACACACACACACACACATTCATTCCATTACGTGAATTTACAAAAACAAAAACACAAAAAACAGTTAGCGTTAATCAAGTTTTCATTATTATAATTGTTGTAAAATACTTCATTTGCATTAAATTAGTTTTCATTTAAAAATAAAGCTTAATTATATAATATTTATTTGTTTATTAAAAGCTCAAAAAATTATATTGAGAAATAGAATATTGTTTTATGACCAAAAATTATAAGGGGGTCCACCAAGAAAAAAAAAGAAGGGAAAAGGGGTCCATGGGTCAAAAAAGGTTGAGAACCGCTGCTTTAAAGAATACTCAAGAAAAGACATGTCACTTAAAGGTAAAATGTTATCAACAATTGCATCCATTATGTGGTTTGGCAAGGGTTTATTGGCGGCAAAGATCGTAACAGATTGCGCATGTTTACAAAAATAAAAAAAACTATATTTGAAAAAAAAAATAACAAAAACAAAAAATATGTTTGCAAAAAAGAAAAAAGATAAATGTGTTTGGAAAAACAAAAAAGAAACGTAAATGTTTCCAAAACAAACAACAACAAAATATGAAAAACGAAAAAAAAACAACGTAAATGTTTGAAAATAAACAAGCAACAAAACGTAAATATGTTTGCAAAACCAAAAAAAAAAAAAAAATGTTTAAAATTAAAATATTACAAAAAAATTTTATTTCAAAAGTGCCATTATATACATGTTGTGCTTCCGTAACTGGGTGGACAGACAGTAACGCCACCTATAGTTAAACGAAGGAAACAGGCTCTCTCTTTCTTCCAGATTGCCAAAATCATTTTACCTGAGATATTAAACTTATTTTACCTGAGATATTAAAATTATTTTAACTGAGATATTAAAATTATTTTAACTGAGATATTAATATTATTTAAAACTGAAAAATTAACATTATTTTAAGCCGAAATAGTAAGATTATCTTAAGCCGAGAAATAAACCTTATTTTAAAACTAGAAATTTACATTATCTAAAGCCGAGAAATTAACATTATTTTAAGTCGAGATATTAAATTATTAGTTTATTGTAAGCAGAGAAAGTAAGATTATTTTAAGCCAAAATCAAATATTATTTAAAGCCGCGATATTTAATTTTACAGCTAAAATAATTTTAATTTTTTTTAATTTTAATGTTTTTAGCCGATATATTAAAATTATTTTTAGCCGAGAAATAAACATTATTTTAAACCGAGATAGTAATATTATTATATTATTGTAAGCGGATGTTAAGTTAAGCCGAGATATTAAAATTATTTTAAGTCGAGATATTTAATATCGCAGTAAAAAAAAAAAAATAATAATTATAATATATCGGAGCAGAGCACCATTGTTGAAATTTTTAATAAAGAAATAATTTTTATTTATTTTTTTATTTATACCTATTCAACATCTCCGCATTTGGATCAAGGAACGCATTTCTTAACCGGCAGGTCACTTCTATCATCATCAGCATCGGTATAGTTCGCTTTCTAGCAGCCAGCCCCACTCCGACCCTCTGGAGGCGAGGAGGAGGAGGGGGAGGAGGAGGAAAGGGTTTTTGCCCATTTTCGTCAGTTTGAATCTAGCCGGCCAAGAAGAAGGACGCTATTCGGCTCCGTCAAAAAGGATTCTTGACGTTAAATTCTACGGTTTTTTCTCTCCTCCTTTGGAGAAAGACGTTTGTTTAGAATTTAATTGGTTGGAACTAAACTATTAACGTTATTTTATTCTTAGTCATTATAAAACAATAAGGTCTTACGACTGGAAGATTAATACCGGTTATTAAAAGACAATCGAGTCTTACAACTGGTAAATTATTATTCTCAAAGGACTAACGAAGGAAACTACCGTGTGTTGAGGAGTTCTTTTCTAAGAAGAACAAAATTTAATTTCGCACACGAGACGAGCAAAATATCGCCCGTAGAAAGGAAATCCCCTCTTTGAAAGATTTTTTCAACCAAAGTTTCCTTCAGAAAGGAAATCTTCCATAATTCAAGAATTTATTTGTACACATAAAGCCTACCAAAGCGGCTTTATGGTCTTCTCTCCTCTTTGAATTAAAAGGCACATGAGCCTTCACAAAGGAAATTACTTCTTTCTCCTATTTTAGGTCAAAGAAACTTTTGTTTGTCCTTTCGGAAAAGAAAAAAAAAGAACATTTTGTCAAAGAAAGACTGAACATTTCGTTAAAAGGACTGAATTCTAAACAAGGACTGTTTTCCGTTTTTTATATGCTCTTTCTTTCAGCCTTTCTTACAAGTAAAGATTGACGTCTTTTTTTGTATTTTTTATATGTATTTTAAAATGTTTCTTTAAGGGTTTTTTTAACCCCAGCCTTGGGAAATAAAGGCAATCGATAACTTTTTGTTTTAATAAACTTGGATCATTTTGAACTTATTCGGGTCTGTATTTCTTTTACTTATTTCCATTAGTTACTCTTTTCCGAGAAATTTGCCGTAAATGCTTTTTTTCCCTTTTTTTTTTTTTCTTTCCTTTTTGTTACCATGAAAAACGGATTTTGGTGACGCACCCAAAATTTCGTCACCATATAACACCTAACGATATACGTGTTTCTGCTGTTGGGCGCCACTCTGTCTTTTGTCCCTGTCTGGGGAATTCGTAAATCATCTTCGGTGACGCTGGAACCTGTTGTAACAAAGACGCTTTAAGACGCACCCAAAATGGATGATTGTTTTTATATTTTTATTTTACTCCCAGGTATTCGTCATAGCAGAGGAGTGGTCGACGATCTTGACTTGGGGTGGTTCTTTTACGTCTCCATTCTGAAATTTCTCCTCCTTCATGGGGAGATCCATTTTAGCCCATCTTGTTCATTCGACGTCTCCAATCCAACTCAACGATGCGTGAGCAAACCCGAACAGGTGACATGCGACACGTCACATTCAGTCACCTGTTTGGATACTTTTCGGTGCAACTGACTAAGTCACAAATTTTGACAAAATTTGGCAACCTGTCAAAACATGACTTCAAATCTCTATTGTCCACTCGTCACTAGATCGATATATAGATCGATAAATATATCGGTAGCTAGATAAACAGATACATCGATAGATACACAGATAATTAGATAAACAGATACATCGATAGATACACAGATAATTAGATAAACAGATACTTTACTGCTTCTGCTCGGCCACTCTCTAACAGTATATTTGAAGTCATTATAAGTATAAAACAGTCATCAAGGGAATAACTACTGTTCAAACATCATTTACAAAACCTTTCCATTTCTTTTATTACATTTTATGAAGAGCAACTTTTTGCATATTCGCAATATTTTTATCGGGAGCATTTCTTTACATATTGACTTTATTTCTGCATTTTTTATTTTTAACTGGCCTCCATTTTATTTTTAACTGGCCTCCATTTCATTTTTAACTGGCCTCCATTTTATTTTTAACTGGCCTCCATTTCATTTTTAACTGGCCTCCATTTTATTTTTAACTGGCCTCCATTTCATTTTTAACTGGCCTCCATTTTATTTTTAACTGGCCTCCATTTCATTTTTAACTGGCCTCCATTTTATTTTTAACTGGCCTCCATTTTATTTTTAACTGGCCTCCATTTCATTTTTAACTGGCCTCCATTTCATTTTTTACTAATCATATGTTAATAAGAATACTTTGACTTTTTTCTTTTGGGTTTAACTGAAAGTTGAACATAATCTGTCATCTCATAGGGCCGTGTAATTAAATGTATCAAGTGTCAATCAGTTCTAAGTGGCAGTCTTCTGGAGATTGAATGGTCCAATCGTCGCTACAGACAATAATAACTAACAATAAAGTAAAAATTACTAAACATTTCCACCCAGTCATGGCTGATGGAACAAAAATAATCTATCTCATTTGATTAAATAAAAAGTTCAGTTTGAAATTCTTAAAATTGGGTTCAGCATAAATATTTGTGATTTCAAAAAAAAATTGCCAGCAGTACGTCGTAGATTACATCGGCCGAAACATTGTTAAAAAAATACCAACAGATTGAGAACAGTTCAGATGATCTATATATTATTAATCGCCATCTGAAAAATAATTATCTCGGATTTTTTTTCTGCTTAAACTGATTGTGGAATGTATTCTTCTTTGATGAGAATTAAGTTTCTAAGAAGTTTAAAGTATGTTAACGGTGGAAAAAGATATATTTTGATGGAAAATTTATTGAAGTTGTCCAGAAAAGCATGTGCTAGTGTAACTGCAAAGTTAGGAGTGGGGGAATAAGTTCAGGAAACTTCTGCCATTATTAACCAATAGAATATTATCACTTTTGGTCAAGAATAGATACTAGTCAGTAAATGTAGGACAGTTGAGGTGATGGTGGTAGTAGTGGTGATCACGATGATGATGATGATGATGATGATGATGATGATGATGATGATGATGATTTAATTATAAAAATACTTTCTTGAAGAATAAAGAGAATATTTTATGCATCAAATTATGTCAAAATGAATTAAAAAGAACAAAAATATTGTCTCTATCATTTTTACTTTTGTGTCTTTTTAAATTCAGGAAGCTGAGAAACGGAAAGAAGCTATTGAAATTAAAAACTTAGAAAACTTATTGAAGGCTGAAGTTGAAAAGTAAGACACCGTTTTATTAGTCTCCAGTTATCTATATTAAATCCTTTCGATAATTTTCTAGCATCAGGAGTTTAAAAAACGTGTAATCTCTTTCTTGCCTCTCCGATCAGTCATGTTACTTTTTAAATATATTTATCTTTCCAATTCAAACATATTTTTTTCCAATTCACACAAAATTTGCTTTTATTTGTACAAATTAACACATAATTTTTTTTATATTTCCAATTCACACATAATTTTTTTTTCCAATTCACACATATTTTTTTTCAAGCACACATAATTTTTTTTTCCAATTCACACATAATTTTTTTTCCAATTCACATATAAAATTTTATCTTTCCAATTTACGCATAATTTTCCCCCATTTACACATATTTTTTATGTTTTCAATCTACACATTTTTTTGTATTTTTCCAATTCACACGTAATTTTTATTATTTCAATTTACGCATGACTTTTTTGTTTCCAATTCACATTTTTTTTATCGCTCCAATTTTTTGTATATAAATAATACTCGAAAGAAAAAGAAAACGTAATTAGCAGCTAACGGTTTCACCTGACTTCAGTGTTATTTTTCAAACATTTATGCCTAATAAATGAAAATAAAGGCACAAAGTTAATCTATAGTGAATGCACATAAGTAATGAATCATTTTTCATCTTTTTTTACATTCTTGGAACTTTTTTTTGAGAGTGTGATTAGGAACTACTATTTTGCATCATATTATTGTATTCGTTCATGGATACGACATCTTCATTATAAGAACCAGCGTTATTTTTTTTCATTATATATTACCTTGGCGTTCTTTGAATTTAATGCCCGCAAAGGGAAAAATTTGCAACTAATTTTATTGTGAATAAAATCTCTTCTTCGTTTTGAAACAAGACCTTTATATTTTATTTTTTGCCCCCCCCCCTTTCATGCTTTTATTTTTTTTCAGGCTAGTTACTTTCGCGTCGAATTTATCTGGAAACAAGATAAATTTCCGACAGCATTTTTAAATACAATTTTAGGGTTTTTTCTGGTCCAAATGTGTACTCAGCAGTGATTAGTTTGGGGGTTTGTAAATACAATAACATTTATTGAAATATTTTTGCTTGATTTAAAACCTTTATTCACACCACAAAGTTCCCTGGAATTAATGGGGATACATGTGCAATCTTGCTCTAAGCCCTGAACCGCATAGAACTATTTCATAACAACAATTTTTTGTGGCCCGGAAGGATCATAAAGAAAACATAGACATGGATATGGTTAGAAAGTGAGAGAACAATAGTCGTAACACATAGTTAGTACCTTTCTACAGTTCGGAAGAGTTCATCTCTTGTGCGTGAGTCTCCACAACACCTACCTCCCAAGGCTTTTTGCAAAAAGCTAATATCTTTTCTGCTTTGGGTCGATAGTCAGTGGGTGAATTTTTTTTTTTCTGCCCGATCATCGCAGTTTTGGTTGGGGTGGATAGCAATTGAACATCTCAAAAATGGCGTTGATTGGCTCTTTCTCTACTTATAATGTGTATCTGGTGTCATCTGATTGACTTTTTTTCATTTTTTATAATGATATATCTAATATCGCCAATTCTTTACAATTTGATTTATAAGTCTGCGATACTTTTAGTAATATCATTAATTATTTTCTAAATAACATTCATATTTCATTGCGCAAGTTCAAATATTTTGATATTTCTATGTTTATACAAAGGAATCGAAAATGTGATATAGTCGAACCATCTTCATATTTGTAAACCTTACTTACAGCTCGGGTGAATATTGGTTTTTGTGTTTTCTTTAACACTTGTTTTAATTGTTGCTTTGTTATTTTTTGGCGTATTTTCAAATTATATTAGTTATTCTTTTTATTACTTTTTTTAAATTATTTTTGATGGCATCCATTTATTTGAAAATCTTTGGTTTCATAAATAGCAATTGAATTGCAAAGAAATTTCGTACGGTACGTTTTTATTTATCTTCTTTTTTTTTTTTACTTTATTCAGCTTATATATTTTCTGATTAAAAATGTTGGATGATAAAATCCCAAAGTTTAAAACTGTTCATCCAATTCAACTCGAATAGATTTGCAATTCTTTTTAGAACGCTCGCCTTCAATTTTTTTAATATTTCAGTTCAAATTTACTGGTAAATATAGTTCTCCAATAAAATTAATTTTATTGCCAGCCACCGTGTGGGCTGGCTTTAGTGTTGTCTACAAAGTCGGTTTGTTAAGTTTATTCCACGTATGTAAATTTATAATTGAAAGCTCTGACTCAATATCCAACTATAATTTCACAGTTTCATTAAATATCTTGATTAATACGTATGTTGTGATAATTTTCGTCTGGATTGTGTTTTCTAGTTTTTGGTTTGCGTTTCATTATGCGACCAAACTGCCACAATTTTGATAACTTTGAGTAAGTAGTCAAGAGTTAACTATTTTACACTTTCCAAGTAACAATTTTCGGGGTCAAATTCAACACTCTGCTGTCAAACCTCGCTACTCAAAATTCAACACTCTGCTGTCAAACCTCGCTACTCAAAATTCAACACTCTGCTATTAAAACTTGCAACTCCAAAACTTTATACACTGCTGTCAAAACTTACTACTCCAACAAATTGCCTGAGTATCTGAAAAGTCTGGCTTTTTGTTTAAAACTGTGAGCATTTCATTTGCATATCAGGTGACAAGACTGCAAATATATAGAAAGAAGCAGCGGTTAATTTTTTACATTTTTTAACTTTTTTATTTACTCACACGCCCCCTTAATCTTTAATATCAATAATTATATCATATTCCATCATCCAATAATTATATCATATTCCATCATCCAATAATTATATCATATTCCATCATCCAATAATTATATCATATTCCATCATCCAAGCTAAATTTGAGTTCCTCGTCGCCAAGTTTTTACATCATTAAGCGTGTGAATCAGTATGTTCTATCTGCAGTTCTCACTGTCCCTTTCTTCCTGTCCTCGATTCGTGTAACTGAGACAAACAACACGAAATCTCTTTCACCAAGCAAATGAAAAAATGCTGCCCACACACAGAAGTCTGGCGTCTTTTATCACCACGGGGCGCCAATTCATGCAAATGAGTACCAACCGGTGACTGCCTCGTCATACATTGTCTACACTCCTCCTTGATCTCTGATCACAGAATGTGCAAGGGCGCGCTGGTAATCTTTGGTGTGTACTTCACCGCAAGGGTGGTTCTGGGGTCTCTCCATTCTGTGTTGTCTGTGATCCAGGCAGTGTCATACCCTCAATATCATCCAAAGTCTCATCTGCTCTGCCAGGTGGAATGGCATCTGGTCGGTTTTCAGAGGGTTCTCCATTTTGAGTTGGTTGTCGGCCAGGCAGTGTAATACATGCTGTGTCATCTGAAAACTCATCATCTGCATTACCAGAGGGTAAGGTATACGTCCGAGGTCGTATATCCTTCACATGGCGTGGGACACCGTCAACACCAATGGCTTGCGGGCTGATCACTTCCGTTACTGTTCCTTCTTCGAACTTGGATGTGCATCAATAACCTGGCGGTTTTACCCATACAGGGTCACCCACACGGTATTGAGTTTGTGCAGAGGCTGGTAATGTGGGCAATTGGTCGATGTTCTTCACCCTAACTTCATATCTATAGATCCCGTTGGCAGGTGCAGTAAATGATGATGTATCGTCCTTGGGCGTGACATTGTACCAATACACTGCTTTCTGAACAGTACATCTTGTTCTGGCTGCAATCCACTTAATGCTGCGGTGACATCCTTCTGCAATGCCATTGCCTACTGGCACATATGCACACCGAAACTGCAGGCATACTCCCCAACCAGCAGAAACTCCTTAAATTCCTTACTGGTAAATGCAGTGTCATTGTCAGTAAGCAGTTCCTGCGGTGGGCCATGCTCCAAAAATATCGACTCAAGATGCTGAATAATGTGTCTAGACTCCTGCTGTGACAGCATCCGTCAAATGGTAAAACGCGCTGGACTGCAATCGATGAGCATCACAAAATGTTTGCCATTAAAGTATGTTATATCCATTCCCAGCCTTTGCCAATTAGCTTGTATCACCAATTTTCCTGGCGTCCAATTAACTGGGGACGGATCAATCATCCGACATTCCTCAGATTCTCCGATAGCTGACCTCACATCAGCTTTGGTAATTGTTGGGCAAACCCGCCGAACAAAATATGCTGTACATCGGATGCCTGGATGTCTACTGCTTTTATGCAGTTCCATGATCTGACTACTAGTCATTGCGTTACTCTTTGCAGCACAGGTCAGAGGTACAGGCTCCGTCGTGGATTTCATTCTATCAAGCCACTTTTGTGGAACACGTGTCATGGGGTCTGCCAAGTTCTGACTCGACGGGACCAGAGAAACGTCTATTGAAAGTCCGTACTCTTTACCAGTGATTTTATTGTGTCCAATGGAGTAACATTTCGCTGGTAGCCTTTGTGCATACTCTAGTTTTTCCAGTGAGCATGTCCACTAACCAGTGATACACACTTACTGAGTCCGTTTTTAAGTGTATAAATTTGCACTTCCAGTGTAACGCAAGGTTGAAGCTCTTCAACGCCGCATCCAGTTCAGCCATGTTAATATGCTGCACATCACTCGTGGATCGCAGTCAACATGCATCTTCAAAGACAATAGTGTCATATTCCAGGAGCACACCGTTCGCCAGGGAACTTGCGTCCACCCATACATTGACATCTTGTCCATTTACACACCACAGACTCTGCTTCACCCTGGCTATTGTTTCCTGGAGCATTTGTTAAAGTGGAACATCTTCTGTGGTGTCGTCCCATCCTTGGGTTATGGTGTTGGCCCATCACTTTCTGATTCCTGTTGCTGCTCGTAGCCACCCACACACTGGCCCGGTCAGTTTCCCGCACAGGGAAAAAATGGCTTGATGTGTCAGAATCTCTGGAACATCTGGAATCATACTACCACCCTTCCATCATAGAGTGCCATGCTCCCCTCAGACCTCCAATCCAAGCACTTGTGCACCATCCTCAAGCCGCTCTGGTTCCTTGCTTTCCAATCCAAACTGAAGAAGATACTACTTCACTCGTTTTGCGGGCGCCAAGCTGTTATTGATGTATATATTGTCTATATATGTCGATGTTGCTCCTTGAACAATTACATCTTCAGACAAAACAGCCTCAACAACTGCCTGCATAATGGATGGGGCAGCGTTAAACCCAAATCCCATCCGTCAGCAGTATCTCCCCCCCTTTGCAATCATGGTGTGAAACGGCCATAAAGAACGGTGCACATGTACCTGGAGGTAGGCCTTTCTCAAATTCAACACTGACAAGTCGGACCCCTTCCTCTGCCAGTCCCTCAGCTTTTGTGAACACACATCCGCACATGTCGTGTATGTGTCCACATGGTCGTTTAGCTTGCGGTAATCCATAACAGGCTGCACTTTCCCCTTGGACAATCGCAATTAGCGGAATTAATCCATTGGGTGGACGAAGCTCTTTCTCTGGGTATGGTATCAGCCATCCATTGTGAATCCAAATTTGCAATTTGCAGTCATAGTCTTTCCGAATGTGTTTGGGCACGGTGTATTCAGGTGTCTGATTGATCAGCTGTTGTGGCTGTCATTAGTTTATGTTTATTCTTATAAGTAATTGATAACCAAGTTGTGGTTTTATTTAATATAGAACTTTATTAACATATTTACATAAGAAGAGAGATTGAATGTACGTGTGTAGAGGTCTATGCCATGTTGTCGAATACGTATGTATTAGGCGGTTGACATCAATATTCATTCGCCATGATTTACTTGTTACGCGTATGAAAGTAGTTCTATGATAACACTACATCCCCTTTACCAGAAGGAAGAAAAGTAGTACACATTGTTCAGATATTTATTGTTTAAATCTGTTTGGCCTATGGATTTCACGGCCATGTCTTGTTATATTTGGTGCGTGTATTGTTATGTTTGGTGTGTGTTTCTTAGTGTTTATTTGGTTTGAGATGCTTGTGTTAGGGAGTCCAGATTGAGATTGGGTTTGGTCACTGAAGTGAACATGTTTATGGGTTGCTTTTACATCTGCTCTGATATGGACTCTGTTACGTCTTTTTGACGATCCATCTGTCAATTTGAGGATGTACGATCTAGGTTCTGTACATTTTCTGAGAATTGCTGCTGGTTTCTATTTTCCAGTTTGGTTATCCCACATACGTACATGTTGTCCAGGGACAAGTGCTGGTAAGTCATGGGCTGTTTTGTCGTGATAGGTTTTTTGTATATCCTGTCTGTGCTTTAGTTCTTCGTGGATATGGTCACGGTTGGGGAATCTGTGATTCGTGATTTTTGCAATCAGGTTCGATTTCATGTGCGACTGTTTAGAAGTTCAGCTGGGCTTGGAAGTTTGTGGCTGATAGGCGTTGTTCTTTGAAACAAAAATGTAGTAGGCAAAAAAAAAATAAATGTTCTGTCAGCAACAGTACAACTTCAAAATAGTCAATATCGCCCACCTCCAGAAGAGAGGGAATTCCTGTCCGTGATAACCGTGGTAAAAGAAGACACACTCCAATCGCCAGAAACACCCACACACACAATTTGCAGGACACTGCCGACTCGTCTCTAGCCTCCTGCTTTTATAGTGGCCGGGAATTATCCATTTGCATAATCACATGAGAAAGAAACGTGATTTTCCGAGAGTTGCATGGGGTAAACGCTAATAAAAACCCCCGGATGCCATCTTGGAATTCTCTTTTCCCCCCAACCGGTGACACAACAGACATACCCGAGGTAAGCTCTTTTTCCCCTCATTTTAGTTATTGCTACTTCTGCTACACTTCCCCCTGATCTCATGATCACAAACGGGGCAGGGGGGCAGTCGTCTTTGTCTGGTACTTCTCCGAAGAACCGGAGGTAGCACTTCCTCCCTGCCATCCTCCTCATCACCATTATTGCCACCAGTCTGCTCCATAGGTGGTGTTTCACAATCAGGGCAGGGAGGCAGTATTCGTCTCTGTCGGGTATTCCTTCGTAGAGGCAAGATGGGTGGTCCTTCCTCCGCTTCTTCAGTATGTACATTATATGGCCCAAAATCCTCTCACAGCATTTCAAGGTTAACATCTCTTCTTGCTTGCTTTGCTTGGACTATTGTTCTTTTAATGGTTTGAATCTGTCGTTCAATAAAACCATTTGATTTAGGAAACCTTGGAGATGATGTGATATGATCGAATTACCATTGTTGAGCAAATTCTTTAAATGCTTCACTGGAGTACTGTGGTCCGTTATCACTAATAACTCTGGTGGGAATACCATGTTCTGAAAATATCTGCTTCATTGTTGATATGACCATGTTGCTTGTGGCCATGCCATTCATTTTCCGTACGATTGGGAATTTACTATAATAATCGGCAATTATGAGGTATTCCTGGTCTTTACAGTGGAACAAGTCAGTGCCAACAACTTCCCATGCTCTGCTAGGGATGTCATGTGGTTGTAAAGTTTCCTTTGATTGTGCTGGGAGGTTTTCCTGGCATATTGAACACTTTTTGATCATGTTCTCAATATCAGTGTTAATTCGCTCCCAGTATACAGTATCTCTAGCTTGCAGATGTGTCTTTTCGAGACCTTGATGGCTGTAATGTAGTTGGTCCAGGATAGTTTTCTGCTGGTTTTCAGGGATAATAATCCTTGAGACTTTCATGATTATGCCATCACTGGCAGTTAACTCATCTCTGTATGACCAGTATGACCGAATTGTCGGTGGTACTTCCTTAATTGAGTCTGGCCATCCTGTTGTTATGGTTTCATGTAATTGGTTGAGTATTGGATCAGCCTTTGTTTCCTTTTTTATTTCATTCAGGCGTTCGCTCCTGAATCTCACCAAGTCAACTCGAATATTTAAGTCGATCATGTCAGTGTTTTGAGTACTGGAGAAGCGACTTAGTGTATCAGCTACAGTAATTTCTTTGCCTGGTATTTGTATTCTATTTGTATCTGGTATTCCTGTAATTTGGTAATCATTCGTTGTAGCCTAGGAGGTGCACTGGTCAGTGGTTTCTGTAGTATCATGACCAAGGGTTTATGATCGGTGTGTACCTTGAACTTCGATATATATAGGTAGACATGATACCTGTGCACACCAAATACAATTGCTAGAAGTTCCCTTTCTATGCATGCATACCGTTGATCGGCGTCTGTTAGAGACTTTGATGCATATGCAATAGGTTTTTTGTTTTGCATTAATGCTGCTCCTTTAAACTCGCATCAGTTTGCAGTATTGGTACTTCATTCGTGTCGAAGTATGTTAATGTCGAGTCTTTGGTGATTATTGTTTTAAATGTTTCAAAGCATACCTTGTGATGCTCTTCCCAGAGAAAAGGTACATCCTTCTTCAACAAGCCTCTTAATGTATGTGTCTTGTCAGCCAAATTTGGGATGAATAGTGATAAATATGTGACAAGGCCTAAGAATTCTTGTAGTTCTTTTTTGCATGTTGGATATGGCATGTCTTGTAAGTCTTTAAGTTTTTCTGGGTCTGGGCTAATACCATTTTCACTATATATCATTCCAAAGAAAGATATATTTTTTGATTTTATTTTGCATTTTGCTGAATTAAACACAAGACCATTTTTTGCAGCTACTTGCATGAGCCTGTACAAGATCTTATCATGCTCTTTGTCCGTTTTACTATAGACAACAATGTCGTCTGTAATTCCAATTGCTCCGTCAACTTATTCGAGTATCTGGTCGATTTTCATTTGAAAAATGTCCTGGGATACACTTAACCCAAATGGTAATCTCTGGAAACAGTATCTGCCAAAAGGGGATTGGAATGTCGTTAGCAGCTAAGATTCCTGATCCAAATGTATGGACCAATAACCAGCTTTGGCATCAAGTTTAGAGAACAGCTTGGCACCTGCAAAGTGGTGTGTTAGCTCCTCCACTGTAGGGGTTGCATGGTGTGGTCTTTTTAGTGCAATGTTAAGGTGTCTTGGGTCTAGACAGATTCTCAGGCTTCCATCTTTCTTGTGTGAATAAGCTAGGCTGGAAACCCAGTCTGTTGGCTCTGTGACTTTTCTAATGATCTTGTTGCTGACCATTTTGTCTAGTTCCTGTTTTATGTTGTCCTTTAGGGCAATTGGGGTTTTTCTTGGTGAGTCAATGTGAGGTTGTACGTTTTTGCTCATTGTTAACTTGACATGTTCAGGCATAGAGCCTATTTTGTCGAATTGATCTGGATAGATCTGTACTAAGTATTCGATTTTGTTGATTGGTTTGACTATATTTTGTTCTTTCACCGTGCAGTGAAGAGTAACCATTTTCAGTATTCCAGTGATGGTAGTCCTAGAATTGCTGGTCCATTTACATCTACTATATAGAAGGTGCTTTCGTGCCAATCAGAGGTTTGGTAATTGCATGGTATACTGATATTGCCATAGCACTTTATCGGTGTTCCATTGTAGGCTATTAATTTTTTGTCCTTACTTTGTTTTCTTAGTTTTGGGAAGCCATCAGTGGTTAATTTCTCAGGAAACATTCTACAGAATGTAGAAATTGGTAATGTATTACCTTGGGCTCCAGTATCGACTTTAATTCGTAGTCTGTGAGTCCCGTTTCGATTAGGTCATTTTATATTTATATAAGCGAAGGCTTCATCTCTCTGTGTTTGAGAGGATGTGTTAATAGTGGAAAAAGTTAAATTTTCGAATTGTTCATTTAGTTCCTGGCTGTTGTTCCTGGATAATATATCAGTTTGGATGAAGTGTTTTTTCTTGGTCTGGTTCATGTTTAATGGCTTTTGTTTTCCACGGTCTCTGTTTTGCGACCTTCACCTTGATCTTCTGTTATATAAACATACTGTTGCCCAGTGGTTATATTTTCCACACGTTTTGCATTTGGAACCAAATGCTGGGCATGCTTCATATCGACGTTCGTTACCTTTTCCGCAATTAAGGCAGTTGTTTGTCTTTCTATTTTGTTTATATTTTGTAATTGCTTGTATGTCAGTATTGGCGCTATTGTCCTCCTCGTTATTGGTGTTTAACATCTCTCTAAGCTGTTTAATATGTGCGTTTGTTGCTTCGTACGTTTTACCAATTCGGATGGTTTCATCCAGTGTTAGCGTATTATCTTTTCGTCGTAGTTCTTTCTGGAATTCGACAATTGGGCAATTGGGGTACTCGCAATAATTAGTTCTATAATTCGCTGTTCTTGTTCATTAGTTTTAGTCTGTTAATCCTAAAGTTTTTTTTAGGTTCTAAATGCTCCAAGAATTTATTAAAAATGGTGTTGGGAGAACGTTTTTCCTCATCTGTTAATTTCCAAGTGTTAAATTTTTTGAGACCTTCGTTGCCAGTCTTTAGCAGTATGTAATTCACTTGTTGGTCGGTTTTTATTTTGTTTATAGCAAAATATAGTTCTAGCCTCTGCTTAAAAAGTTTAAATGTTTCCGCTGGATTTGGCATTTCCCAGTCCATAAACGGAATAATGTCATTATTGGTAGACATTATTATTAACGGCTATGTATTTTTTCGATAAACAAAAAATTCAATATGTCTGCCGGTGTGCGAAAATCCACACGTGTTTACGGGGACACATACGATAACAACAGTTGACAAAAATTCAAAATGTCTGCTATTGTGCAAAAATTCACACGTGTTTATAGCATATACGAGAATGAAAATTCACAGGTGGGTAAATTAATGAAAATTGGTTTACATGCCTTGTTTTGTCTTTTGTAAACATATTTTTCCTTTCGTGTCTGTTGCCGAAGTTTTGTCTTTTGTGAAAGAAATGTTTTTCCTTTCTGGTCTGTTGTCGAATTTTTTTTTTTTTTTTTCGTTTTCTGTTGTCGGTTGCAACTAGTCAATTCAACTGAGTGAGTTTTTTTTTTTTTTAACTGTTATAAATGTTCAGTATCCATTTCGTTGCCACCATGTCGTTAATTTATGTTTGTTCTTATAAGTAATTGATAACCAAGTTGTGGTTTTATTTAATATAGAACTTTATTGACATATTTACATAAGAAGAGAGATTGAATGTACGTGTGTAGAGGTCTACGCCATGTTGTCGAATACGTATATATTAGGCGGTTGACATCAATATTCATTTGCCATGATTTACTTGTTACACGTATGAAAGTAGTTCTATGATAACACTACAGTGGCGACTGCTCATTTGACCATTTCCAGGTTGCCGTCCAATGTTTCTTAGTCGGGTCAAATATGACATCAAAGTCAGGTCGTTCTATTTCCACTGCAACAGCAGTGCCGACACCGCAAACTTCCTTTGGGAAATTGGCCTCACCGTGTTCATTTATATGAATACCGCCCAACAGGCGGATGACATCAATTCTGAGCAAGAGATCGAATCCCAACAGATCTCCATCCATAGCCAACATCTCCACCACCACGGGGATCTTTTTATCCATCTGCAAACTGACCTTGGTCGCGTCTTTGCTGGTCATACTCTTTCCATCAATAGTCAGTACCTCTGTCTTGTGTCCATTCCGTGGACCACAAACCGTACTCCTTACTAGAGATCAGGTGCACCCAGAGTTAATCAATGCATCCCGAATCACTCCATTGACATGCATGTGCTTCACTGGAAGGTCGGTTCTCATCCTACTCGGGGCCAGAATAGCGCTCATATCTCGCTTCTGTTTCCGTTTTCCAGACATTGTGACGTGATGTGTCCCTCTTTCTAGCATCGGTAGGATCGAATGCATGGTGTACAGTGCTGCCTCGATCATTTGAGCTGACAGTGCTTAGTAAGATGGTTGGCTCCAGAGCAATTGAAACACTGCAGTGAGTTTTCAGAGGGCTTCTGTAGAGGCACTTTTTCCATGTCTGACCTGTCGACAGCGGCTGCAACCCATTCATTCGCTGCGGGGGTGCCAACTCATGCAAATTAGTACTAACCGGATTTCCCATCCCATCATGCAGGTGCAGTGTCATTTGTGCATTGGACATGACAGTGACCGGCTTGTCATACATTGTTTACAGTGTGACTTTAATCTTGACTTGAAACACTGCAGAAGATTTGTGTAGAGGCACTTTTTCCGTGTCTGACCTGTCAACAGCGGCTGCAACCCATTCATTATTTACCACAGACCTTGCTCGACTGAGCATACTTTCTGTTGAGATCTGGTTGATATCAGCAGATGCACGTAGCAACTCCTGGGTATCGGCAGGCAGTCCAGCCATGAATGCATACTTCATCGTCTGGCTCAGGACTCCTCCGAACAGACTGGAGAGCTTTGTTAATGTAGCTTAGAATTCATCTACCGACTCGCCCGAGTGTAAGGTGCATCTTGCAAACTGCTTGTATGCCTCACATGAGTCAAGCGCAAAGGCCCTGTGCAGTGCATCTTTCACACATGTTACATTATTCTTCTCTGCATCTGACAGCTGTTGGTAGATGTCAAAAGCTCCTCCAGCTAGTCGCAAGGGGATGACCTGTTCGACTCTGTCAACCCCCGAGAGTTTGCAGATAAGGTCCACTCTCTCTAACCAGTCTACAATAGATGTTGTGCCGTCATATTCCGGTACTAATTTTAGGTTGAACCTTCCTTCAGTCATAATGAATCATAATGTCGAATCATAGCTTGAATCAGTTCTATTTGCAGTTCTTGCTGTCCCTTTCTTCCTGTTCTCGATTTGCATAACTGAGACGAACAGCACGAAATTTGTTTCACCAAGCAAATGGAAGAATGCCACCCACACACAAAAGTCCAACGTCTTTTATCACTGCGGGGTGCCAACTCATGCAAATGAGTACCAACCGGATTTCCCGTCCCATGACGCAGGCGCAGTGTCATTTGTGCATTGGACACGACAGTGACCAGCTCATCATATATTGTCTACAGTGTGACTTCAATCCACATAGGGAGGGAGTTGTTTGTTGGCTCTAAGGTGGAGTTGAAGGCGAATCGCTGGGCAGTTCCACCTTCTCAGTTTCCGTGCATGTGACCTTTTTGTTGTTGATTGCTCTTCATTATTACAGATTTTCCAGAAATCATGAGTTCCGACCAAAAGGCGATTCTATGCGTTCCCTGATTATTTCAGCATGCCTTCTTTGGGCTGTGGCTATTTCTCTCTTACAACGATTTTTAACATCTATAAATTTTTGCCTATTTGTATTTGACTTATGACGTATGAACCAGCAGAATGGGTGCTGTCTTTGTGCAATGGCAGCTCAAAGAATGTTCATTGCTTTAGTTACAGAGAACTAAAGACATTCAACCGTACATGTCTTATCAAAATCAACTTTCTACAGAGAATGGAGTTTTACTCATAAATGACAGGATTACAATCCCTGAATCAATGCGACTTTAAGTATTGGAAAAAATACATTATGGTCACCAAGGAAGCTATAAATGCAAGCTCAGAGTAAAAACTGGTGTTCTCTGAAATGACATAAATAACAATATTGACAAAGTAATACAGCAATACACTATATGTCAAGAACACCAGAAATCTTAAATTGCCGAATCCTTCATACTGCATGAGATCCCAGTACGACCATGCCAGGTGTTAGCCACTGATATCTTCAATTTGAACAGGCACAACTACCTCCTCATTGTGGATTACTGTGCAAAATACCTCTTTATTCACAAACTAAAGGAATTCTCCAGCAAGGAAGTTATCAGCCTGACTAAGCAAATCTTTGCTGAGCAAGGAATCATAAAAAGGCTTATCAGTGATAATAAGTCACATCTCAGCTCTCAGCGTTTCAGAGAATTTGCCGAAGAATGGGATTTTGAGCACATCACCTCTTTTCCCAGATTTCCCCAATTTAGCGGTGGCAGAACAACAGTGCATACAGAGCATCAAGGCAGCTATGAAGAAGGCTATGAAGAAGGCTATGAAGAAGGTGTGGGAACATGCCAACCGGATGCTAACGTCTCCAGCATAAAAGACAAAATAAAAAATCTTCGTTTGCACATGGCTCCACGCATCGCTTCCGTTTGGAAAAAGAAAAATAAGAAACCATAAAAAGAATTATGAACCAATGGCAGAGCTCCCCGCCGAAAATAAAGGCCTAAATTATCACAGCCGCTGGGAGCCGGTTTACGACTATAAAAGGAGGGGACCAGAAAGAAAAAGAAGGAGAGATTCGCCTAGCTGCGTCAGTGAACGCACGGACAGTCTTCCACCCGACCTAAAGAAATGAAGAAAAAAAAGAAAAGAAAAGGAGATTCGCCCAGCTGCGTCAGTGAACGCACAGACATTCTTCCACCCGACCTAAAGAGATGAAGAAGAAGAAGAAGAAGAAGAAGAAGAAGAAGAAGAAATAAGGCACCAGTGAACTGAAGCCAACTCCGCTCTCACGTTATGAGCCGAGACGCCTTCAACTCTAACAATGCCTATCTTACACAAACCAAAGAAGAAAAAGAAGAAAAACACAGGAGGCAAAAACGCCGCGCCGCTAGGTTGATAAATGTAGTCGTCGCTCTCCAGTTAAAAGCCTGACACATATCACCGAAGTAGCACGACCAGCCGCTCACTTCCCACCCCCGTCGTCTGAAAAGATAAGTACGCTTTGTTTAATTATACTACCCTACTCAAGTTCATTCCGTATCAATGCATACACGCGCTGGACTACTATTCTCAATTTTCCTACAACAATTATTTCTCTTCCCACGCGCGAACAAACAATAGTGACCCGAACTTGAGATATAAACACATTTCCTTTTCTTGCTACAACACCAGTCCTGCAACGAACATTGGCCACATACGCGCGGACATATTGTAACTAAAACGTTCATTTCTTTCAATAGCAAATAAACCACGTTTATCTTATCCATTAACTGAGCCTTTGTTTCCTTCAATTCCTCATTCGTTTCATTATTGTCTTGTAACGGTATTGGGGTATTTATATATCCTAGTCCCCTACAAAGGCTATGAAGAAGGCTATAATAGGCAACCAAGACACAGACATGAGTCTACTACTACTATCTACCCCAATGGATCATATCATTCCATCTTCAGAACTACTGTTCAATTGTAAGCTGGTTAGCAATCTTCCTACTAAATGCCTCAACAACAATACCTGGAAAGAAGAAATTCAGGATTGCCTACTCCAGAGACAGTTGTTACAAAAAAGGCAGCATGCAAAGGACCTCACATAAATACATGACAACTGGTATGAGTACAAGACCAGAATACAAGAAAGTGAACTCTAGAAGTTGTCAGACAATTCTGCACTGAAGCACGATCCTACATTGTTGAAACTACAACAAGACAGGTTCTTCACGGAAATCCCAAACATCTAAAGAAAGATGTCAGCATTGCAAATAAGACATATACATTTCTACATAAAACATCCCTACATCACAATAAGCTAAACATACACCCTACTGAAACATCCAACAATCACACCAGCATCAACACCCCATCCGAAGTAGCCCACAAAGCTTCAAATAAAAATCAATCCAGCAACCAGAACAACTATTAGATAGGGTTGTGTCATAAGACCTTCTCCAAAATATGAAAAGTTATATATGATAACTTTCATTAGTGAAGTATACGCAAACAAGTCATCTAGTGACAAAAGGATGTCATGACAGGAGTTACTTGCCCTTGAATAAAGCCGCTTCGGGGTTCACATGTGTTTTTAGGATTCATTCCTTGTAAGCTACACATGTCCTTGTGTTGTCGCTCATTACTTTACTAACAGTCAACACATGAATACATGTTAATATTTAGTTGTTTATAAAAATAAATGTTAATATTTAGTTGTTTATAAAAATAAATGTTAATATTTAGTTGTTTATAAAAATACATGCTAATATTTATTATCGAAAATTTGATACTCCTTCATTTTTGCTTGTTAACTTACTCATGTTAAGAACGGCTTCCAATTCATGAAATTTACTTTGTATTTTTTATCACTTCAAAATTGGATATTAAAATAAGAGTAGTCAGATTTTTTATTGTTCAAATCAGATTAAACATGAATTATTCGTTTATTTTATTGCGGACTATTATCCTCACCTTTTTAGTTGTTGTTTCACGACGTTTCGGCCAACTATTCCTCTGACCTTCGTCAGGTGGTAACCGTGATGGGATAGGAACTCCGAATCTCCTCACTGCATCCTCAACAATTACTGCCTTCCAGAGGAATAGTTGGTCAAAACGTCATGAAACAACAACTAAAAAGATGAGGCTAATAGTCCGCAATAAAATAAATGAATAAATAAAACTCATCTCAATAATGAATTCCAATTAAATAATATATTAATTATTCGGTTTATAATTTTGCACTAAACTCACACGTTTGTAAATCAATTCCAGTAAAATAACATTTCAACTGAGAAACCATTTTTTCATTTTTATTTTTTCTTATTCTGCAGAAACGGTGTCCTCCAGCACGAATTAGACATGCAAAAACGTACAGCTTCGGTATGTTTTTGTTTATTTGATCCAACATTGAATCCAATTAGTAATTTATTTGGAATGTCATATTCCAGTAAGAGTAATTTATTTGGAATGTCATATTCCAGTAAGAGTTTTTTTTTTATTTCCATAGTTATTTGTTTATATATTTGTGATATTAATTTAATATTTTTTTATCTTTTATTTGTTTGTTATGTAGTTACTGAAGTATTATTATTTAATATTTTTATGTTTTATTTATTTGATATTAGCAGGACCCATTAATTGGTATTGCCCGGTGGAAGCATGCGCCTAACCTCGTAAAAAATTAAAGTACAGTTGTTGTTGTTGTTGTTGTCGTTGTTGTTGTTGTTGTTGTTGTTATTGTCGTTGTTGTTATTGTTGCCCAACCCTCAACCTTCTCATGTTACGAACGGCTTTCGGAATAGACACTCCAATCAATCTCATGTTAAGTATTCCTTATGTTTAGAACGGCTTTAGGAATGGTCACACATAATATTCCCATGTTAAGAACGGCTTTCAGAATAGCCACCCTATTTTATGAGTGGGGAGGTTGTCAAAGGATTTGCCCCAAATTTAACTTTGATATTCGTTGACAGCATACCCACCTGCACAGACTATAACCCCCCACCAAAAAAAATTAAAGGAGAATGGTATGTCAGCAATAGAAAAGAGGGAGTAATATGGTGCGATGGCATTGAGTGTCATATTGGATATAGGATGTGTGACTGTGGAAGAGCAGCATGGCTAAGGAAGAAAAACGGTTACTCCCATATAAATGTTGCTGAACTGGATGTCACTATGAAAACGATCGATCTGGCCGTTACGTAATTGAGATCAAGACTCATTCAGCAACAGTAGCATCGTGGATCAGATCTGCAGTGACTGGTGATAGGAGAATTAAGACGAAATGTTGATCAAGCGAAGACTTGGGGCGCTTGATTAAGGCGTTCCATTTAAAGGTGGATGTCATGCTGGTCCCATCAGAAAAGAATAATATGCACCACTTTGATCGGGAGTGGACATTGTTCCTGGCAAGGGAAGTTAACCCAAAAATTATGAAGGCAGAAGTTAAGGGTGTAGTAGAAAATTGCAGGGAATGCCAGTCAATTAACCCCACCCCACAGACATGAGGCAGAAGAACTACATGTGGTGGAGGACTGGAAACGGTTGGCCATTGATATCACGCACTGTTAAGTGTTCAGACATTATGTCGAACAAAGATGGCGGTGAAGATTCAGTGCAGTCTCGATCTTGAGTGTTAAGTAATTTCCAGTAACAAAGCCGGCAGCAAATAATCAAATGCAGGTTCGTGACATAAACAACGGTGAACTGATTGAATCCAAAATTCGATAATTTTTATAGTAACTTTGGAAGCTTTTCATTGGTTGGTTATTATAACTTGTGATTATATAAACGATGGTCGAAATCATTGGTGTCATACCCCCATTAGGAGTCAAAAACATTTAACACCACAAACTGTATCTATCTGTGAACCAGGGAGATTTGCTATCTGGAGAGGGATTAAGTCGGAAAGTGGGAGATTAGAAAAGTTGTTGAGGAAGTATTTTTGGAGAGAGGTCCAGTTGCAGAGTTGTTGATGGACAATGGTCCTGCTTTTCAGTCGGAAGTTTTCAAGAAGGTGTGTGACAAGTGGGGTGTTTAGCAATTTTTTACAGCAGCATATTGACCAAGTGGCAATGGAATAGTAGAAAACCATCATCATACTATCACGGCTGTTGCAGAGAAAAACTACATCTCACCCATGGAGACAGTATTCTGGTACAGCATGGCAAAAATGAAACAGCAATACCTCATAGGGTCATCTTTACTTATGAGTGGTTGCATCCTTACAACAAAACTGCAGGAGTTGAGGGTGAAGAAGCTACCATCGAAGTGGGTGAGAAGGTGTGGGTGAAGCCTCCCAATGCGCTGTGTACTATTCACTGGGGAAAGGGTAGTAGTAACGGGGATTCAGTCAAAGAATAATGTGATTGTAGATGGCGTTCCCCGACATATCTTAGATCTGCATCGTGTTTCCCTGCCAGTGGACAATAATGGTTGTGAGGAGGAGAAGGTCGAGATCTGTCAGGAAGCAAATGATGTGCCCAAACTCGACGTGGACTCACACTGTGTTTCCTTACAGTCGGATTGAAATGACTGTAACGAAGCTGAGAATGTCATCACCCAAGAAGTCGTCCAAAAGCCTCAGCCTGAGAGGAGGAGGCCTGCTTGGATGAAGGACTACAAAGTGTTTTAGTGATCTCAGAGAACAGGGGGTGGGGGCGTGGGTTGTATCTGCAAACAAAATGAAGGGCTTAACTGTGTTGATCTATATGACAGAAGAGAGACAAAATGGCCGACTAATTTATGCACTTGGAGTGCATGATGGGAAAGACAGTTTGTTTGTTTTTTTTAAGTAGGACATAAAAAAGAGTGAACAGGTCATTAAGGCAGATTCGAGAAATGAAAAAGCTGTGCGCTTGTGTTGGGTGAACGCTTTAAACTAGCCTACTGCTCCATAGAGCACGATTTATAAACTATAGTTTGTGTTATTCTATGTATGAATTTTGGATTCAATCAGTTCACCGTTGTTTTTGTTTTCCTTTTTATGAACTATATTTTACGTTATTCCATTTATGAACTATTGTTTCAGTCATTCCATTAATTAACTATAGTGTCGGTTATTCTATTTACTAACTATAGTTTGTGTTATTCCATTAATAAAATATAATTTGTGTTATTCCATTTTCGTTTGTGTTATTCTATTTCTGAACTGTATCTTTCATTTATTAACAATAATTGATTTTATTCCATTTATGAACTATGGTTTATGAACTGTAGTTATTCCGTTTATGTGAATTACAGTTTGTGTTACTCTATTTCTGTGAATTATAGTTCTGATTATTCCATTTCAAAACTACAGATTCGGTTATTCCAATTATGAACTATAGTTTGTGTTATTCTATTTATGAACTATAGTTTTTATTATTTCAGTTATCAACTATATGAACTATAGTTTGTGTTATGCTATTTATGAATTGGCATTTGTTTTAATCCAATTATTAACTATAGTTTATGTTCTTCTAATTATATACTATAGTTTCAGGTGTACCACTTATGAACTGAAGTATGTGTCATTCAATTTATTTACTATAGTTTCAATTATTCAATTTATGAAATATAGATTGTGTTAATCTATTTTTAACTATAGTTTATGTTATTCCAATTATGAACTATAGTTTGTGTTGTTCCATTTAAAAACCATTATTTCTATTATTTCTTAATGAATAAGAATGTTTGTTATTCCATTTTTAACTATGTTTTCGCTTAATCCATTTTTGAACTATAGTTAGTTGTTTTTCGATTTATGAACTATAGTTTGTGTTATTACATTTACGAACTATAGTTTCTGTAATTCCATTAGTAGACTATAATTGGTGTTATTTCATTTACGAACTATAGTTAATATTAATCAATTTATGAACGATAGTTTAGGTTATCCAATTTCTAAATTTAGTTGCTGTTATTCCATTTATGCATTATCGTTTTGGTTATTCAAGTTATAACCAATACTTTCTTTTATTCCCTAAAAATATAAGTTTCGGTTATACAATTAATGAACAATAGTTTGTGTCAATCCATTTGTAAACAATAGTTTTATTTCTTTTTATGAAATACTTTGTGTTATTCTATTTATGATCTGTAGATTGTGTTATTAAAATTATTAGCTTTTTTATAAATTATAGTTTGTGTTTGTGTCATTATAGTTATGAATCATAGTTTGTGTTATAAAAATTCTGAACCATAGTTTGTTTTATTCCATTTAAATACTATAGTTTTTGTTATTCTATTTATGAACCATAGTTTGCGTTACTGAATTTATTAACTATCGTTTGCGTTATTCAATTTATTAGTATTATAGTTTGGGTCATTCTCTGTGTTAACTATAGTTTGTGTTATTCTATTTGTGAAAAATAGTTTGTGTTATTCAATTTGTGAACTACAGTATATTTATTTTTTTGCATTAAGTATAGCTTGTATTATTTTATTATGGACCATAGATTGTGTTATTCCATTTATGAAATATAGTTTATAGTATTCCATGTATGCACTATAGTTTAAGTCATTCTATTTATTAACTATAGTTTGTGTTATTCCATTTCTTAACTATAGTTAGTGTTATTGCATTCATTAACTATAGTTTGTGTTATTTCATTTATTAACTATAGTTTGTGTTATTCCATTTCTTAACTATAGTTTGTGTTATTCCATTTCTTAACTATAGTTTGTGTTATTCCATTTCTTAACTATAGTTTGTGTTATTCCATTTCTTAACTATAGTTTTTGTTATTACATTTATTAATCATAGTTTGTGTTATTTCATTTATTAACTATAGTTAGTGTTATTTCATTTATTAACAATAGTTTGTGTCATTCCATTTAGTAACTTTAGTTTGTGTTATTCCATTTATTAATTATAGTTTGTGTTATTCCATTTATGAAATATGAATTGTGTAATTCAGTCTATTAACTGAATTATTGTTTGTATTACTGTTATTATTAACTGAATTATTATTTGTATTATTCAATTTATAAAATATAGCTTCTGCTATTTCATTTTTTTCTATAGTTTTTGTTATTCAATTTATTAACTATAGTTTGTGTTATTCCATTTATTAACTATAGTTTGTGTTATTCAATTTATTAACTATAGTTTGTGTTATTCCATTTATTAACTATAGTTTTTGTTATTCAATTTATTAACTATAGTTTTTGTTATTCAATTTATTAACTATAGTTTGTGTTATTCCATTTATTAACTATAGTTTGTTTCATTTCATTTATTAACTATAGTTTGTGTTATTCCATTTATTAACTATAGTTTGCGTTATTCCATTTATTAACTATAGTTTGTGTTATTCCATTTATTAACTATAGTTTGTGTTATTCCATTTATTAACTATAGTTTGCGTTATTCCATTTATAAACCATTGTTTGTGTTATTCAGTTTATTAACTATAGTTTGTGTTATTCCATTTATTAACTATAGTTTTTGTTATTTCATTTATTAACCATAGTTTGTGTTATTCCATTTATTAACTATATTTTATGTTATTCCATTTATTAACTATAGTTTGTGTTATTCCATTTATTAACTATAGTTTGTGTTATTCCATTTATTAACTATAGTTTGTGTTATTCCATTTATTAACTATAGTTTGTGTTATTCCATTTATTAACTATAGTTTGTGTTATTTCATTTATTTACTATAGTTTTTGTTATTTCATTTATTAACCATAGTTTGTGTTATTCCATTTATTAACTATAGTTTGTGTTATTCCATTTATTAACTATAGTTTTTGTTATTTCATTTATTAACCATAGTTTGTGTTATTCCATTTATTAACTATAGTTTGTGTTATTCCATTTATTAACTATAGTTTGTGTTATTTCATTTATTAACCATAGTTTGTGTTATTCCATTTATTAACTATAGTTTGTGTTATTCCATTTATTAACTATAGTTTTTGTTATTTCATTTATTAACCATAGTTTGTGTTATTCCATTTATTAACTATAGTTTGTGTTATTCCATTTATTAACTATAGTTTTTGTTATTTCATTTATTAACCATAGTTTGTGTTATTCCATTTATTAACTATAGTTTGTGTTATTCCATTTATTAACTATAGTTTTTGTTATTTCATTTATTAACCATAGTTTGTGTTATTCCATTTATTAACTATAGTTTGTGTTATTCCATTTATTAACTATAGTTTGTGTTATTTCATTTATTAACTATAGTTTGTGTCATTTCATTTATTAACTATAGTTTGTGTCATTTCATTTATTAACTATAGTTTGCGTTATTCCATTTATAAACCATAGTTTGTGTTATTCAGTTTATTAACTATAGTTTGTGTCATTCCATTTATTAACTATAGTTTGTGTTATTATTACGGAGTGTTAAATTCCAATTGTGTGCACTTTGTTTTAGTCCATATAACGATTTATATAATTTCCACATCCAATTTTTATTTTTCATTTTAAATTCCTCTGGAGGGTAAATGTAGATTTCACAGTCAATCGGGGCATTTAAATAAGCATTTTTTACATCCATTTGATGTATTTTTAAATCGTATTGCGTGGCAAGTTGTAATAAAATTCTAATTGTCGTTTAATTTGTCGTTGGTGAAAATGTTGCACAATATTCCACTCCAGGAATTTGTGAGAAACCTTTCGCTACAAATCTTGCTTTAAAAGTTTCACTGCCAGAAGCTGTGAGTTTTTTTGGAAAAAGCCCAGCGTGAAAAAATTATATTTTTATCTGTTGGTTTTGCCACTATTTCGTATGTGTTATTTTCAGATAAAGCTTTCAATTCGGATACCATAGCTTGTTCCCATTCTTGGTGGTTTTGTGAATTAATCGCCTCATTATAACTTTCCGGTGCGCTGTTCAACGAATAACAGTACTCCACGGCGAAATTTTGTATCTTTTCAATTTGTAAGAAGTCTGGCCTTTTTCGCTCCCTTATTGGGTATCGACGTGTCTGGTTACTGTTTTCGTCAGAAGTACTGTAATTGTCGCCGTTATTAATATTTTCATTGTGATCAATTAAGATGCTAGGCAATATTTCACGTTTTTCATTCATTGGATCACCATTTTTTAAATTTAATGTATCATTGAATTTTATACATCTAACCCTTTTTATGGCATTTTTAGCTGCAAAGTAGATTAAGTATGCCGGACTATATTTATCGTAACCTACGAAAGTACCTTTTTCGCTTTTAGTATTTAGTTTACTAGTGTTTTCTATAAATGCAAAACAATCAGAACCAAATAGATGCATTCTATTCATTTTAGGTTTTATACCGCAAAATGCTTCATACAGCGTTTTTCCTAGCCTCTTATTGAATGATCTATTTCTGATATATGCTGCTGCCATTAACGCGTATGTCCATAAACTTTGCGCTAATTTCGATTCGATAAGTTGGCATCTTGTCATCTCAAAAAGGGTTCGCCATGCCTTTTCAGCTGTGCCATTTTGGAAGGGGGAATATGGCACCGATTTCTCGTGTTTAATACGGTGGTTAATTAATAGAAGCTCAAAGTCTTTACCAGTAAATTCAGTCCCATTGTCTGAGCGAATACATTTAACTGAACCGTACGGGGCAACATCAGCTAAATATTTCTTAGTAGCGAGGATAGTGTCGGATTTGTTTTTTAGAAAGTAAACCATAATTAAACCGGAAAAATCATCAATAAAGTTCAAAACGTATCTTAGATTATTTCCCCCCATCGGGCTGATCTGACCTGCTAAGTCATAATGCACAAGTGAGAGAATTTTCGTAGCTTTTTTGTCTGGTGTTCGGCTTATATCTTTTGTCATTTTCCCCTGTGCATACACATCACAATTTGGGAGATCGTCCGAAGGTATTATTTTCATGCCTTCGGCTACATTTGGTAATTTTTTAATATCAGCTCTATTGCAGTGTCCTAGAATTTTATGCCAGGTTTCCAAGTCGTGACAGGCAGTTTTTGACGGAACCATACTTTTTAAATAGTATAGTCGGCCATTTTCTTTAATGTCAAATACAGTTCCATTGGGGTATGTCAATTTCGATGTATTTTGGCCAAAGTGTATATTCGCGCCTTGTTTAATTGCAGCCTGCACGGAAAAATATCTTGCTTAAATGTAGGTATGAACAGAACATTCTTTAGAATACAGTTACAGATTTCGCCTTTATTATTTTTTAGGTATATTTCAGCATCGCCTCTTTTCAAGACTATATCATTTATTTGACTATCGTCGGCAAGTTCGACAAAATGACTTTGAGGATTAAAGTTTGAATCAAAATTAATAAAATCAGATTCCTTGGTGATAACGTGCGCTGTAGCACCACGGTCTACAAGGAGGTTTTTACCGTTTGAGGTATTGTCAAAGTTACATGTGAATAGAAATGTATGTTTTTCCTCAAAGTTCTCAACATTTTTTACGGAGTCCATTTTAGAGCTTTTATATCGACATTGGAAACTTTTGTGGTTGGGTCGTCCACAATTATAGCAGATAATTTTATTCTTTTTCTTGGGAAAATTACTTTTGAAGAATACGTTGCGGCGAGTTGCGTAAATTCGTGGTGTCTGCTTTCGAGAAGCATTTTTGAACTTCATAATATTGCTGGAGTTATTATTGTCCACGTGCATACGATTAGTCTCTTCGTAACTGCGCAATGCCACTTTAAATTCGCTGAAATTTAGTGGTTTGTCTTTCTGAGTTATGACAGTTGTAAATGGTTTAAAATCGGCTGGACGTCCCTTGAGGGTCATTGATATCAACAAGCTATCCCTTATTATTTCACTTAAGAGTTTTAAGGCATTGGCGGTTGTTTCTGCCCTTATGACGTAATCGGTGATCGTTTCATCCTCGTTACGTTTCAAAGAGGTTAATTCTGTATATAGGGATATTATTTTCGGTTTCCCTTTTGATAAATAATGTTCTCGTAATATGTTCAATGCTTTCCTCCCATCGTCCAATGCGTCTCTTATAATCAGAGACAGACGTCTATCGTCTAAATATTGAATCAGTTCTACAAAAACAGTCGCGTTTTTTTTTTTCGATAAATTCGGGGTCGTTTGGATTCTCTGTTGTAGATTGTATGACTTTTTGTAGTTTTCGAATCCTTAGATATCCCAGAATTTTTACCTGCCACAATTCGAATTTAGATTCCGATCCGTCAAAGAAAAGACGGTGGCTGGGTGCATAACATGTTAAGTTTTGAGACATTTGTGTTGAACAAAGATGGCGGCTTAGTTCAGATCAATAACCAAGATGATGGCGTAGTTCAGATCAGTAACCAAGATGGCGGCGTAGTTCAGATCAGTAACCAAGATGGCGGCGAAGAATTAAATGCGGTCCGTGACGTAGCAAATGGCGAACTGACTGAATCCAAAATTCGACGATTTTTTATAATAATTTTGCGACGTTTTGATTGGTTATTTAGCACAGCCGTTGGTTATAAAAATGATTGGCGAATCCATTCGTCTAATACCCCATCAGAAGTCAAAAACTTTTTACAATTCCATTACTAACTATAGTTTTAGTTATTTAATTTATAAACTATAGTTTTAGTTATTCAATTTATAAACTATAGTTTGTGTTATTCCATTTATAAACTATAGTTTGTGTTATTCCATTTATTAACTATAGTTTGTTTTATTTTATTATTAACTATAGTTTGTGTTATTTTATTTATTAACTATAGTTTGTATTATTTAATTTATTAACTATAGTTCGTGTTATTTTATTTATTAACTATAGTGTGTGTTATTCCATTTATTAACTATAGTTTGTGTTATTTCATTTATTAACTATAGTTTGTGTTATTTCATTTATTAACTATAGATCTTGTTATTTCATTTATTAACTATAGTTTGTGTTATTTCATTTATTAACTATAGTTTGTGTTATTCCATTTATTAACTATAGATCTTGTCATTTCATTTATTAACTATAGTTTGTGTTATTTCATTTATAAACTATAGTTTGTATTATTTCATTAATAAACTATAGTTTGTATTATTCCATTTATTAACTATAGTTTTTGTCATTCCATTTATAAAATATAGTTTGTGCTATTCCATTAATTAACTATAGTTTGTGTTATTTCATTTATTAACTATAGTTTGTGTTATTTCATTTATCAACTATAGTTTTTGTTATTTAATGTATTAACTATAGTTTTAGTTATTCAATTTATAAACTATAGTTTTTGTCATTCAATATATAAACTATAGTTTGTGTTATTCCATTTATTAACTATAGTTTGTGTTATTCCATTTATTAACTATAGTTTGTGTAATTTAATTAATTAACTATGGTTTGTGCTATTTCATTTATTAACTATAGTTCACGGTATTTAATTTATTAACTATAGTTTGTGTTATTCCATTTATTAACTATAGTTTGTGTCATTCCATTTATTAACTATAGTTTGTGTTATTTCATTTATTAACTATAGTTTGTGTTATTTCATTTATACTATAGTTTGTGTTATTTCATTTATTAACTATAGTTTGTTATTTCATTTATTAACTATAGTTTGATATTTCATTATTAACTATAGTTTTTGTTATTTCATTTATTAACTATAGTTTGTGTTTTAATTTTTATTTTATTTCGGACTATTAGTCTCATCTTATCTTTTTATTGGTGCACAACGTTTCGGCCAACTTCCTCTGGCCTTCGTCAGGTGGTAACCGCGACGGATAGGAACTTCGAATCTCCTAACTGCATTCTCAGCCATCACTGCCATCCGTAGTTGTTGTCGTCTCACCACATTTTTGACCAATTACCTCTGGCACGCTTTGGGTGGGATTGAAACCGCTATCTTCAGACAATGCTCATCTGGAACCGTAGAGATTCAACGTCTCTATCAACTGCGCCACGGGCCCCGAAGGGCGATCAAGGTTGGATTGTTTGGTCTTATAAATCCACATTTATTTATTATCTGATCTTCCATAGTCGGGTCCGTACCGATTGGTATATATATATTATTCCTTAATTGGAATTTTTTTATTTTTTTATTGTTTTTATTTTATTTTATTTTTTTTTTTTTTAGATGCTCATCTCAAAAATAAAAAAAAAAATTAAAAAAATAAAAAATTTCAATTAAGGAATAATATATATATAGTTTGTGTTATTTCATTTATTAACTATAGTGTTTGTTATTTCATTTATTAACTATAGTTTTTGTTATTTCATTTATTAACTATAGTTTGTGTTATTTCATTTATTAACTATAGTTTGTTATTTCATTTATAAACTATAGTTTGTGTTATTTCTTTTATTAACTATAGTTAGTTATTTCATTTATTAACTATAGTTTGTGTTATTTCATTTATTAACTATATTTTGTGTTATTTCATTTATTAACTATAGTTTGTGTTATTTCATTTATTAACTATAGTTTGTGTTATTTCTTTTATTAACTATAGTTTGTTATTTCATTTATTAACTATATTTTGTGTTATTCCATTTATTAACTATATTTTGTGTTATTTCATTTATTAACTATAGTTTGTGTTATTCCATTTATTAACTATATTTTGTGTTATTTCATTTATTAACTATAGTTTGTGTCATTCCATTTATTAACTATAGTTTGTGTTATTTCATTTATTAACTATATTTTGTGTTATTCCATTTATTAACTATAGTTTGTGTTATTTCATTTATTTACTATATTTTGTGTTATTCCATTTATTAACTATAGTTTGTGTTATTTCATTTATTAACTATAGTTTGTGTTATTCCATTTATTAACTATATTTTGTGTTATTCAATTTATTAACTATAGTTTGTGTTATTTCATTTATTAACTATAGTTTGTGTTATTTCATTTATTAACTATAGTTTGTGTCATTTCATTTATTAACTATATTTTGTGTCATTTCATTTATTAACTATAGTTTATGTTATTTCATTTATTAAGTATAGTTTTTTTAATTCCATTTATTAAGTATAGTTTGTGTTATTTCATTTACTAACTATATTTTGTGTCATTTCATTTATTAACTGTATTTTGTGTCATTTCATTTACTAACTATATTTTGTGTTATTTCATTTATTTACTATAGTTTGTGTTATTTCAATAATTAACTATAGTTTGTGTTATTCCATTTATTAACTATAGTTTGTATTATTTTATTTATTTACAATAGTTAGTGTTATTTCATTTATTAACTATAGTTTGTGTTATACCATTTATTAACTATAGTTTGTGTTATTTCATTTATTACCTACAGTTTGTGTTATTTCATTTATTAACTATAGTTTGTGTTATTCCATTTATTAACTACAGTTGGTGTCATTTCATTTATTAACTATAGTTTGTGTGTTTTATTTAGTAACTATAGTTTGTGTTATTCCATTTATTTACTATATTTTGTGTTATTCCATTTATTAACTATAGTTTTTGTTATTTCATTTATGAAATATTGTTTGAATTATTTCATTTATTAGCTATAGTTTGTATTATTCTATTTATTAACTATATTTTGTGTTATTTCATTTATTAACTATATTTTGTGTTATTTCATTCATTAACAATAGTTTGTGTGATTTCATTTATGAAATATAGTTTGTATTATTTCATTTATTAAGTATAGTTTGTGTTATTCCATTTATTAACTATATTTTGTGTTATTTCATTTATTAACTATAGTTTGTGTTATTCCATTTATTAACTATATTTTGTGTTATTTCATTTATTAACTATATGTTGTGTTATTTCATTTATTAACTATATTTTGTGTTATTTCATTTATGAAATATAGTTTGTATTATTTCATTTATTAAGTATAGTTTGTATTATTCCATTTATTAACTATATTTTGTGTTATTCCATTTATTAACTATATTTTGTGTTATTCCATTTATTAACTATATTTTGTGTTATTTCATTTATTAACTATATTTTGTGTTATTTCATTTATTAACTATAGTTTATGTTATTTCATTTATTAACTATATTTTGTGTTATTCCATTTATTAACTATATTTTGTGTTATTCCATTTATTAACCATAGTTTTTGTTATTTCATTTATTAACTATATTTTGTGTTATTCCATTTATTAACTATATTTTGTGTTATTTCATTTATTAACTATATTTTGTATTATTTCATTTATTAACTATATTTTGTATTATTTCATTTATTAACTATATTTTGTATTATTCCATTTATTAACTATATTTTGTGTTATTTCATTTATTAACTATATTTTGTGTTATTTCATTTATTAACTATATTTTGTATTATTCCATTTATTAACTATATTTTGTATTATTTCATTTATTAACTATATTTTGTATTATTTCATTTATTAACTATATTTTGTATTATTTCATTTATTAACTATATTTTGTGTTATTTCATTTATTAACTATAGTTTGTATTATTCCATTTATTAACTATATTTTGTGTTATTCCATTTATTAACTATATTTTGTGTTATTTCATTTATTAACTATGGTTTGTGTTATTTCATTAATGAAATATAGTTTGTATTATATCATTTATTAACTATAGTGTGTGTTTTTCCATTTATGAAATATATTTTGTGTTGTTCTCTTCATGAACACATGTCCTCCATGTCCTCTATAAATGAAAATAGCTTATGTTTGAAACAGAATGGAAAATATCAGCACAGATTACAAATGTAATTTCATTGATTTTTTGCTATTACTTATGCGTGTAGCATATCCTCTGTCGACCAAGGCAAGGGTTGTCACGGTGTGATAATATATAGAAGTGAAAGCTGATGGTAGAGGGCTTGGAAAGGAATTAAATGGAATGATACACTTGATGTGTCGTGTGAGTTTTAAAGACAATTTAGATTTGATCAGCGCAGAGGAAAAAATCTGGTCAGTATAGGGCGATATGTGTAAAATAGGTGACTTTGATGAGAAGGCAATGTTGAAAGAATGGTGGTTGGATATTAGATGCAGAACAGTCGAGATAGTAGGATCAGTTACCAGGAAAATATCAGAGAAAATAATAAGGTTGGATTTAGGGGAAAATAAGGAAAAATGAAAGATTTTTGATGTAGGAGGCAACTCGAGAATAAGGGTTAATCAATGGCACCATATCGTTGTAATCGTTCCTAGTGTAAATGTGGTAAATTGGATTACTTACGGAAATGTGGTAAATCGGATTACTTACGGAAATGTGGTAAATTGGATTACTTACGGAGACGGCTCATAAAGAACTTGTTTATGTTGGGCTTGAAGACGAACAAATTATAGTCAGCTGGAAAGCAGGCAAACGGAACAGAGTTCCACAAGCATGCAGTTCTAAAAAAGAAACTTTGTTCATGGAATCTATGTTTAGGTTTTGGCACAAATAAATAGTGGAAGAAATTATTAATAATGGTTTCAGCTAGATGGATGCTTTTTGTGAAAGTTTGGCAATGGGGAACCATAGATTAGAGCTCAGACGAGCACTTGCCATGAAAATAAAGATAAAGCAGAGACAAGCTCACAACGTCTCTTCTGTGCGAAAGAGGTTGTAGGGAAGGGAAAAGAGTATCCTCCACTAGGCTACAAATTATATTTTTAATTCGGTCAAGGCAGGATAAGCTGCTTCTTGCAGCTTCTGCCCAGATGTAGCAACAGTACTCCATTCTTGAATGTACCTGGCTCTTATTTAGGTAGAGAATTGCAAAAGCAGTGAGATATCTACTGGAGCGGTAGAAGGATCCCACTATTTTTCCAGCGACCTTGGCAACAGATTTGATACATTATTTCAGATCAAGAGTAAAGGCCAGATCCAGAAGCTTGTCAAAACATGGAGTCTTCCCAAGGCGAGAGCCATTCATTACATTTGATTCCAGACTGAGATCAGAGCGTTGATGATGGAAAGATAGAAACTCGATTTTACATGCATTAAAATTAACCAGCCATCTCTTTCCCCATTGTACTAGGTCATTCACAGCCTTCGATGTGTTGCCATAGTGTGGTCATCATAAATGTCTATGAATGATCTAAAGATGTGATTTCGGACATCATTGAAGAGAGTTGGGCCCAGGATGGAGCTATACCTACAAGTAACCATTCTGTCATGTCTGATGCTATAGAGGACACATTCTTCTTAAACATAGAATGCAGAGGTAGATCTGATATAAATGTATGGAGCTTATCAATATACTGTACAGTGGATAAATACGTCTGATGATTCAAGTGGTTGGAAAATCCCAGTGGAGACAGAACGGAAGATGAACATAGCTCAGGGCAAATTGTGAGAAAAGGGTCTAGGAGACTAGCATACTGACCATCAGTGTCGGACACATGAGTGGATTAATGAACAATCTGAGTTGGGTCATAAGTAATGGATAAATCATGAAAAAACTTCCCCTCACCATCTGTCTTGTTTGAGCGAGCAAACCATTCCACATTGTGAGCATTGAAGTCTTCACAGACGTGAATGTTAGCCAAAGGATGAGCAGATAGGATTTGGTCAATTTTCTCAGATATATATATGCTCTTAAAGATAGTAACTCTGCTGTTGTGTGGGTGATAGAGGGCAAATATAAATGCAGTGGTGTGAGCAAGTGCAACCTGGAAGCATATATAAAGTAATTAAGGGTCTTCTCTGGAGATGTCACTACCACATGGAAAGCCATCTTTAATGCAGGCGCATATTCCATATCCATGGCGATCTTGGGGGTCAGATTTTGATGTTGTTAGAGTATCCTTTAATTGCGAACTCATCTAGGGGAATATTCAGTCCGATGCCAGTTTCGCTTGGGAATAATAGGTCTGATTTAGTTTCCTGTAATTGAGTTTCAACCTCTATAAGATTGGAACATAGACTCCTGATGTTCAAGGAGACATTGTAGTGGGGTTCTACATTGGAAGTTGAAGTTCTGGGTTTTATCGTGTGTTTTTTCTGAAGACTTTTCATGATGGAGTTTTGGGATTTGTGGAATAGGTCGACAGACTTGGTTAGAGCAGGGCAAAGAGGGAAATTAAGGGAGAAAAAGAAACAAACAAATATTTTTTGTTGTCCTGATTGTCATATGAGGTCATCTTTTCCTCTTAAAATATGAAGAAATTACAATTGCTTACACAAAATAACATAATTAACTAAATACAATACAAAAATAAATATTAATAATAGATAAATTAAAATATTATTTTTTATTAGTTCCAGAAGGTTCCAAAAAACTAAGTGTTCTGTATTATTGATTCTGGTAATTACTCCAGCAATTACTATAAATAGAAGACTATTCGTTTGTAAAAACCAGTTATTGATTCGTACACTAAATGAAAGGTACGCAAACTTGGGGGCGACCTTCTAGCTAAAATCAATCAACTCCGGCCACTAACGAGAACTGAAATAAACCTTGGTCGTAAATAAGCATATTGGACATCAAGCTAAATAAAACGACTCTTCAAACAAACCACAACGGACAACATCTTGGCAAATATAGAATTTCCTGAATTTTGATATTAACCAGAGTAAATATATCTGTGAATGTTATTTAAATATTTTTAATTTGTGGTAATTTTTTTTATCTCCCCTAAATCATTTTGTTTACTGTAAAATCGTTTTCGCTACTTTTACTTACTTATTTACAATAAATTTAACTCCATTCTCTGTTTTCTTGTCACTCTTATTTTATTAATAATATATATGTTGCAGTGATTACCTCTAGATACATAAAAACGTAACAATGAAAAGGTAAAGCCGTAAGAATTACCCACTAATATGGCATTGAGAAGCCCCGACAGAAACTACTGCATGGTCCAGAATCCATTCACCAAATGGCAATACAGCAGCCTCAGTACTTTGAACCTACTGATAGGAGAACTTCCTTAGTGATTAATCCAAGGTTCGGGTCCCTGACTATCAGGTGGATAATGTCAGCTCAGTTAAAACGTTTACCTCCAGCACTCTTATTAGTGACATGGTTACAAGGATAGACATAGAAACAGAAAATTTACGATATCTCAGGCTCACGCAAAAATACTGCCGACCTAGAATACAGCTTTTTCTTTTCCCTTTATTAGAAAAATCACTAGTTCCAAACGAGGACTGAGAGACAAATTAGGAGAAGTGAGAGTTATGGAAGCTGCCGAGAGCGCATCCACAATGCATTGTCTACTCTCCATTAAAAACAAAATAATAATAATAATAATAATAATAATAATAATAATAATAATAATAATAATAATAATAGTATATAAGTTCGACATGTTATGAGGAAAGTATGATGATAGGGTCTCCTTCTACATAACTGAAATAAAGAAAGAACTCAGCAAAGTTTATATATGTAATTTTTACAGCAAGTCAGCTGTTTTCCTGGAGTCATTTCTGATTTGATTTAAATGGAATTTGTCTACCACATTTGCACACATATTCGAGGCAGCATTTTATTAGCATGACTATTTGAAAAATCTCCTAAAGAATAACGTAGACAGTTTTTTTTGTTTTTATTTTGTTTTTATTTTGTTTTTGCAAAAGAACGCATGAACGGACATTCGATTCAAAATTGGAGAATGCGTTTATTTTGAGGAAAATAGCAAGTGAATCACAAACCGGAAATTGATAACAACAAATTCTAATAATAGATTTGTTAAAGATAGGCTAGTTTGAAAGTCATTTTCTAAAAGTCATCTAACACGTGTTACAATGTAAAAAGAACATTCGATTGATGATGATGATGTTGATGACGATGACGATGATGATGATGATGATGATGATGATCCAAAACAAAATGATTCATATTGTAAAGTCAATTCGGCATGAAAACAGAGCACTTTTTTTTTTTACTTTTTTTAGAACTTGAATCAATGCATCTGTTCTTTAGAGCAAAGAATTATGGATTTAGAAATAAAGGTAATTTCTTTTTCTGTTATCATTTTTCACACACTTTTTAATTGTGTTTTTACACATTTTTATTGTATTCTTACACATTTTTGTATTTTTCACGTTTTTTGTGTATTTTTACATAATTTTATTGTGTTTTTACACATTTTTAAATTGTATTTTTACACATTTTTTAACTGTATTTTTACACATTTTTTAATTGTATTTTTACACATTTTTATTGTAGTTTTACGCATTTTTTTTTACACATTTTTAATTATTTTCACACATCTGTTTAGTATTTTCACATATATTTCATACTTTCCTTAGTATTTTCACCGATATTTTCAATATTTTACGTATATCTCAAGTTAGAAAGTTTTAAAAAGAAAATTATCATAGCAAAAGAAGGAAAATAAGAAAGAAAACGTCTCATGGAAATAGTGAAGGGTTTCTTTCTCAGTTTCGTTTAAACAATGAGATTTGTTATTTGGTTTCTTTCTAAACATTTGAAATGAATTCTTTTGGCAGTTCACTCACTTTTGAGTAATGGAACAACTACACATTGATTTTAATTATGAATGGAAAATCTCTTTTCAAACATAACGGCTCATTGAACAGCTGCTTAGTCCTAGTATTTGTAGAATACAGAACAATAAATGGATTCAATTATTTTCATGACACAACACTAGTCTGTCGGCAGCTACATTTTCAAGGTAGTAACTAATCACGCTTGTCAGTGGAGTGTTTACTTACAGTACTGGTGTGGTCCGGAAGATTCATTAAGGAAAACACAGACACAGAGTTAGAAAAGGTAATTTGTATTGAAATAAAACAGAATATAGATATAGCAACATACACCCAAGATGGCACTCTACAAGAGTCAGTACCTTTCGATCTATTTATACAGTTCGGAAGAGTTCATCTCCTGTGCATGGGTGAGCCCCTACTACAAGTACCTAACATTACCAAACAGTAACCTATCTAAGTATTAACTATGATAAATGTTGCTTAATTAGTATTTCGATGTGATTTGACCATAAGACATTATTATTACTTATATATATTCATGTTAAGCATGTGAAATCGCCATAGGGGCATCTGACATTTTTATTTATCCAGAATAGTTAACCAGTTGCAACAGAAAATGGAAACATTAAAAATACGACAAAAATGACATTTCTGAATTTTGGAGATGAGGATCGGTTATAATTCGTATTATTTGGATTCATCGAAGCACTGTTCTCACCTTGAGTGTCATTTTCACAACGTTTCGATCGATGTAACCTCCGACCTTCTCAAGGTGTATCTTGTCGAACTTGGGAAGAAGAACCGCGGAGAGTAAGGTGACTCAAAAAAGCAGTGCATATGCTGGGAAACAATCAATTACTAAGTAGACCTAGTAATGCGAGATGGAGACCATTAAGTATAAATAAGAGATAATAAATACAGCAATAAATAAAACAATAATATATATATATATATATATATATATATATATATATATATATATATATATATATATATATATATATAGGGGAAGGTGGGGTAAGTTGAGCCAATTTTCCATTTTGGCTGTTCAGAACCCAAACGACTAATTATTTTGCAAAGATGAGTGTATTATTTTCAATTCTTTTATTTGGGAACATTGTGAAACAAGTTGCAGTCTTCTGCTAGTACACCTAAACCGACCATGAGCTTTACAAAAATGCATATCAAATGGCTCAAGTTGCCCTGACCATGGGGCAAGTTGATCCAACCTCTGGGGTAAGTTGTGCCACGCAAAAATGTGTTGCAAATGAAGAAAGAACAAGCCCCAAATTGTTGCTGTGGTTATAAAACAAATTATAATCATGAAGTAGAAATGTTAATTACAGCGAATGAACCAGCACAAAATTTGAAACATGTATCTGAAAGTAAGTTAATGAAGTTGCCACTGTGACAAGTCGCAGCTAAACACGAGCTGGCCAGAACAACGGACAGAACTGCCAACACTATTTGGCTGTGGCAGCTTGTAAACAACATCTTCTGCATTGAAACCCGCTTCGTCCTTTGGGTTTGGAACAAACACAGGCTTGTCTGTTCCTACCTTCCCAGCAACTTTTTGAAGGAAAACACCTTCAAACTCAAAGTCCTCCCCGTTGAGAGTGTCAACCCAAGCAATGTAGTTCACAGTTTGTGATTTACCAGCACATTTGACAACCACAAAGTCACCTTCGATTATTGGGCTATCCAAATCAATATCACCATCACTATCTGATGATACATTATCAAATTCAAAATCTGAATCATCAGTGTCACTTGAACATGGGGTTTTAGATCTCGGGGGGACATGATTTTTTCCCACCAGCATTGAACAAACACTGCTTTGTTTTTGTTAATAGGCTCCTCTTTCTATTTTCAGAAAGGGCTATCAGCTCCTGTCGTTCAGAGGTGTCAGTCAAAATCTTTGAGCTGTCCTTTTTGCGACCACCTCTTCTTGTCTTTCTTGGTGCTGCTTTCGAAAATGGCTGAATTGCAGATGGTGAAATGTATGAACGATGCATGACATCATGTGAACTAGATGAAACACAAGACCCTGATGCGGATGGTTGCATAAGATCATCTGCTTGCTGTTTTTGTGGCTGGGCATCATCACTGGACACAGGCAAGACTGCTTCAGGAACCTCACCTGATGATCCTGCATCTTCCACAGTAGAATTTGCTTCAAGGCTTTCTGCAGCCACATTTTGCTCACGGTCAGTTGGAAGAGAAGGGGAAAAGTCAATTTCACTAAAGATGTCCCGGTTAAATGAATGAATGCCCGAGGCTTGGAATCCAGCAGCAATGTTCAATGGTGTCATGGCAATCATCTGGGCTTGGTTCACTAGAGCTGGGATTTCATATATTGTTACTGTTTTTCCTGGATTGGATCGTAGCATCGCTCTGTTGTACGCTGTTTTGAAGGGTTCATACTCTGACCAGTCGAGCGACTGGAGACGATGGGAAGTGTGTGGTGGAATGGTCAGTAAAACAACGCCATGAGATCTTGCTGTGTTCACAACATTCACAGAAATGTGTGTGTCATGATTGTTGAATATTAAGAGGATTTTCTTTTCTGGTGAGCACCTGGTGTGCTTGATAATGTGATCTAAATATTTCACAAACACCTCTTCATTCATCCAAACACTTCGTGTTGCCCTCCCTATGCACTGTGTTGGTCCACCTCTGATGAAGTGATCTCTGTTGTGGACTCCGAGAAAGATGAACAGAGGAGACACGACTGATCCAATTGCACTCAAAGTGTACACCACCGTTACCAGTTCCCCATGTTCAGCCGAGGGGATTGAACCAACTTGTTTCTTTCCTTTTTTCTGTGATAACGGCTCCAGGGTTTTGAACGGTGGTGCACCCAGTCTCATCAGCGTTGTAAATGTTACTTGGCGAAAACTTGTACTTGTCCATGACTCAAGTTGTTGAAAAATTTATCAACAACTGGGCGGTTAAAGGCTGTGGCATGCCCAAAAGATGTTGCTTCTGTTACTCTAATTGCCATTGCAGGCTTTTTCTCACGATCCCAACTTGGTGGCACATTGAGACAGGTTTTTTAGCAAACTCATATGTCAGTGTGCGACATCTTCTCAATGACAAACCATGAAACATGTTTGCCAATTGTTTCACGTGGTCAGTCAAATCCCTTTCCATTTCAGGACTAAAAACAAATTGCCGTAAGGAAACAGGTGTGTAAGCAGTCCCTGCTGGTTGACTGCCTTGTTTGTCCATGTACGGCTTGAGTGTCATTCGATCAATGTTAAAGTCCTTTGCAGTACTCCTCACACTCTGCCCTCCATTAACAGCAGCAGCAGCCCGTTCCATAATATCTGTAGGAGTTTATCCACAATTTGTCTTTTGCCTCAAAGTTGTGCATGTCTGATGGGCTTTTTTCTCTGAAACACACAAAAAAGAAAAATGAAGTTAACACAATAAATCCGATAATTCTCATTTTAATTATCAAATATAATAATGATAATAATAATAATGTTAAAAATAATAATAATAGTATTAATAATAATAATCATAGCCATAGCCATAGATCTAATTCTTATACAAGTAAAGCATATAACTTACACAACATGCATTTTGATTATATTATTATTATTATTTTGAATTCACTCTATGACATATATTATTATTATTATTATTATTATTATTATTATTATTATTATTATTATTATTATTATTATTATTATTTTGAATTCACTCTATAACATATATTATTATTATTATTATTATTATTATTATTATTTTGAATTCACTCTATAACATATATTATTATTATTATTATTATTATTATCATTATTATTATTATTATTATTATTATTTTGAATTCACTCTATAACATATATTATTATTATTATTATTATTATTATTATTATTATTATTTTGAATTCACTCTATAACAGCCCTACTGATGTGGTTGCACATTCATCTGCGTCTTGAAAACGTGTAAAAAGACATATGGGGCAAGTTGAGCCAGTAGCACAACTTACCACATAAGCATTGGCTCAACTTACCCCAGTCTGACCTCATTGACTTGTCTGTTTAAATGCATGCATCCCATGTGTGGTGAATGTAAAATGTAAAAAGCTTTTATAGGTATGAAGGCAAGTAATTGAACAAACAGCTACCACATATTATATTTAATCAAACTATTACTACACACAAGAAACATGCACTCACCTCTGAAACGCTTTATGTTACTTTTTTGGCACGAAATCTGATTTTCATTTACTGCATCAACCTCTGATCTTGGTTCAGCAAAACAAAATGGTGGAGGTTAAAGTCACGTGATCAGTTGTTTATAGATTGCATACAAACTTGGATCGGCTTAGTCAATTGTGGTTGAAAGGGGGTGGTTCAACTAACCCCTATGCTCAACTTACCCCGCCTTCCCCTATATATATATATATATATATATATATATATATATATATATATATAGTAATTTATAAAATATATATGGCAATTAAGCTACACTGAATATTCGGCGTTTCATTCATTCTAGGATTCGTCAGGCTTATGCGCGAATTCTGTGGTTGTTTCTCGTTTTTATATGGTCCTCTTCTGTTGGGGATTTTAGTTAGCCAATCAGCTTTCTAGTATCCACCGCGCCCCTTCCTATCAGCCAATGGGCATGCATTTTATCGAACAAAGGATCTGTTTTAGAATTAGGTTAGTGGTTTAAGGCAGCCATTTTCCTTTCTTTCTATATAAATACACACATGTGTACATACACATAAAAAACACCGTATAAAAATAACACTAGCGAATAAATACTGGGAACTCAAAGAAAGCGGACATTTGCCGGTAGTCGAATGGAAAATAATAAGACAAGCTACCACGTGCAGGCATTTAGACGACCCATGTAAATTAGGCCTTCATGAAAAATTTGCTATCCTGTACTTTAAACAACTCCAAAATCTATTAAACTGTAGAAGAGAAATAGCAAATAACTGTATTCACAAAATAAAACTTACTCTAGGATAGCGATACAAAATAGCTTTAAAACTAACAAAAACAATAGAAAATAAACAAATAAATAAATTTAAATAAACGTGAATATACATAAACGATCACACATATATGTATGTATGTATGTATGTATGTATGTATGTATGTATGTATGTATGTATATATATGTATATATGTACATATATGCATGTACACATGTGTGTATTTATATATAAAAGAAAAAAAAAGAAAGGAAAATATTCAGTGTAGCTTAATCGCCATATATATGTTATAAATTACTAACTAGCTCTACCTAGTATTAAGCACTTTTGAAGTAAATACTTAAAGTTTACGGATAAATCTATATTTTCGTATATTAATTTTATGTGAGTAAATGAAGTAGTTATATATATATATATATATATATATATATATATAAGAATAGATAGAGAAGATAGAAGACAGATAAGATAGATAGATAGATAGATAGAAGATAGAAGAAATAGATAGATAGAAGAAGATAGAAGAAGATAGAAGATGAATAGAAAAGATAGATAGATAGAAGAATAGAAGATAGAAGAAGATAGATAGAAGATAGAAGAAGATAGATAGAAGATAGAAGAAGATAGATAGAAGATAGATAGAAGATAGATAGATAGATAGATAGAGAAGATAGAAGATAGAAGAAGATAGAAGAAGATAGATAGATAGATAGAAAGATAGAAGATAGAATAGAGAAGATAGAAGATAGAATAGAGAAGATAGAAGATAGAATAGAAGAAGAATAGAAAGAAGAAGATAGAAGATAGATAGACAGAAGTAGATAGAAGTAAACATCGACGTCAATAGATTATGATTATGATTGGCGTCGATATTTACGTTATGTTTTTACACTTTGAAACCCTGATTCTTAAACGCTCGTTTAACTTTTTTTTCTCTGTTTGTTCACTTTGCATTGTTTTCAGTTTTTCAATTGTTGCTGATGAATTTACGCTGACTCTTTCCAACCTCTTATGGTTGATTCGGCGTAATGAAACCAATGGTACGACCTTGAAATATGTATATATAGTGTCCTAATTAATTTTGTATCTTCAGCTCTCAAATCCAAGATCGAGCACTTTATTTATTTTTTTCATCACCTATATATATATATATATATATATATATATATATATATATATATATATATATATATATATATATATATATATATATATATAAGAACAAGTAGTTAATAAAACATGTTAAAAAACACTTTGAAAAAGAGTTTAAAACATATTTAATTTTAAAAAAGGAAGCACAAAATAAGTGGATAGTCCTTAATCTGCGGAGTTTCAAAGAAATACTGTCCTTCTCGTCAGAGGGTAGAGATTAGTAAAATGCGAGATCGGATTTCGTTTGCGAAAGTATTTAATGAAACTACAAGTAAGTCATAGATCTTACTTGGTAACAAATAGTGAAGCAGAGGGAATAGGGGGAAGAAAAAAGTGATTTCACGGGAATGGATGGTCTGGTGAAGAGTAAAATATCCAATAACGGTAAAGTCCAAAAAAAGTTGATTACATTTCCATTTCCATAAGTAAAATCCAAAGGAATCAGGTCAATGGAAGATAGTTCAAAGTAATCCAAAAGTATTTTATATATATAAACGTACAACTGGCCCATTATTAGTACCTCGCCAAAATATTCTTGGAATCGATCACGATTGGATTGTTGCCGCAGATCTCCTTGGCTGGTAAAATAATTACCCAACAATTATAAAAGGAAAGGGTCAATGGCCAGGCATTGTTTTCTCGTCAAGAACAAGAAAAAAAACTAATCTTGATTGAATTGACAGTACCCTATGAGAGCCGGGTAGAAAAACAATATCAATACAAAATTTTCTGTTTTTCTATTCTTTTCGATACAAACACGTCTTAACGAATATGTTAGACGTAGACTTTGAATATTTAGACATCACGCGTGCGCAAAGCTATTGTTTGTTACAGGAAACGCTAAATCATTAAACATTTTTTTATTGTATTGAGCAGTTCGTTCAAATGCAATTCATGTAATTAAACCTCGCATCAGCGAGTGTGGTCGATATGCAAACAAGCCGTAACAAGGAAAAGACATCTTGATTGAATCGACAATACCTTATAAGAGTCGAGTAGAAAAACAACTTCATTACAAGATAGAGACACATGAAGATCTAAAAAGAGAGCTGACCCGTGAAGGTTATGTTACAATCCGTCGAGCTGTTGAGATTGGAGCAAGAGGTTTCCTTGCAGGCTTCCTATATCAATTTCCGAGCCAGCTTGGAATTAAAGGCTAAAAAGGAGTCACAGCAAGTAAATGCCTCATAGAGGTAACTGAACAATGTGCAATGTGGTTTTAGTTGAAAAGTAATACCGCATGATATGGTAGCAAGTGTCTACAGTGTAGTTATCTCTGAGTAGATTAATTCATTCATTTAATAATTATATATATATATATATATATATATATATATACATATACATATATATATACATATATATATATATATAAATTTAATATTAAGAAAAAAATATATACATCAATAAATTAATAAAATTATTAAATGAATGAATTAATATATATATATATATCGTGATCGATTAATATATATATATATGTATATATATATATATATATATATATATATGTTTGTGTGTGTGTGTGCGTGTGTATTTTATTTTATTTATAGATATGTGGGCTTTTTAATTTTATTTATTACTAGCTGTACCCTGCCATGCGTTGCAGTGGCTCAATTTTGTGTAATGGAAAAATCTAATAAAAAGAGAAAACGCATGTTTCTTACAAGGGGCGTGCAATAAATAATGCCCCTGGTCCACTTCCCATAGAAGTAGAGCAACGAAACTTGGCATAGTTATTAGGCTTTCTCTACATAGGAACCATCTAGAGTTATGCATTTCTCCCATCGTTTGATGCAGTTCTGGAGACCGTTTTTGTGGCACACCCCAGGTTGGTCCTCCAACCACAACATAACTTCAGAAATCAAGGCTGCGTCATCTGGGAAACGCTTTCCTTTCAAAAACAACTTCATGGCTAGGAAGAGGTGAAAGTCAGAGGGTGCAAGGTCAGGAGAGTAGGGAGGATGAGGAAGATTTCATAACCACACGTCCGTGCTTCTGATCTGGCGACATGCAAGTTGTGGACCGGAGCGTTGTCCTTCAGGAGGGGGGTACCTTTGCTGATCTTGCCCCGCCTCTTGATTTTGATAGCTTCCCTTAATTTCCTCAAAAGTGAAGCATAATAGGCTCCTGTAATCGTAGTACCCTTTGCCAGGAAATCTGTCATCACTACTCCATCCTGGTCCCAGAAGACTGTGAGCATGACTTTGCCAGCGGAGGGCTGCACCCTTGCCTTCTTTGGGGGTGGTGAGTCCAAGTGCTTAAACTGCATTGACTGGGCTTTGGTCTCTGGTAGTGATGGACCCAGGTTTCATCCTGTGTAATCAGTCTTTCGAAAAACTTTGACTCATCTTCTTGGTACACTTCCAAATTCATCCTCGAGCACTCGACGCGTTCTCGCTTCTGGAATGGTGTGAGCAACCTTGGAACCCATCTGGCAGACACCTTATGCATATGCAAATGGTCATGAATGATAGTTTCCACAGACCCTGTACTAATCTTGACATCTTGGGCTATTTGGCGAATAGTGATGCGCCGATCTTCCAAAATGGCAGCCTCAACTTTACGGACAGATGCCTCATCAATGGCAGAAGGGGGCGACCAGGTCTGGGAGCTGTTTCCACAGACTTCCGGCCATGATTGAATTCACGATGCCAGCGTTTTACAAGGTCATATGATGGGGCATTATCACCATAAGTTTCTTTCATTTCATCAAAAGTCTCCTGTAGTGTGCGTCCTTTCAAATACAAAAATCGGATCATTTCACACCTGACTCAGTTCAAACACCTGTAAAACAGAAACCACAATTAGTTGAGAGCTGTAATTTGCCACATAACCCGTAGAGATATAAATCATGGCACATGCAAAGTTTCAGCTAGATCAGACAACTGGAAGTGGATCAGGGGCATTACTTATTGCACGCCCCTCGTATATTCTGAGTACAGCAACCCACTCCAAAAAGTGAAAAAGAAGGCGAAAGTAAAAAAAAAAAAAATGGTACTCTTAAACTAAAAATCTATACAAAATACTGTTAGGAACTCACTCAATATATGTTACCGTGATGTAGGCTGACATATAATCGGTGGTTTTAAACTTTTGCTCAATACAAGTAACGACTTTTAAGAGTCCCTTTTAGTGATTACCTTGTTTGGGGATATTTGTACAACTAAACGGCAAATCTGCCCAAAAAAATCCGGTATTATTTTACTTCAAGGCCTGTCTCACGTTCGTATATAACAAAATATTTTATTGTAGATTTCGGTGTGCTAAAAACGAACCTGCAAACCGTTTCTGTCGCAAAAAGAAAGTTTTCATGATATAAAGAAATTACTTTTTCGAAAAGTGGGTGATCACTTTTCGATGTAAATTTAACTTAGATAGAGCACCCACTTTCTGTCCACCTGAGAGAGAGGCATTTTTCTGTATGTTTCTTGGCTAAAAAGTTTTTTGTTTGATTTCTTTTGCATGGTAATAACCCCATGAACTCTAAGACTATTTTCCATTTCACATCCGTAGCTTCGTTTACTCTATGCGCGAGCATAAACAAAGGCTGTTTAGCCAATAAACATGGGAAAAAATCCCCCTTCTCTCAGGTGGCTAGAAAGTGGGTGCTCATTTTAAGTTAAATTTATATGGAAAAGTGATCACCTACTTTTCGAAAAAGTAATTTTTTCACATCATAAAAACTATTTTTTGCGACGGAAACGGTTTGCAGAATCGTTTTTAGCACACCGAAATCTACAAAAAAAAAAAAAATTGTTATATATGAACGTGAGACGCACGGGCCTTAATGGAAAATTTTATCAAAAATCCGGGGGAAAATAGTTTTCAATAAAAATGAATTCGATAGAAAAAAATGGATGCTATTTTTTATTTGATTTTTCTGTGTTTTTTGGCTAAAATTTTTTTGTTTGATTTCTTTTGCATGGTAATAACCCCTGAACTCTGGGACTATTTTCTATTTCACAGACGTAGCCTTCGTTTACACTACGCGCGAGCATAAAGTAAGGTAGTTAAATATGCACTCGCGTACCAAACTGCCTTATCAAAAAACCTTTAAGCCAATCACGAAAACAAATGCCCCCTTCCTCAGATGGCCAGAAAGTGGGTGCTCATTTTAAAAAAGAAATTCTTCATAGCATGAAAACTATTTTTGGTACTCTTTGGGCGTTGAGTTCCATGGCGACCCGCAGAATTAATTAATGGTTGTTCCTTTAGTTCCCCCTCAGTCAAGGCTAACGTATGCGCACGTAATATTTTTTTATTTATTTACTTACGTTGCGTTTCGCACTTTTACAAACATTATTTATTTACGTTGGCATAAATAATAAAAAAAATGTAAGTAAACCATTTATTGATAATTTGTAAATTGTACAAACATTTATTTATTTATTTATTTACGTTGGCTTAACTCTTTTTATGAATAAAAATGTGTTACTCTTTTAGAATAATAAAAGGAAAAAGTTACTAAACATTTATTAATAAATTCTCATGTACTTACGTTGGCTTAACTCTTTTCATGAATTATTAAAAAAAAGTAACTAAACCGTTTATTGATAATTTCTCACTTACAAACATTTTTAATTTACATGAGCGGATAAGTCTGCTGGTTTCCATGGAACTCAACACCCACCCAAAAAAGTATTTTGTTATATACGAACGTGAGACGGGCCTTAATGGAAAATTTTATCAAAATTCCGGCATACTATTTTTTTTTCAATGACATAAGAAATTAAGAATTAGACAAATTTATTTTAGGTAGACTTCGCCAGGAAAGCTTTAAGCCAAAAAAAATGGATTCTTGGAAATCGAGACGTCGTTAGATGCTGTGAAAAAAACTAAACAATTAAAACGTAATGTTTGATGGGTGGAAAGCCTTAAGATAAACAAATAAATTTAAACATAAAAAAATAAGATAAACAAATTAATTTAAATTCAAAAAAGTAGAGAATGGTTTGTTGGTTTTTTTCTTTTTTGTACTTATCTATTAAGTAGATAATGAAATGTTGTAATTCGAAAGTCGTCAACTCGTGGTGCAATAAGTGAAAGGCTCATTTCTACCGAAAATGAAATGGCGGACAATCTCACAGTTACGAAAAATATTTTTATTTTATTTATAATTCGCAATGTTAAATTATTTTAATAACATTCCTTGACAGATAGATTTTCTGAAAATTTCAATTAAATTGGTAATGTAGAAATATGGTTTTATCGATTTTGAACGAACCAAGAATTACATTTTATATATAGAGATTATTATTATTATTATTATTATTATTATTATTATTATTATTATTGTTGTTGTTGTTGTTGTTGTTGTTGTTGTTGTTGTTGTTTTCTTGATAGGAGCACATCTTAACAAATATGTCAAACGTAACCTTTGAACATTGAATGGCATTCACAAAGCCGTTGCTCGTAACAGGAACCGCTTAATTATCAAACATTGAGCAGCTTATTCAAATGCAATTTAGATAATTGGTCCTCACATCAGTGACGAGAGCCGATATGCAAACAAGACGTAGAAAGGAAGGCTCCGAAACGATGCATATTCTCTCGTGATGATCCGATATTATCTGTAAGATGCACCCCCAAAAACATGATTACAAGTTTACGAGTGAATAAACTAAGAAATGCGATGAAATACCCCAGCAAAACGATAAATATAATTCTATACAAGCAAAAAAATATTTAAAAAACGATAAATACAATTCTATACAAGCAAAAAAATATTTTAAAAATTAAGATGAGTTTTCTCTCTTGACAACCGACATTAACTTTATCGGGAAAGGATTACTTCACAAATGAAAACAGCTGAAAAAACATCAGTATATACAAGCCTATATAAGGTAAGCTGGGGTTTTTTTTTTAACAGATCTTCTGTTGTTCGCTTGCTTCATGGCACGTTTCTGCTATTGTTATGGTAGTAATGTTTGTCCTATATATACAGTAATGTATAGTAATAATCGACTGTAATGTTGTAAAAATGACAAATTAAAGATAAAAACCGTAGTCAGATAAATTCAAATAATATGTAGAAGAAAATAGAATGCAACAACATTGATATAATTAATATGAAATCAATATTTTGAGTGTCATATTCATTCTAGCCAAGGTTCAGCTTGTCATCATTCTGGCAACTTAGTATCTAGCGTGATCGCTTTTTTGTTGCTTAGTTCTTGGGGGAGGGGTCATCCATTTTTGGGGTATTTTTGTTCCTGATCAGAATGGCCATCAGGGGTAGGTTTTTCCATATTTTGCTGCAGTATGGAGCAATTAATTAGAGCAAATACTATTATTTCCAGCAACTAACTGAAACGCAATTTTTACATAAAATTAACTACGTTCAATGCTAGTCTATATCTATATATCTATAAAAGCAAAAATGCGTGTGAACACTAGGAACACTTTTGATTGGCTAATCTAATAATCAAAACTCCTTATAAACGATGATTCAAATCATCTTAATTTCAGCATCAAATGAAAGACAATAATTTATTGTTAATCTTGGGGGGGGGGT